>NW_026530320.1:341426-682853 GCF_026979565.1 Vidua chalybeata
TTGAAAAACTCACAGGAAGCAGCCAGTCTCAGTGCCACTCCGGTGTAGGAGTCAGAGGCCCTGCAAGGCCTCCATGGCGGTCACTAGCCTAAGATAAGAAATGCAGAGTCATGATGAGTGGAACAGAGCTACCCCTCTTCCGCACATCAGACCCCTGTTATCTCTCTGTAAGGCTATAGGTCATATTCTCCTCGACCTCAGCCATAGGACAATTCCTGATCCCTTAATAGCCTATATAAACCCATACCATTGCCCAATTCAGACGGAAGAGCTGTCACTGGAACCCTTTGCAGAAGCTGCCAATAAAGACATCTCCGCAGAACTCCACACAGCCTTCACCTCTCTCCTTCCCTGCATCTGCTGAGGCACTTTGCGAGCACAGAGCTGAAATCACTAAGAGCTGAAATCACTCCACAAGTGCTCACAAGGTAGCCAGCGGCTCGGAGCTAGCCGGAGGGCCCTGACAGGCTGCACCTCATCAGCACAGTGCTATTCGGGACACCTACGGCAGCTACTGCCCCGGGGGCCAGACGGACCCCCGGGGAACACCAAGCCGCGATACATGGCAGCCCGAACGGGAGAACGGACATCCTGGTACTCCTGAGAGCAGCATCCTTCGTGGATCGTTACTGCCTCGGCCCGCCACGACCCTCTGAGGGTAACTTCTCCGTTATGGAAGAAGCTATCTGGAAGAGGCGTCCAACGAACCTGAACATCACCATCTGGGACGAAAGTCCTCAGGAGTTGGACAGAACAGACCACCCACCCAGCAGTTTCTGACCCAGTTTCGGCTGAAAAAAGTGTAAGTTTTAAACAGCCTTTCTGCGCGCTTTTAATTTGGGTCCGTTTTGGTGGTTTTTTTTTCTTTTTTTTCTCTTTTTTACTGCTGGGGGGGGGGGGGGGCAAGGGCACCTACAGCAATGGGATCAAACTCTAGTAAATTAAAACAATCCCAGAACGAGAGAGATATATATTTACAAATCCTAGAAATCCTAAATGCTAACAACTTTTCTTTCTCTAAAGGCAATCTTTCAAAAACTAACTTGAAAAAATTTATAACATGGATCCTTTCTCAGTTTCCAGACGCTAACATAAAAATATTAATTCAGACTCCTTTTGGGATTCAGTGGGGACAAAACTATATCTTTTCCAAACCAAAGAAGACTTTTCTGTTACTAAATTTCTGCCTCTTTTTCACTACATTGAAAAAGCGGTGGAAAAAGCTAACACAAGCAGCTTAACAGCAGCTGAGGAAATTCCAAACTTATCTCCTATAGCAGATCCTCCAAATGCTAATCTCTCAGATAACAGTCCCCTCTCTATCGACTCCCTCTTTCCTGGTGGGGGGATCAGGGGAACCGCGCTGCTCCCACCCACCTTTCCTGCACCCGCGGGATCCGCGGAGCCCGCCCGTCCCTCCACCTCCCCCCATCCCTCCGCCCCCATTCCAGACGCGGCAAGCCAGAACTAAGCTCCTTCAGTTACGCAATGCACAGCACGGTGCTGGCACTGCACCCCCTCCGCACGTTCGGGAATAATCGCGTCGGTTTCGGTCGGGTCTGTCCCGCCCTGCCCCAACACCGCCGCGCAGCCCGCCGCACAGCCCGCCACGTCCCCTCCTCTCCCCCACGCCGCCGCGACTCTCACCGCCGCCGCGACTCTCCCCACTCCCGTTACCACCCCTACCTGCCTGTCTGCCGTGGTGCCAGCAGCAGCAGCACCCCCCAACCCCACCGCCTCCTCTCCCTCCCTTCTCCCCTGCCTGCATTCCGAAGCGATGCATCCACCCACCCACCCTCAATGCCCACCTAACAGCAACCCCCCACACTCTGTCCAGTCTCCCACACCCCTGCAAAAGGTCGCTACAACACGCCCAAAAAAGCATAGAGCACCTGCTGATCACACCTCATCAGAGGACAGTGAGTCTGAATCTGACACAGACGAAATTGATCCATGGGCTTTAATTAAAATGGAAGCGACTCAGGCAGGAGATTGGGAACTAGCTCAGAGAATTACTGCCTTCCCAGTAAATTATATAAAGGGGAAAAGAGGGGGGGGCACAGGCCACTACTAGAACAATGTGGGAGCCTAACACAAATAAAGAATTGATACAACTACGAAATATAGCCAAAGAACATGGTAGAAGTCCACATATTTTCAGAAACTTCCTTGAAACGCTTTTTTCAGCGCATATTCTGGTCCCTCATGACCTTAAAAATATTGCCAACTGCCTTCTTTCCCCGGCAGAATATATGCTATGGGAAAGACAGTGGAAAAGGCAATTAAAAACATTATCAGACACCTATGCTCAAGATGCAAATAAGCCAGATTTTACAGTCCAACAGCTGGCCGGAGAAGGGGATTTACAGAAACCCTCTGACCAAGCTAACACCTTACCTAAGGCAGCACTACAAGATTGGGCTATTGCAGCAAAAACCTCATTGCTTCTTACCCCAGATGACTCTATTCCTACCCAACACTTCTCTAGTATTAAACAAGGAATAGATGAAAGCTTTATCAAGTTTGTAGACAGACTTAAAGATGCTCTGGAAAAACAGATAGAGAGCACAGAAGCAAAGAAAGAACTGTTGTGCAAGCTTGCTTTGTCAAATGCAAACGAACAATGTAAAACAATTCTGAGGGCTTTACCCTTGGATACAGAACCCACCATAGAGCAAATGGTGGAAAGCTGCACACGTCATCTGTCCACTGAAAACACAGTGGCCCAAGCAGTCTCTGAGGGAATTGCAGAAGGAGTTTCTGGTGTGTTTGCAGTACTAACTTCCAAAGACCAGGACCGCTGCTATTACTGTGGGGAATTTGGACATTTCATGAAGGACTGTCCAGACAGGTCACCTACCCGAAACTCCCGGGGACCACCAAGCCGAAATACTCCGGGAGGCGAGGTGGACTGCAGCAGTAGCCTCAGAGCAGTGGGCTGGAACAGTAGAGGTGAGAAGACTCTGGGGGTGACGATTCGAAGTGTAGCAATAACTCCGAAGTGGTGGCAAAAGCGGGGGGGGTCTGGGCAGACGCGGGGTGTCAAGCTAAAGTGAAGCAAAACCCCTGAAGCTGCACCAGAAAACGGGGGGGGGCTGGGCTGCAGATTGCTCCCTTGCACAGCTCACCGAGAACGGCTGGTCCAGAGGCCGGGCCACCGTGCAGAGGGAACGGCCCGGTGGGGGATGCTCCTGGCTCCTGGCACCACATGCACCAGCTCTGGGCTCCCAAGTGGCAGAGGAGCAGAGAAGCGAGCTGGCAGGCCCTGGTCACAGTGATGAAAGAGAAAGAAAACCAAGAGGGGAAAAAAACAAAAACCTCAGGGCAACAGGATCTCAGGTCAGATTTCCCTACCATGCCATGTGCCACTGTAAAAAATGTTTTTGTGATTCGTGTTGTGAGGAATAGAGGATTTGTCTTTACAAACAAGCTGTGGGTTTGCCGGTAGATAAAACTAGCACTGAGACATAAAAGAAACAATGGGAAGGATTACACTGATTAATGAATGGAAAAAGATATTTGCTTTTACAAAAAAACTTTAGGTTCACTGATAAATGAAATTGGACATTGAAAGATGAAAGAAACAATGGGGAAAACCCTAAATTCCATAAGAATTAAAAATTAAAAGGGAGGATTATACATTAGAGGGACATCTTCAGTATCAGGCATATCGGGAAGTCTGTACCTCTCAAGTACCTCAGCCAATGGGGAAAGAGAGAAGGAAAGTGCGACTAGGAAATTAGAATAAAGGAGGAGGCTGCATCCTCCAAAAATTTAAGAGACCCCAGGGGAATGCCCCATGGCCTCTCCCTTTATTCAAATAAAGTAAAAGGACTCCTTTGTCTCCTTTTTGGACATAAACCTCTGATGTTTGTAGATTAATTTTCCTGACAGTGTCAATTGGCAATGGAATCAGCAAATGCTGGTATCTGCTGTGTCAAAAGTGGACACATGCCCTGGGATAACTACAAAGGATGGTTTTGAAACTTTCTGACCAAATAGCCAAATAAAGCATCGAAAAAGAATATAGAAGCAGTAGAGTCAAGAGATGAGGTGGCAAAAATGACTGATTGTAAAAAACGCCCATCACTTGTTTTAAAATGTTAACAGTTTAATAGTAATAAAATAGTTATAAAAATAGTAATAAAAATGAGAGCAATAAGAATTTGGACAATCAGAGTGAGGACAATAAAGGACAATAAAAATCAAAGAATTACAGACATCCGGGTGCCTTGCACTCTGCCACAAAGCACACCTTGCTAACAAAAGATTACCCCTTAAAAGCAAAAGCCTGTTCCATATTCATATATCTCATGATTCAAAAATTTCTTTTTCAAACAAAGGATGTCTTCTGCTTAGTTTCTGCCTCCCCCTTCATCTTGTAAATCAGTTTCTTTGCTCCTAGAAGTCTGGAGGAAGTCTGAACATTCCAGATAAGGAGGTCGTAATTCTTCTCTTGGATTTTTTGGTGTCTTGTTGCTGTTGTCTGTATGCAAGAATTTCTTGGTTATCTTCTCCATTTCTTGAGCTAGCGTCATGGTTTGACACTGGTGCAATGCCAGTGCCCCCATGAAAAATACACCTTCCCAAATAAATGCTGTGAGATGTGATCAGGAACAGAGCAGAGCAGGCCCAAGCTTAATAACAAAGGGAAAAAAAAATTATTAAACTACTACTACTATAAAAAACACACACACTAAATCCAGGATGAAAACTTTCCAAAACATTCCTCCTCCCCCCCCCCAATTCCAACAAAACCACAGTGAGACACAACTCGGACCCTCAATCAGGTTCCCACTCTTCAGTTAATCAGTACTCAGTCCATCAAGGGAGAGAGGAGCCTCTCCTGTGACATTGACCCCCCAGGAAACACAGTTGCCACCTCCTGTGTTTCCATGTCACACATGGCAACCACCCGGAGAAAATCCGCCAGTGTGACACTCTCCTTTCCATGTCACAGTGCTCTCACCACCGTACATGGACAGACTGCCCGTAGGGCTCCTTTAAGGATGCTTTGCCAAAACCAAAAGAACAACAGTCCAGTTTCTTGTTTTGGGACAACAGTCCTCCCCATTTTTCCCTCCCCTGGGGCCAAGGGTCTCAAGAACAGAGATCTTCTTCTCCACTCCTGCACTTGCAGCTGTTGAAGCAGGTCACTGCCACTTTCGCACTTTCTTGGCTCCAACCATTGCATCCCCCTAAAAATGCAGTCTCGGTTGCAAGAGAGATTGGTTCAGTCTATGGCTATACTAGAAAAGTCCAGCCAAAAGCCATCCCATCATCTCCTCCCACCTAGAATTCTTTTCCCCATCTTCTGACATCTCAGTCCCAGACTGTCTCCTTTCTCTTCCACATCGAGGAGGAATAGTGTTTTGCAAAGCTTTCCTTTCCCAGGAAAGGGTTAAAAGTCTCAGGCTCCCAGGACCAGGCTGAGATCTCACAGCAGGCTGCCGAAATCCCACACTCCAAGGCTGGGCAGTTGTCTCCCCCCCCCCCCCCCCCCAGCCCTGCACCTCTGTTTTCTCTGCAGCGATTTCCAGGTGCCTCCAGGCTCTCTGTCTTTTCCTCTCCGGCAGGGGCTGCCTGGGACATCTCAGTGTTCTTCCACCCTTTGGTCCTGTGGGGGGCGGGGGGCCAGCCTGGTTCCCTTCCCTTCACGCCCCCCACCCCCTTCCACCCCCTTCTCCCTCTGGGGCTCTGGCCTACCTCTCCCAGGCCGCATGGTTTCCCCTCCCCTGCCCGGCCACAGGCTGCACTGCACTCTGACCGGAACCAAAGAGACAGTTCCCCTGAGAGTTCTTGCTTTTAACCCCCCTGTGTTCTCAGAGGCGTGTCCATGCCTTCAGTGGTCAGTCCAAATGCCAATATCCAAACCTGACCACTGATCGGTTTGACTACCAACTTCCGGAAAAATTCACTTCCATGTCAAACCACGACAGCTAGTTACAAAAAGTATCTTACATCACATAGTTTCTATTTTAATATTATGCTATAGCCTAAAAACTATATTTACCACACTACTTAAAAGAGATTAATACAGCATAACTTTCCAACATAACACATATAGTATTAATTTCAATATTTGCAAAAAGCCAATCATATAATATGCATCTATAACAATCCCCCCTCTTATTCTTTATAATTCATTTGGCTTGAGCAATATTTCTTGTCCACTTGCATTCTTTGGACTATGCTGGTAATCAAATAAAACTGGGGATTAAACAAGAAAGAAATATCAAAACAGTTGTAACACATAAAAGGAAGAATCCTGATTTCTTCCACCATCCTATCCCAAATACATTACCCCACCAGCTAGTTTCTTAACATTGCTTTCCAATTTGGGACCGGTACCTGGGTTATTTTTCTGATATATTTTGCTTTTTCCAGGATGACATCCACATTGTCATCTATTTTCAACAATCTGATATATCAAACTTTCCACAAACACCCCCTTCTTTAGCCAATAAATAGCCTAAAGCCAACCCATTCTGATACACTACAGTTTTGTTTGGCTTTGCTGACTTGATATTACTTCCAATGCCTGAGCAGCTTTGTTTGTTATCTTCTCTATAACTGCTTGGAGTCTTATAATACAATTCAGCATATAATTTGGGGCCAATAGAAAGTTAGATTGCTGTGCTGGTTTTACCTTTTTGTTTACTATTTGTTTTTTTTACTGAATCTTGTACTATATCTCTAAGATCAAATGTAAAACAAATCCATCTCTCTCCTTTTGGACATTCAATTCCCATCCTGTTACCACTTGTTCATAAGTTCTCCGCAATCCAATATTTTTCCCCATTTTGTCTGCAGGTACTTAATTTGGATGGGTTATAACAGTGACTGTTGACATGGGTGTGTGTAATAAAAGAGGAACTTTGGTTTCTTTCTATGTAATGCTTTTGGTAGCATTTTTTACATGATCTTGCTGGTATCCCAAAAGGGAAAAGACAACAAATGAGTGAAAGAAAAAGGAATAATAGAGGTCTGGTATGGTTTATACTCCCACCTTCCCTGCCTATGGGGTTGCAGCCCATAGCAGGTGTATATGATCTTCTCAGTGGCGAGTACAGTGGTAAACCCAGGCTTGCCCTCTTTTTCCTTTGTCACTTCTCTTTACTAATTTCTAGGCAAGTCCTTTTTGACACTTTAACTGTGGTTTCCCACCATTCCTCAGGTATCTCTCATTCAACAGACACTAATAATTCACATCCACAAAACAAAGTTATTACTTCAGTTGTTTTGAGTTCTATCTGGATAGGGGATAGATTTAGTACTCGACACTTCCTGCAACGAGAGCATAGATTTTGTGAACTACAATACCAGTTATTCCCACAACTTAAACGTTTACTTATAACCCAGCTAGCGTGTCCAGTATTGGGATGAATCAAACAGAATATACAGTATGGCACTGATGGAAATTGTAATTCCCCCTCTTCCCTGTACAAGTCACAGGCTAAGGACAGAATATGAGAACTCTTTGACCAAAACAGTCGTGATCCTCCTGTTTGAAGTGGCAGTATTCCTCCCCAAGGAAGGTATCAGAGGAGTCTCAGAACTTGTCCAGGAGGTACTTGAAACCACTGACATAAGCTTGGTACATTTCCCAGATCATTTGGGTCTTCCCAGTTCATTACCACTCATTCCCCATTTAAGAGTTAATTTGGTATCACCCGCTTTAGATGTGATAGTCCATTTCTCAGGTTTCTTCACAAGTTCTTTGATTCTGCTGGCATGAATTCACCCCTGGTTTGGATTGTGGTTTCAGTAGTACCTGAAAAGGACTTCTTAATAGCACAGGGACAGTGACAAAAGGAAGACTGTAGCAGTGTGTGGCTACAGTGACGATCGTGATCCAGGGAGGCCGCTACCAGCAGCAGGGAAAACAGATGAGGCAAGTCTTTTTTGTTTAGCAGAGGAGTCCATTTTATTCCCCCCCCCGTGCTGGGGGGGACAGGGGGGAAGAGGCCCGGGAGCCTGGGCAAAGCCCAGAAAAGAGAGGGAGCAGAAAGTGAGAGCAGACCCAGGGCTGTGGGGTTTTATCAGGTTTCCCATGGGAGAAGTCTTAAGATCAGATTACAGCCTCCTCAGAAGGGAAGGCTCCACAATTCCTCCATTTATAAATTGGTTAAAACAGGATTCTCGGGAATATGGCTTAATGGTTTACAAAACTAAAATGAACATTATTAAGCTGAATCAATAGTAACAGAAAAGCATTTGACACTTAATTACAGAGAATACAGTAACAGAAATTATGATACTGAGTTAAATGAATACATTTTTGCTTAGTGGGTTAATAATTCTTTCTCCTTTGGCTTTTGATCTTCTCACCAGAAGGGGTGCTGTTCTTGGTCTCCTCTTTCACGAGGGGCACAGTCCTTAGTGTTTGAGCTCGGCTTTAGTACTGGTGTTGTAGGTGTTTCTCTGTTGGATTCTGATGATGATGACTGTGAAGCAAGGAAGGGTGAAAACAGCAGTGGGACAGCTTGCAGCACACGGCAGGGCTCTGCCCTTTCCGAGGCTGCCCCACTCCGCCCCACCGCCTCTGCCTCGCATCTCCTGCAGGCACAGCGGGGCCGGCTGTCTCTCAGGGCTCACCAGCCTCGCCTCGCCTCACACAGCCCTGCGGACTGGGGGCGGAGCCAGCTGCAGCCGCACGGCAGGAAGGGGAAAGGTAGGTGAGGGGGAAGGGCAGGCACGGGACCAGAAAAGAAGAACTCAACGGGAAAGAGGGGATCTCAAAACCGCGTGGTCACGCCATTTTGAGAAAGAGCGCCCGGGAGAGCGTGGCCAGTGTCTTCCCTGGCAAGGAATGGGAGATATGGAAAGCGACGGGGGTGAAAGAGGACACAGGGCGGCGAGAGGACGGTAGCACTCCCGTGTCAGCTCTGGACGGTTTCCGACCTAGTCCTCGTTCAGGGAAAGGGGGAACGGGGTGGCAGAAGGTCAGAAAGTGACAGAGAAGACGGTAGCAACTCTGAGCCATTTTGGACTTTTCACTATTTGCCGCGCTCTTAGGAACAAAGGGTAAGGAAAGGTACAGGCAGCTTCACAGAAACTGAAAAACATGGGGTTCACAGGACCACAGATCTAGGGCATCGACACGTTGCATTGCAATTGTTCATAACCGTCCATAAGTACCTTCCAGGGCTTTACCGTCCATAAGCTGCAGCAGACATGTCAGGAAAGTTGACAAGAGTCCCGAGTGTGGTCCTTTTTGCAGGCAGACTAGCCACTTGTAGCTCTTAGAAACTCCCTCCCACGAGAAAACTGTTTGTAAGTGTCTCGCTGAGTGATGGTAGATGTTAGTCCCATCGCTCGGTCCCAGTATGCTGGTGTCCTTACTGGGAATTCCCCTCCCCGTAAGCTTTTTACCTCCATGGAAGATGGGGGTCCTGCAGGGTGTATCAATCTGCGGGTGACTCACAGGGGTGCCGGTCGAGGTCCTCACTGGCTGCCCGCATTCTCCACCATTTGTAGCAGCGTGTGGCTACAGTGACGATCATTATCCAGGGAGGCCACTACCAGCAGCAGGAAAAACAGACGAAGCAAGTCTCTGTTGTTTAGCAGGGGAGTCCATTTTATTCCCGCTCCCCGCCCCCCTCCCCCGCGCTGGGGGGAGCAGGGGGGCAGAGGCCCGGGAGCCTGGGCAAAGCCCAGAGAGCCCAGAGCAGAGAGGGAGCAGAAAGAGAGAGCAGACTGTGGGGTTTTATCGGGTGTCCAATGGGAGGAGTCTTAAGATCAGATTACAGCCTCCTCAGAAGGGAAGGCTCCACAGAAGACAATACCACATCAGCTTTATCCAAAACTTTCTGGGTTTAGCAAAAATCTTTTTTTCTCCACAGCCGCCTCCTCTTCTGGTATCCAGCTGTGCTAACAGCTGCAGAGGCAAATTCTTCCTTTTTTGTGAGCCACAAACAAGAAAGGCCAGGCTGATTTTAACAGGAGATGAATCACACCTATTGTTTTTTATCTTTTGGGCAACATTTAACTATTTTAGTATTACAGAGTCATTCCTCAGAACAAAAGCCTCCTCTTTTTAACAGCAAGAGAACAGAAAGAAAAAAGAAGTCTTGCTTTAAAAAAAATATACAACTTTGTGAGGTTTGGAGAGCCAGCGAGAGATTAAGGCTATCTCTGCCTTGATCTTATTTCTAGCACTGGCCCCTCTCTTTCTTTTTAAATCCAGTGCTTTAAACACTGTCTCTCACAGACTGCCACCCACGCGGGGGTAGGCCGGGGGCAAGGCCCACACCCCACCTCCCTCTCGCCCTCTCTCTCAGCCCTCAGCGGTGCATGCCAGGTCCAAGGAAACCATCCCGGACTCGGGACCTTGACAGGCTGGGAGCCAACCCTGGTAGTTCCGCCACTGAGCCAGCCCACTTCTCTGTGGCAAACCCACTCAATCCGCACCCAGCACCACTGGGCTGGCGAGTGCATCTGGCAACCCTGCACCTTCCAGGACCCTGGCACAACCAAGCCAGCTCCCAACCCCCAGCAGTGCCCCACGCAAACCATGCTCAGCGACGCCTCCACTGAGTGGGAGAACACTGGCAGTGGCCGCTCCAGGGTGCCCCACGCAAACCATGCTCAGCGACGCCTCCACTGAGTGGGAGAACACTGGCAGTGGCCGCTCCAGGTTGCCCCCCTGAATCGGCCTCTGACGCAGCCCCTGAGACCTTGCCGCTCACATGAGAGCGGTCAAACACCTCCTAACTTTGACAATCTTTAACTTGGCATCCCCAGATGCTCCTGACATTCTTTTTCCTTAGTCTACATATCCTCTTTTCCTGTCAAGAAGGGCTTGTTCTGCTAAACTTTTTCCAGACCCCAATTCAGCACTGAACAACCTCTAAACAGCCATGAGTTAAGACACTTCCCTGCCCCTCATACAGAAACTGCATTCAAACTCCTGTCCTCCTCCAGCACCAAGACTTTATCATCCCACATTCCAACATCCCAGAGTCTGCCTACCATCCCTCCCCCCTCTTCAACTTCTCTCTTTCTTCCCCATCTTTTCCTCTTTTCTCTGATTCAATACACCTCAGACCACACAAGGTGTACACACAACTAGTTTACTTCCAAAAGTAAGCTTACAACTTTCTTCTACCAGGATTACAGTAGCTGCTATAGCTTGAATACATACAGGCCAGCCGTGGCTCACTGGGTACTCCTCCCCACTCCTGAACCAGAACTCCCTGAGCTACCCCATTTTCTATATTTACATACAGATGAAAGGTTTTTTCTAGAGAAGGTAAGCTTAAAGCTGGTACTGAGGCCAGTTTTAACTTCAATTCTTCTAATTTAACATCATCTTCCTTGATCTACTTTATATCATCTGTAAGTCTCTTCCTAATAAATTGCTACCTGCTCCAGGGACCAATAAGACATCTCCCATCCAAATTCTTGTTTTTCTTTTAATTTCCACATCGTTAATGACAGGAACTGTAAAACTCTCTCCTTTTGACCCTGTTACCTTTACAGTGTCTTTACTTACACAATTAACCTTTTGGAATATTTAACAGTGTCTTTGTTTGAAAAGACAGGAGTCTGTGAAGGAAGGCAAGGGCCTCCCGTGAAATGGAAAAGGTAAACCCCCTCCCTCCAAATTACCACAATTTCAAAATAAAAAGGCTCTCGGGCAAAGATATGGGAATGGGAATAACAGTTCTTTACTAGGAAAAAAACAAAATTTAAAAAAAATGTAATTAGTACAAACAAAACTACTGATAGAGTCAGAAACCTGACACCCTGAGGAGTCAGGGTTTTAGTGATAGTCCAGTTAAATGGTGCCTGCTCCTCCTGCTCCTGGAGTGGCAGATGAAATGCTGCTGAAGCGATGGTCCAGTAGAAGGGTGTAGTTTTCTCTGAAGGTCTGGTGATAGAGTAGATGGGCCTGGTCTTCCTCTGGGAATCCAGTGAAGAGGCTGAGTTGCTGTCTCAAGAAATGCTGATTTTATGCAGGTAGGGATGCTTGGCTCCTTCCTCTGGGTGGAGCATCTTACAATGGGATGATGTAACTTTCTCAGTCATGCAGTGAGCCATTCAATGGCACATTAACAGAAGATATCTCCCCAGAGCGAGACATTGTTCTTGGAAGAGATAAGAAAACTGCCCAACAGATGGCAAATAGAATATATGCTTATCTTGCAAGCCAGGACATTATCCACCCCTTATTCTATTTCCATCTGCATCACAATGAAATTTTACACCTAGTTCTCACTTACTACTAGGTTTCCCTGTGGTACACAGTAGGTTTCCCCATCTTTCTGCATTACCCACCAAGTGTAACCAGGTACTTGTTCAAAAACAATCCCACGGATGGGTTTGTCTTTGCCTGAGGTGGGATTAATCCAAACAGTTTTTCCTAAAATATCTTTCATATGTACCACAGGGACTTTATCTCCATCTACTGTGTGCAAGGGTTCAGACTGGGCAGGACCAGTTCGATTGATGGACCCTTGGGTGTTGACCATCCAGGTGGCTTTTGCCAAGTTCAGTTCCCAATTCCTGAAGGTTCCTCCACCAAGTGCTTTCAGGGTAGTCTTAAGTAGTCCATCGCATCGTTCAACTTTCCCGGCAGCTGGTGCATGATAGGGGATATGATATATCCACTCAATGCCATGTTCTCTGGCCCAGGTGTTTATAAGGCCGTTCTTGAAATGGGTCCCGTTGTCTGACTCAGTTCTCTCAGGTGTGCCATGTCTCCATAGGACTTGCTTTTCAAGGCCCCGGATGGTGTTCCGGGCAGTGGCATGAGGCACAGGGTAGGTTTCCAGCCATCCATTGGTGGCTTCCACCATGGTCAGCACGTAGTGCTTGCTTTGGCGTGTCTGAGGCAGTGTGATGTAGTCAATCTGCCAGGCCTCCCCATACTTGTACTTGGACCACTGTCCACCATACCATGGGGGCTTCCCCTGCTTGGCCTGTTTGATGGCAGGACACATCTCACAGTCAAGGATAACCTGAGAAATGCTGTCCATGGTTAGATCCACCCCTCGGTCTCGTGCCCACTTGTAGGTGGCATCTCTGCCCTGATGACCTGAGGCATCATGAGCCCATCGAGCCAGGAACAACTCCCCCTTATGGTGCCAATCTAAGTCTATCTTTGACACCTCTATTCTTGCTGCCTGATCTACCTGCTTGTTGTTTCGGTGCTCTTCATTAGCCCGACTTTTGGGGACATGGGCATCTACATGACGGACTTTCACCGTTAGTTTCTCCACCCGAGAGGCAATGTCTTTCCATATATCAGCAGCCCAGATTGGTTTTCCTCTATGTTTCCTGTTGGCCTTTCTCCACCTTCCCAGCCAGCCCCACAGAGCATTGGCTACCATCCACGAATCGGTATAAAGGTAGAGCTTTGGTCACTTCTCTCTTTCAGCAATGTCCAGGGCCAGCTGAACGGCCTTGAGTTCAGCGAGTTGGCTCGATCCACCTTCTCCTTCGGTAGCTTGTGCAACTTGTCGTGTGGGGCTCCATACGGCTGCTTTCCACTTCTGGTTCATCCCTACGATGCGTCAGGAACCGTCAGTGAAAAGAGCGTAGTGTGTTTCCTCTGCTGGTAGTTGGTTATATGGTGGAGCTTCTTCAGCCCTTGTCGCTTGTACCTGCTCCTCGTCATCAGTGAGACCAAAGTTTTCACCTTCCTTCCAGTTCATAATTATCTCTAAAATCCCAGGGTGATTCAGGTTTCCAATACGGGTGCGCTGGGTGATGAGGGCAATCCATTTGCTCCATGTGGCGTCAGTGGCATGGTGGGGAGTTGGAACCTTTCCTTTGAACATCCACCCCAGCACTGGGAGTCGAGGTGCCAGGAGGAGTTTTGCTTCCGTGCCAATCACCTCCAAGGCGGCTTGAACTCCTTCGTAGGCAGCCAAGATTTCCTTCTCTGTGGGGGTGTAGTTGGCTTCGGACCCTCTGTAACTTCGGCTCCATAATCCCTGGATTTCGCGGAAGAACCAATCACCCTAGACCATCTCATGGGTGAGGGAGAATGGAGTGAAAGGCAACTACAGGCTCGGGGAATTCCAACGGCCATGCTGGACATGTCCAGGGGTGCAGCAGAGCGTGCATTCCTGGGCATGCCCACCAAGGATCCAGTGGTGCCCTACACTGCAATTAAACAAGGTGTTGCAGAGCCTTTTGTAGATTTCGTAGACAGAGTCCGGGCAGCAGTCGAGAGACGGGTGGAGAGACCTGAACACCGAGATGGACTCGTCCTAGAAATGGTGCACATGAACGCTAATGCAATGTGCAAAAGAATCATCCTATCACTGCCGGCCTCACCACCGCCGACCCTCGACCAGATCATCTAGGAGTGCACCCTAAAAGCACACCTGATGGAGGAGGAGGCCCCAAAGAGACCAAGAGACAAGCTGGTCACATCAGCTGCTGCTCCTCCAAGGAACTCAGCTCCAAGGCGATTTCCATCCACGCGCCAGTGCTTCCACTGCCATCAGGAAGGACACTTTCAGGATCGCTGCCCACTTCTAAAGACTGCACTGCCCAGGGCCGCGGAAGGAGGGAGGGGGGAACAGAAACCCCACCATTTCAAGAAACTAGGGAATGAATGCGCACTTGCCTCACGTGTTGATAAAAATGAGGCAAGTCGCGGTGCCGTGAGAGGACCCGCGATTCACCATCTAGTTCCATCTGCGAGCGGCTGCCTCTCAACCACTGGCATCAGGGAGCCTTATTGGCTCTGACTCACTAATTCTGTACACTTTCGTTCCCAGGACTGGCAGTTCTTCATAGCAGACGCAGAGCTTCTATCGCACATCTGCCGCTGTGAAACCAGGAAGAAGGAAGACCTTCTGAACTGCAGGTACCTCGTGGTTGGAGACACAAAAAGCACCCCACTAGAGATAGAGGTTCCTCCGGTGATTTCCACCCTTAATCCGAGGCTCTTCTATCTCGCGGCACGCTGTGTCCACCCCCCCACCTTCCTACCTAGGGGCCAAGTTATTGCACAGGCAATTCCTATTCCTTGTGCTCTGTGCAATGACTTGGAACTCCCAGTCTTTTATGCTGGGAAGTTGGGAGAGGAAAAACTCCTCATATGGTGTAAACTCAAGTGCAAGGGGCGTTCTACCTATCTTCAGGGGATGTTGGACACAGGGGCAGACATGACAGTCATCCCACCACACAAGTGGCCATCACACTGGGAGCTGCAGAGCGTGGCCACGCCAGTCTTAGGACTAGGCGGGCCACAGCCTGCAAGGCAATCCAAGAATATTGTCCAAATTAAGGGTCCGAACGGGCCGCTGGCCTCAGTACGTCCGTTCGTGATCGATTGCAAATTTACATTATGGGGAAGAGACGCCACAGCTCAGTGGGGGACCAAATTGGAATTTCCGGCCCCTCAGCATTTTTAGGTGTGGCCACTGAGGAGCGCCCCACTCAGAAATTAACGTGGCTCACAGATAAGCCCATCTGGGTGGAGCAGTGGCCGCTGAGTAAACAGAAACTACAGGCACTCACAAAATTAGTGGAGGAAGAATTGGCAAAGGGTCACATAGTAGAAAATAACAGCCCCTGGAACTCGCCGGTGTTTGTAATTAAAAAACCGGGGAAGGACAGGTGGCGACTCCTCCACGATTTAAGAAAAATTAATGAAGCTGTAGAAGATATGGGCTCTCTCCAACCAGGTATGCCATCTCCATCAATACTACCCCAAAATTATAATTTGGCTGTGATTGATATCAAGGATTGCTTCTCTCAAATCCTGTTACATCCGGATGATGCTCCCCGTTTTGCCTTCTCTGTACCCTCCATCAACAGAGAAGCCCCTATGAAGCGCTACCACTGGATGGTACTACCTCAGGGGCTTAAATGTTCCCCCACTATATGCCAGTGGTATGTCGCCAGGGTTCTGTCCCCCATGCGTGCCAAGTGGACATTCTGCATTTTCTATCACTACATGGACGACGTGCTGATTTGTGCCCCTGACAGCAAAGTCCTGCAAGCAGCTCTGGAGGACACTGTTAGGGCCTTGTCGGTGGCTGGATTTGAGTTGCAAAAAGAGAAGGTACAGTTGCTGCCACCCTGGAAGTACCTGGGCCTGGAAATTAATAATCGAACAATGAGGCCTCAACAAATTCAGATAAGTAACAACCCCAAGATGCTGAATGACATCCAGCGCTTGTGTGGATCATTAAATTGGATCAGGCCTTGGCTGGGACTCACCATGAGGGAACTATCCCCCCTTTTTGACTTATTAGCAGAAAGGGAGGGGGATGAGGGTTTAAGTTCCCTGAGAGTCCTGACCTGGGAGGCCAGAGCCGCACTCGAGAAGGTCCAGACCACCATAGCGAACAGGCAAGCCCATCGCTGTCAACCAGTGCTGCCTTTCCGCTTCATCATCCTGGGTGAGTTACCCCATTTATATGGTATGATATTCCAGTGGGACAAGGGCCAACGGGACCCCCTCTTGGTAATAGAGTGGGTGTTCCTTGGCCACAGACAGTCCAAAAGTATCACCAGGCCACAAGAGCTGATGGCGCAGCTCATAATACGGGCCAGGGCTCGTCTGCAGGTACTAGCTGGATGTGACTTCACATGTATCCACCTCCCCATCAAAACATCCATGGAGAAAATGACCAAGGAGACCTTTGAACATATTTAAGGCAAAATGAGAATTTGCAGTTTGCTCTAGACAGCTTCTCAGGCCAAATTCAAATTGGACATCCTGGCCATCATCTGTTCAACACAGAGTTCAAATTCTTACCAAAAGAATTACAAAGTAAAAAGCCACTCAGAGCACTAACAGTGTTCACGGATGGGTCAGGGAAGTCCCACAAGTCAGTGTTGACTTGGAAGGACCCAGAGACTCAGTTGTGGGAATCTGATGTTAAGGTAGTGGAAGGCTCCCCACAAGTAGCTGAGTTGGATGCTGTCGTGAGGGCTTTTGAAAAATTTGATCAACCTTTCAATCTGGTAACGGATTCTGCGTATGTAGCAGGAGCAGTGTCTAGAGCAGAACATGCAGTCATCAAAGAGGTCCCAAATCAGGTCATCTTCGGGTTGCTCACAAAATTGGTACACCTGGTTTCTAACTGTGAACATCCTTTTTATGTGGTGCATGTGAGATCACACACAGATCTTCCAGGCTTTATTGCCGAAGGGAACCGCTGAGCAGACACCCTGGCAGCCCCAGTACAGCTGGGAGGCCAGCCGAGTATAGTCGAGCAGGCCAGGCTGAGCCACCAGCAGTTCCATCAAAATGCCACAGGTCTGGTATGCCAGTTCCATCTGTGGCGTGACCAAGCCAGGGAAATGTTGGCCTCATGCCCCAACTGTCAGGAGGCAGCTTTACCAACACTGGGAGCAGGTGTGAATCGCAGAGGTCTCCGCAGTTGCGAGGTATGGCAGATGGATGTCACAAAATTCCCCGAATTTGGGAAACTCAGACATGTCCATGTAACCATGGACACCTTCTCAGGGGCAGTTTTTGCCTCAGCACACATAGGGTAAAGGGCCACAGACGTGAGAAAACACCTCATACACGCCTTTGCCACCTTGGGGGTCCAAGCCACAATTACAATGGATAATGGTCCAGCATACACTTCCAGGGTATTCAGCAAATTCCTGCAGGAATGGGGGGTCCAACATAAGACCGGGATTCCTCACTCCCTGTTCTGGCTTGTAAGATAAGCATATATTCTATTTGCCATCTGTCAAAGGTGGGGCAGGTATCTTCTGTTGGGCTGTTTTCTTATCTCTTCCAAGAACAATGTCTCGCTCTGGGGAGATATCTTCTGTTAATGTGCCATTGAATGGCTCACTGCATGACTGAGAAAGTTACATCATCCCATTGTAAGATGCTCCACCCAGAGGGAGGAGCCAAGCATCCCTACCTGCATAAAATCAGCATTTCTTGAGACAGCAACTCAGCCTCTTCACTGGATTCCCAGAGGAAGACCAGGCCCATCTACTCTATCACCAGACCTTCAGAGAAAACTACACCCTTCTACTGGACCATCGCTTCAGCAGCATTTCATCTGCCACTCCAGGAGCAGGAGGAGCAGGCACCATTTAACTGGACTATCACTAAAACCCTGACTCCTCAGGGTGTCAGGTTTCTGACTCTATCAGTAGTTTTGTTTGTACTAATTACATTTTTTTTAAATTTTGTTTTTTTCCTAGTAAAGAACTGTTATTCCCATTCCCATATCTTTGCCCGAGAGCCTTTTTATTTTGAAATTGTGGTAATTTGGAGGGAGGGGGTTTACCTTTTCCATTTCACAGGAGGCCCTTGCCTTCCTTCACAGACTCCTGTCTTTTCAAACAAAGACACTCCCCCACCGGCCAGGCCATAATAGAAAGAACACACCAGACGCTGAAGCAGGTCCTCCAGAAGCAGCGAGGGGATGTGCGAGTGCTGTCACTGCATGAGAGGCTCTGCAAGGCATTGTTTACCATCAATTTCCTAAACTGCTCTTTTGACAGACCAGAACCGCCAGCCCTGAGACATTTCAAAGAACATCAGGAGCTCCAACCGGAAGAGAGGCCTCAAGTGTTAGTGAGGGATCCGGACTGTAAAGAAATCCAGGGTCCATTCCCACTTTTGACCTGGGGACCGGGATATGCCTGCATATCCACGCCCTCAGGAGTCAGGTGGATCCCCAGGAGGCGGGTCAAACCTTACATTTCAGGACAGTCTGTGAGTCAGAGCCATACAGTTCCAGTGGATGCAACCAATGATCCCACCAACCAAGGGGTTGCATCCAATCGCAGGCGCTGCAGAAAGAGAAGGGACTCAGCATCTCCCTAACTAACATTCATACAACTACCTCAGTCCGGTTATGTCCCCAGTTCACATGTTTATAATAAAGTTGTTGCCCCAGTTCCCCTATCCCCAAACACCCAGGGAAAAACCAGCTCCAGCATCATCTCCAGGCCCTCTCCACCTGCAAAGTGGCCACCGCAGTCACAGCAGCAGAAGAAGCTGGGAGAAGAGGCCACCGCATGAAGATCCAAGTCAAAGCAACTGCCTTTTTAATATATTTTTAATGCAGGGAATTGTTGCCTTCTGGGTTTTAGGTTCAGATTTGGGGTTCTGGTCTTTGTTAGCTTACTGGTTCCATGTATCCCCATGTATCCCCCGTGTTTCCCCCCTCCCCCCCCCCCACAGAAGTTAGGCCCAGGCTGCCTGCCATTGGGTTTTCCCCCCTGCCACTCCTGTGCCCACTCCCCCGCCCAGCCCCTGGAGTTCCCATTGGCCGTTGTGGCACACGTCACCGCCACGGCATCTGCGCTCATTGGGCGGAGGGTTCCTGTCCTCCCCTGTCCCACCCCTATATCCCTCCGCGGCACCCCAGCCTCGGGGCCAGATCTGTCCACGCGAGGTTGGGAGCGGCCGTGGCTTCTCCATCGCGGCTTCTGTGACCAATAAAGCATCCAGCCACCACGCGGACGGATTTGGACAATTCCCTGCCTCTTCGTTTCCTTCCCTCGCGCTGACGGCATCACGCGGCCAGCCCACCCTGGGGTGCAGCCGCAGAAGCACCTGGAAGTAGCGGCAGCACCGACCCTGACGAGAAGCCGAGGCGCCAAGCCGTGCTCTCAGGAGCCGACTGGGGCGGGAAAAGTAACGCGCAGCCGCTGTCTGTCTTTAAGTGAGTTTCTTGAGTTTCGATAAGGTGGATCTTCTTCAGGGAGAGAGTTTTCCTGAACAGCAGGAGCTGTCGTTACCAAGGGAATGGGACCCAGGGCAGGGACGGGAAGAAGGGGGGTGAGGGGAGGGATTAGTGCCGAGGCTTGGTCCTACAAGGGCAAGGCGTAGGCAGGGTCTGCTGCCGGAACCGCCAAAGGAGGGGGATCTTCCGGTGGAAACCAAGCCGGAGCGAGAATGGCCCTCACGTGGTTCATGGCAGCTGGGTCGTCAGCTCCCGGTGCAGGCAAAGCAGGTGGGGTAGTCCCGGCAGCAGCGGCAGCGCCCAGCACTGTCGGCACAGGCAGAGCAGCTGGAGATGGGGCAGTGGGGACAGCTGTGGGAAAAGAGGTCGGGGATGGGACGGCCGGGACCGACGAGATGCCCCCCCTGGCGCAGTCAGCGCCGCAGCCACAGACCACAGGGCAGGTGGGACCCCCGGCACGACCGGGACAAACAAATTCACTGGCGGGGCCAGAGCCAGGATGTGGGGGGGTGTTGACTTTCCAACATAACACATATAGTAATCATTTTAATATTTGTGAAGAGCCAATAATATAATATACATTTTTCACAGGAACAAGAGGGACTTATGAATACAGCTTCTCAGACTGAGGAACATCTCGTTACCCCTGCTCTGCCAGCATTTTAAAATGGGAGCTTTCTGTGGCAATACGAGGAACTATGGGGGTTCCAGAATCCAGCATGGAAGCAAAGGTAATTCATAGGTGGTAAAAGGCAGTATTTTGTTGCTAGAATTTGTGGGTTTTGCATTTGGAGATCTCCTGTGGTTTTGTTTGGGGCAGGGAAAGGGGCCAGGGGCCCGTAGCAGGGCTTTTGTCTTTTTCGTTCTCTGCTGGTTTCCACAGGCGTTCTGTCTGGCTTTGCGGAGGGAGGGGACACCTTCCCTTAACACTACCTTAAGACTGTAATTGCTAAGCCTGGCCTGTGGCCAGGTGTCACCAGTGTTAAGCGCTGGTCTTTAAATCTCAGGGACCCGGCTTCAGATCCCAGATGGGACAACTTTTTTGTCTCGTGCGTGGGCTCTCTTTTATCAGCGGCTTTTTCTGTTTGCAAATAGAAACATGGAATGCATATTCTCAAGTGAGGAAGAAATAGAGATCCCCGAAATTCCCCATTAAATTTAATATTAAAACATTGGCATATTCTAACAGGCAAAAAGACACCTCTTATCAGGGAAGAACTAGTTCGGCTTTCTATGCAGGTATGGCCTATGCAGGAATTAGAGAAAAAAATGACCTGGCCTCTATTTGGCAGCTTAGAAAGTGAATTAATATCAAAATTATTATTCCAACTCCACCAGGAATAGCGTTGGCAGGAGAATTTGTATGTGGAGATTTTTATGATTTTTTCAAATTGACCAGGCTTACATAAACCTAAGAAAGATCAGTTTTTGATGGTTCTAGGAGTGTAAAGAAGGAAGGATAAAAAGGAGGAGCCTCTTCCTGACCCAGTCTGTGTTAATAATGCAGACATGGCTGATGTGGATATGGTAGCACCCAGGCTGAGGGGAGAGACACCCCCATGCTGCTGCCTTCCTCGACGCCGCCACCTCCTCTCCTGTGTCCCCACCTCCCTCACCACCCCCTGAATGACAGGGAGGCAAGGACAGGAGCAGTCATTGAGAGGACAGGGGCAGGACCTCCCATCGAGAGGGCGGGGGGGGGGGACCTCCCATTGAGACCATGCGTAATTTTGCATCGAAATGGCGCATGCTTGGATTTCCATGGAAACTGTGTGTGCCCAGGTTTCCATGGAAACTACACTTACCCTTGCCAGGCCCATGCCTGTGTGAGGATGGGCGCAGGGGATGATGTAACTCCTGGTGCCAGCGAAGCCACAGAGTCAGAGGCAGGGACTGCCCTGTGCCACCATGCGGCTGGTGTTGGGGCTAGGAAGGGATCTTCTGACCACCACCCGGCTGAAGTAACACCCAGTAGCAGCAGAACAGCCCTGATTAAAAACGAATCAGATAGCATGGATACAGACAGTTCCCCTGAAGAGGAAACTGAGGACAAAGTTGCTGCAGCCAAAAGGAAAAGGGGAAAAGCTGCACAAAAAGTTATAGAAGCACCCAGTTTTGTAGCTAAACATACCAGTTCTAAATAGGAAGAAACAGAAAAGGAAGAACCAGCAATACAAGCCCCTTTGAGGCAGGCAGTCAGTAACCAAGATCCTGTCTATATTAAAGTTCCCTTTTCTTTTGCTAAGCTGCAGCAGTGGAAAGCCTCAGTTGGATGGTATAGAGAAAATCCAGAAAAGGTGGCTAATTTTGTAGACAAGGCTATTAAGACACAAAACCCAGACTGGAGCGATCTAGATGCAATGATGGACATGTTATCAGATGAAACGGAAAGTGAGATGGTTAGAAGGACTGTTATAACTGCTATAGAGGCCCAAATAGCAGCCATAACTCGTCAAGGGCCAGTTAATGATATTTTCCCTTTAAATGACCCAGAGTGGGACCCTAATATAACAGAAAAAACGGTGAGGTTAAAACGTTATCAGAATTGGGTGGTGTTTGGTATAAGATGTGCTATTCCTAAACCAGTGAATTGGTCCAAATTATATGAAGTAAGACAAGACAAGAATGAAACTCCTATGGACTTCTTGAATAGGCTTAAAGAGGCTGCACGAAAATACACAAATCTGGATCTTGAGGCACCTGAAGAGAAGTCCCACCTGGTTTACCTGTTTATAGGCCAATCTGCAAGTGACATAAGGAAAAAGCTGCAAAAGACAGATAAGAGACATGACAGGTAAATTGTTGGACATAGCTTGGAAAGTATATCAAAATAGGGATTATACAGATGGGGATAAACACCAGCAGGGTAAGAGGGGTGATCAGGAAGAGTCATCTAAGGCGTCAATAAAGAGTACTTCTCTTCTGGAAAAAGATCAATGTGCTTTTTGTAAGAAAAAGGGACACTGGTGTTCTATGTTGGGTTGGTTCAGTTAGGGATTTTAATAAATGTTAGTTAGGTTGGTTCTCTGTACCCCTATTTTCCCTCACAATGGTTTGCTCCAAGTTGCTTACCAAGGGAGCTCTTACATGTCAGTCTTGTAACCACTCCCTGCTTATTCTTGAAAGTTCTACATCAATCACCCTAACTTTGCAATGCTATTTGTCCCAGAAAACTGTACCCACCTCTGTTATGTTCCCATATGTTGTTATGTTCTATGTCACTCCCCTGTTGTCTGTCCCTATTGGGCGAGGGGGGTTTCCACCCCTATCCACCCACCCCCTACTTAATCTAATGCTTTCTTTGTCCCGTTGCCATTTTGCCTTGCACCGCGCTGGGAGAGGTCGCTCCGACCATCGCTGCAATCACGAGTGGAATGAAACGTTCTCAGGCAAGCAAGAAAAGCGTGCCTCTCTCGTCCCTTCGCTTCTTCTTAGCATGAAGCTACCAAAGCTGCTTACGCACACCAGAGCACTCCGCACTAGCAGGGAGGCAAATGCCATAACCCTAGAGCGCCCGCGGTTTGACATGGAAGTGAATTTTTTTTCAGGAAGTTGGGTCAAACCAATCAGTGGTCAGGTTTGGATATTGGCACCTGGAGTGACCACTGAAAGTATGGACACGCCTCTGAGAACACAGGGGGTTAAAAGCAAGAACTCCCAGGGGAACTGTCTCTTTGGTTCCGGTCATCAGAGAGTGCAGTGCAGACTCTCCCCTGCCCAGCCATGGGCTGGGTGCGGGAGGGGAAGCCACGCGGCCTTGTCCAGGTAGGCCGAGGGGCTGAAGGTCTGGAACCGAGCCAGCTCCTGCAGACGGAAGGGTGGAGAGAAGCGGAGATGCCTTTGTCCCGTCCCCCCCTCCCCAGAGGAAAAGTGATAGAGAGCCTGATGGCACCTGGAAATTTGCCAGCAGAGGAGAAGGAGAAAGGGGGGGGGATGATGCTCAGCGTGGGAGATGGGACGCTGGACCGAGATTTCAGCCGTCCAGGGAGTCTGAACTTTTAACCCTTTCCAGAAAATGAATGCTTTGTAAAATATTACTCCTCCTTGATTTGTAGTGGAAGAGAGACAGTCCGGGACCTGAGATGTTAGAAGAAGAAATATTTAGGTGGGAGGAGATGATGAAGTAGCTTTTAGCTGGACTCTTCTTGTTAGCCATGGACTGAACCAAAATCTCCTGCAATAGAGACTGCATTTTAGGGGGATGCAGTGGTGACCCAAGGAGACCTGCTTCAGCTTCTAACAGCACAGGAATGGCAAGAACAGAAGAAAGCTGAGGAGGGAATGGTGATGCCCTCTGTCTTCGGGAAGAAGATGATCTCTGTTCTTGGACCCTTGGCCCCAGGGGAAAATGGGGGGGACTGTATTCCCAGGATGAGAAGCTGAACTGTTGTATCTTTGGGTCCATGGCAAAGCATCCTTAAAGGAGCCCTATGGGCAGTCTGTCCATGCACGGTGGTGAGAGCACTGTGACATGGAAAGGAGAGTGTCACACTGGCAGATTTTCTCCGGGCAGTTGCCATGTGTGACAGGGAAACACAGGAGGTGGCAACTGTGTTTCCTGGGGGGTCTGTGGTGCAAGAGAGACTTCTCTCTCCCTTGATAGCTTGAGTATTGATTATCTGAAGGGTGGTAATTTGATCAGGAATCCCGGGTGATGTTTCATGGTGGGTGTTTTAGGAATTGGGAGGAGGAGGGGTGTTTTAAAAGGTCTTCATCCTGGATTTAGTTTATGTGTTTTCTGTAGTAGTAGTAGTTTAATAAAGTTTTTTCCCTTTGTTATTAAGCTTGGGCCTGCTCTGCTCTGTTCCTGATAACATCTCACAGCATTTATTTGGGGAAGGTGCATTTTCATGGGGGCACTGGCATTGCGCCAGTGTCAAACCATGACAGGAGTTCCCAATGTTGACAAAAATGACACTCTCAGCTTCCAAACTAGCTGTGAATGTGGCCTGAGGAGGACCGAAGGGATCTATTCTGGCCGACCCTTTGGTTATAGTTAAGCTGGGGAAAGATGACGTTGAATTTTTGGTGGATATGGCGGCAACATATTCTGTGTTAAATACTTTAAAAGGGAAACTGAGTCAAGCAACTGTAAATGCAATTGGTGCCAAAGGGGTAAGTGAAACAAGGCCTTTCTTCCAAGCTTTAAAATTTTAATTGGGAAAACACTGGGTGACTAATCAATTCCTCTATATGCCAAACTCCCCCAAACCATTGTTGGGTAGGGATTTATTGGAGAAATTAGAAGCAGAAATTAAATTTTGCAGCTGCCCTTTTCATACAGGAGAATTGTGGTGAAATTCCCAAAGAAGTTGAGGATGCTATCATTCCAGTAGTGTGGGCCAGTGATTTTCCTGGGAGATCCAAAAGAGCTGAGCCTATGAGTATTACACTCAAATTAGAGGCTACACCCGTAAGGCAGAAACAATACCCTTTGAAGTTAGAAGGCCGTAGGGGATTGGCACCTCTAATTGAGCAGTTCCTTAAATTTGGGTTATTAGTGGAATGTGAATCCAAATACAGCAGCACCCCTCCTGCCAGTAAAGAAGGCTGATCGTCAGAGTAATCAATTAGTGCTTGGTTTAAGGGGAATTAACAAAATAACAGAGGATAAACACCCAGTTGTAGCAAACCCCTACACTCTTTTGACCACACTGAGAGATGAATTAGTGTGGTTCACTGTTTTAGATCTCAAAGATGCCCTTTTCTGCATTCCTGTGGATAAGAATAGCCAAGAATTCTTTGCTTTTGAGTGGGAGAATCCTGAAACAGGGACGGAAAATCAACTTACCTGGACAGTCTAACCTCAGGATTTGAGGAACAGCCCAACAATATTCAGAAAAAGCTAGCAAAAGAAGTGTAAAATTGGAAATGACAAGAACCAGGAGGAGTTACTCTTCAATATGTTGATGATATCTTGATTGCAGCAAAAACCAGAGATGACTGCATCCAGCTCACTCTAAGTCTGTTGAACTTTTTGGGACTGAGTATAGAGTCTCAAAAGAGAAGACATAGGTTGCCAGGGAAACAGTATTTTATTTGGGGCTAGAAATCTTCCATGGAAATAGACAACTCAGCAAAGAATGGAAAGAAGCCATCTGCCATCTTCCAGAGCCACACACCATGAAAGAGATGCAAGCCTTCCTGGGAATGGTAGGTTGGTGTTGTTTGTGGATAGCAAATTATGGACTACTGGTAAAACCTTAAGCCCTTAAAGCAGCTGAAAAGAGAACCATCATGTGGACGGAAAGCACAAGCGCTACATTTAAACAGCTGAAACACTCCTAGATGTCAGCCCCAGCTCTGAGACTGAATCGTTAAAACCAAAAATCATGGACAAAGACTCCCTAACTAGTCAAAGTTAGAAAGTAGTATGTTTATTACATCGGCGGGCAGCACAGGGGTCGTCCCCGAAATGCGTGACGGCACCGCACAAGAATTTTTGCCTTCTATTTATTTCCCAAAATAATACATATGTATAACCCCAGCACCTCCCATCCCCGCTTTGTATTAAAATGAGGTTATGAGTCCTTCACGTGTGTGCAATTCTTCTCTTGAATTGGGTCGGTGGTCTCGAATTGGGTCAGTGGTCCCAGAGATGAAGTCAGGAAGGTCTTTGTCAGGTCTCTGTGACCCTCTGGCACAATCCAAGGCCCCCTGCTTCATGATGGATTAACATAGGGTCTAGGTGCTGGGCATTGTTCTACTGGTTTCAATATGTTCCTATAGTGGTTCACTTGCTCCACTTCCTTCTACAAATGAGCTCATAATTTAACAATTAGCTTTAGATTAAGCATCTAATAATCATTAACCTATCGTTGGTGTATCTAACTTCAATATGAATTGGTTCTAACCCTCAGCTAAAATCTTAAGCCTTTAAAATCATGATTCAGGACTGCTGGACTTAACTAAGCCTTTTGAACTCTTTACATATGAGCGACTGAATGTTGCTCTGGGGGTACCGGCGCAGCACCTTGGAGACCAGCGAAGGGCAATGTCCTACTTTTCCAAACAGCTAGACAATGTTAGTGAAGGGTGGCCTGGGTGTTTGAAAGCTGAGGCAGCTACTGTCATCCTGATCCAGGAGGCCCGGAAATTCACCCTTAGACAGCACATTGTAGTGTACGTACCTCATGCAGTGATAACTGTACTTGAACAAAAGAGGGGGCATTGGCTGACCCCTAGGAGAATGCTTAAATATCAGTCTGTGTTATTGGAACAGAATGATTTTACCCTAAAAACAACATCTGTCATAAACCCTGCAATTTTTTGTCATCTACATTAATTGCCACTGTGCCTGAGCATGACTGTTTACAGATAATAAGAGGCCTATTCTAGCAGACCAGATCTGAAGGATGTGCCTCTTGAGAATCCAGATTGGGGAACTGTTTCCTGGTGGAAGCAGCTTCATGAGAGATGGTAAGTGAATGACAGGTTATGTAGTGACAACCACGGATAAGGTAAGCAAAGTGAAAGCCTTGCCACCAGATGTATCATCACAGAAAGCCAAACTGATTGCACTGACAAGAGCTCTAGAACAGAGGGAAGGAAAGAAGGTCAATATATGGACTGAGTCTAAATATTCCTTTAGTGTTGTCCATGCCCATGGAGTCATCAGAAAGGAAAGAAGGTTGCTAACTGCTCAATGTAATGAAATTAAACATGCTGAACAGATCCTTGCACTCCTGCAGAGTATTTGGAAGACTACAGAGGTAGCTTTGATGCATTGCAGAGGTCATAGAAAAGGGAAAACAGCTTGTGAATTAGAAAATCGCTTTGCTGATGAAACAGCAAGAGGGGTTGCAGGAAAAGGCATTCTTGCAGAGGTACCACAGAAAGGAATAGATCTGTCAGGGTTTACTGCAAAATATGATCAGAGAAATCACAAGCTAATTGAGTTCCATAAGGCTGAAGTTAAACAAAGCAGGTGGCTTGTTACCCCAGGGGGACAAGTTGTAGTTAGACCCCTGCTCCTTCGAGAAATAACACAGCAGGAGCATGAGTGTACCCAGGAACAGGAAATCTTTTGAAACATCTAAGCAAGGTAGTAAGAGGGAGAAGAATGACTGATATTGTACAGTCTATAACAGGCAAGTATAAAATCTGCTGTAGAAACAACCCCAACACAAGAAAAAGAGTAGTGTAGGTACACAGTTTGTGGTAACTGGGAGTGGGGCTGCAGCCAAGCCTCATCCCTAATGGGCTACAACTGTGCAGGACAGGTGAATAATATTGAAGGTAATGAGACATGGAGTGCCGAGGTTTACTGACCAATCACAAAAGGGTACAGAGGACACACAGGTGCAATGCATGAACGATGAGGGGTATAAAAGGTTGGGCTAAAGAACAAGAAGGGCAGATGCTTGCAGGCTTCTGAAGTGATATGATGTTGCTCTGTATGGGCAGATGCTTGAAGCTTTCTGGTATGGTATGGTGTTACTCTATATGGGCGGATGCTTAAAGCCTTCTGATATTGTATGGTGATACTTTGTGTATCATGGCCATCTCAACTGCGACATATGCTGCAACAGAGTAGTGATAGGAATAACACAGACAGGGGATGTCCCTGGAGATTACTGGCAAATAGGTTTTGCTGAGTTACCATGCAAAAAAAGATACAGGTACATATTGGTATTGGTTGACACCTCCAGTGGATGGCCTGAAGCTTACCCCTGTTGCACCAACACAGCAAAGGAGGTGGTGAAAGTTTTGCTCAGTCATTTAATTCCAAGGTTTAGGGTTCCTTTGGGGTTGTCATCAGATATGGGACCACATTTTGTTGCAATAGTGGTTGGGGGAAGTTAGCAGAATTCTAGAAATGGCCTGGAACCTGCACATACCCTACAGGCCCCAAGCAAGTAGCAAAACTGAATGTATGAATGGAATCCTTAAAACCCAAATTAGGAGAATTTGTCAAGAAACATCCATGACATTGGTTCAGGCCTTGCCTATAGCTTTACTAAGAATCCATATACAACCAAGGTGAAGAGACAACCTAAGTCCTTATGAAATATTGCATAGCAGGCCTTATCAGATTCCACATATCCCAGGAGAAATCCATGTGAGGGGGAAAATTGACTTACAAAAGTATTTAATGGCTTTAAGCTCCACTTTGCAAAAGCTTCAGAGATTAGTTGTGTTATCCAGACAAATAGGACTGGACACACCTGCTCATCTGTTCCATCCTGGAGACTAGGTCTATGTTAAATGGTGGGACAATGATCCCTTGCAAGCTAAGTGAAAAAAAAACATTCCAAGTCGTGCTGACTACCCTCACTGCAGTCAAGGTCACTGTGAAGGGACTGTGGATCCACTGCTCCACAGTTAGGAAGGCTTCTGCTCCTGAAACAACTGTAAAACAGCAGCTGATGAGACTGATGCAAACCAGGATGATGTGATTTGAATTGTTCTTTTTAGGCCTGCTATCTGCACAGTTAGTAACCATGGCTCAGGTTTGGTCCCAAACTTTTCATGTGAGTTTAGTCCAAAATGTATCCAAAGCTCTTAATAAGAACAACTGCTGGATTTGTACTCAATTACCACCTCTAGATGGGAATGGTAACTGGCCACTGAATTCCAAAAAGTGGGAATGCCTGGAGAAGGCTTATCAACCTCCTTTACTCCCAAGCGGTCTAAGTGATCACGAAAATTATGCAGTTCCCTGCACAGTCATAAATGCCACAGGAAAGATCATTCTTTCTTCATACAGCCATAATACCAAATTCATACAAAGAGTAAATCCAAAATCTGTAGAAAAGATGGCACAGACAACATGAAGACTAATTGCCCTCCACGGCACAGTGTGGTATTGGAGATGTGAAAATTAGGCCTGGAAAATTCTGCCCCTAGATGAAAATCGGGCCTGTTCCCTTGGGGCTGTAATTCCAAACATAACAATGTTTGATCATATTGAGGATCCAAAGGGAAGGATGAGGAGAATGAAAAGATCCATTAATCCCTTTGTTGAGCATCCCACACTTTTCCCTAGTGTAATCAGAGCTCTCATTCCCTCTGGGAGTAATTGAGCTGGAGAGAGCAGTTTTGAACATCTCCGTTGCTTTTTTCTCAACCTGGAAATGAAACTTGAGATAAATTTAGTAAGGAGGTAATATAAAAGGGGATCTTTATTTGAAGGCCTTCAGAGGCAGTTATGGAAAGATGTCCACAAAAGCCCACCGCCCCCAGGGGTGAGTACATTTTTATAGGTGTTCTGGTTTGAAAGCAAAACAAGTGAGAGACTCCCAAGTCAGAAATACAATTTATTAGGAAAAGGGAAAAGAAACAAAATCCATGCAATACTACAAAAGAAAAAAAAAAAAAAAAACACTGACAGAGTCAGAATAAAACCTGACACCCCTTTGGCCAGTGTGTTGGTAGCAGTCCAAATTGGAGTGGCTGCAGTCCTCCTGGAGTGGCAGATGTGGTTCTGTTGGAGCAGTGGTCCTGTAGAAGGGTATAGTCTTACTCTGAAAGTCTAGTGAAAAGCCCCAAGCTGTTCCTCTTGGAAACCTGTGGGAAGGCTGACTGCTCTGTCCCAAACCCCAGAATATATCTAGGTGGAGATGCTTAGCTCCTCCCCTCTGGGCGGAGCATCTCACAATGGGCTGATGTCATTCTGAGTCATGCAGTGGGACCTTGATTACCCATTAAATAGAAATGGGTCCTGGAGGGAATTATCTCTGAGTAACTTGGCAAGACATTGATGGGCCCATTAACAGGAAATAAGGCAAACTGCCCAGAAGACAACTGCTACACAGATGGCAATAGAAAATATCTTGCTTCTCAGTCTGGGACATTATCCACCCCTGTCATGGTTTGACACTGGCGCAATGCCAGCATCCCCATGAAAATGCACCTTCCCTAAATAAATGCTGTGAGATGTTATCAGGGACAGAGCAGAGCAGGCCCAAGCTTAATAACAAAGGAAAAAAACTTTATTAAACTACTACTAATACAGAAAACACATAAACTAAATCCAGGATGAAGACCTTTTAAAACCACCCCTGCTCCTCCCAATTCCAAAAACACCCAGCCATGAAACATCACCCGGGATTCTTGATCAAATTACCACCCTTCAGGTAATCTATGCTTAAACTATCAAGGGAGAGAGAAGTCTCTCTTGCACCACAGGCCCCCCAGGAAACACAGCTGCCCCCCTGTGTTTCCCTGTCACACATGGCAACCGCCCGGAAGAAAAAAATCTGCCAGTGTGACACTCTCCTTTCCATGTCACAGTGCTCTCACCACCGTGCATGGACAGACTGCTCGTAGGGCTCCTTTAAGGATGCTTTGCCACGGACCCAAAGATATAACAGTTCAGCTTCTCATCCTGGGACTACAGTCCCCCCCATTTTCCCCTGGGGCCGAGGGGTCCAAAAACAGGACTCATCTTCTTCCCGAAGACAGAGGGTATCACCATTCCCTCTTCAGCTCTCTTCGTTTCTCGCCATTCTTGTGCTGTTCGAAGCTGAAACAGGTCTCCCTGGGTCACCACTGCATCCCCCTAAAATGCAGTCTCTATTGCAGGAGATTTTGGTTCAGTCCATGGCTAACAAGAAGAGTCCAGCTAAAAGCTACTTCGTCATCTCCTCCCACCTAAATATTTCTTCTTCTAACATCTCAGGTCCCGGACTATCTCTCTTCCACTACAAATCAAGGAGGAGTAATACTTTTAAAAAGCCCTCATTTCCTGGAAAGGGTTAAAAGTTCAGACTCCCTGGACGGCTGATATCTCAGTCCGGCGTTCCGCCTCCCACGCTGGGCATTCCCCCCCCTTCTCCTTCTCCTCTGCCGGCAGATTTCCAGGTGCCGCCAGGCTCTCTGTCTCTTTCCCTCTTGGCGGGGGGGCAAAGGCATCTCCACTTCTCTCCACCCTTCCGTCCACAGGAGCTGGCTGGGTTCCAGACCCTCAGCCCCCTCGGCCTACCTGGACAAGGCCGTGTGGCTTCCCCTCCCCCACCCAGCCTAAGGCTGGGCAGGGGGGGAGTCTGCACTCTCTGACGACCGGAACCAAAAGAAAGAGTTCTCCTGGGAGTTCTTGCTTTTAACCCCCTGTGTTCTCAGAGGCGTGTCCATACTTTCAGTGGTCACTCCAGGTGCCAATATCCAAACCTGACCACTGATTGGTTTGACCCAACTTCCTGGAAAAAAAATTCACTTCCATGTCAAACCACGACAACCCCTTATTCTATTTCCATTTGCATCATGATGAATCCTTACACATAGTTCTCTCTTAAGACTAGGTTTCCCTGTGGTACACAACGGGTTTCCCCATCCTTCTGCATTACCCACCAAGTATAACCGGGTCCTTGAGCAAAAACCATCCCATGGATGGGTTTGTCTTTGCCTGAGGTGGGATTAATCCAAACAGTCTTTCCTAAAATACCTTTCATATGTACCACAGGGACTTTATCTCCATCTACTGTGTGCAAGGGTTCAGACTGGGCAGGACCAGTTCGATTGATGGACCCTTGGGTGTTGACCATCCAGGTGGCTTTTGCCAAGTTCAGTTCCCAATTCCTGAAGGTTCCTCCACCAAGTGCTTTCAGGGTGGTCTTAAGTAGTCCATCGCATCGTTCAACTTTCCCGGCAGCTGGTGCATGATAGGGGATATGATATATCCACTCAATGCCATGTTCTCTGGCCCAGGTGTTTATAAGGCTGTTCTTGAAATGGGTCCCGTTGTCCAACTCAATTCTCTCAGGTGTGCCATGTCTCCACAGGACTTGCTTTTCTAGGCCTAAGATGGTGTTCCGGGCAGTAGCGTGAGGCACAGGGTAGGTCTCCAACCATCCTGTGGTTGCTTCCACCATGGTCAGCACGTAGTGCTTGCCTTGGCGGGTTTGGGGAAGCGTGATGTAGTCAATTTGCCATGCTTCCCCGTACCTGTGCTTCAACCATCGCCTACTGTACTAAAGAGGCTTCACCCGCTTGGCCTGTTTGATTGCAGCACAGGTCTGGCAGTAATGCGACCTGGGGTTCCCAGGGTCCGTCCGACCCCGGGCAGCCGTAGGTGTCCCGGATAGCACTGGGCCGATAAGCACAACCTGTCCGGGTCCCTCAGGCTAGCTCGCAGCCACGGGCAATCTTAGCAAGCAGCTCAGCTCTTAAGTGAGATCAGCTCTTTGGTGAATTCAGCTCTTTAGTGCTTTCAGCTCTTAGCTTGCTAAGTGTCTCAGGCAGATGCAGGGAGAGAGACGAGAAGGCTGTTTGAAGTTCCACAGTGGTGTCTTTATTGGCAGCCCCTGTGAAGGGTTCCAGTGACAGCTCTTCTGCCAAACTGGGCAGAAATGGGGGTTTATCTAGGGTACAGGGGTGTTGGAAATTGTCCAATAGCCAGGGTCAGGGCAAATATGACCTATAGTCTTACAGAGAGATAACAAGGGTCCGAATGCGGAAAAGGGGCTTCTTTGGTCCAGTCATCATGACTAGGCATCATGGGCCCAACAAGCTAGGAATAATTCTCCCTTATGCTGCCAGTCTAGATCCACCTGTGATATTTTCACCTTGGCAGCTCGGTCCACCTGCTCATTGTTGTGATGCTCTTCAGTACCCCGATTCTTGGGTACGTGTGCATCCACGTGTCAAATCTTCACGGTCAGCTAATGCTTTTTCTCTTCAAGCCAGGTCTTATAAGCTCTCACAGATAAGCATTATACCCTTGATAGCTCAGCTGCCTCAGGTGGCATAAAGAAGCAGGATGGCTCCTGTGACAGTGTTGGAAACAAAAAGTTTTAATAAAAGGCAAAATAAAAAAGCTCTTTACAGAGAAAAACCGAACCAGGACAAGAGGTTCTTGCTCTTGCTAAAACACTTCACAAAAGCGATTAGCTCTTTTGTTCTCTTTTTCTAGTGAATTGCTCAGGTGGGACTTTTTGGCTCCTGTCCAATTACCTATCCTTATGTTTGAGGTGAAGTCCCCAAGGTCCTATGAGGTGTTGTCCTAGGGTGACAGTATGGTGCTTGTATCCCAAATCGCATGTTCTGTTTATGCCTGATATTATGTTCTGTGCCTTCAGGACTGACTCTGAAAGTGAAGGATTGTTTTGTCTTGTTATCAGCCGGCTCACCTCCCCCCATGGTCTGTGTCTAGGAGAGGCTTGGCTGGCTTGGCTTGCTTGCTTGCTGGCTTGCTTGCTTTTGCTTTTGCTTATTAGTTAGTTTAGCTAGGCAGTCCAATTTTTACCCTGGACTGTTTCTTTTTCCCTTCCCTTTCCCTTTCCTGAATATCATCTGAACCTGCTCTGGACCTGGACCTGGACCTGGGAAACATCAAGAAACACCGACAGTCTGCATTTTTGTGACCTGCAGCAGCCATCCCCAGTGCCGGAGACTGATTGCTGGGTGAGCACTCCCAGGAAAGACTTTCTGGATTTGTCATCTCTTCAGAACGGTGAAAGAGTTTTGTCATCTGGTGTTGTTTTTTGTATTGGGGAATGTTTTGCTTGTTAAATAAACAGGTTTTTTTTCCACTTCTCTCTGAGGAAATCCTTCCTGAACCAGGTGGGGGAGGGGCCGTGGGGGGTTTGCTTTCTGGGGGCTCCTTCCGGAGGTCTTCTCCCAAATTTTGCCCTAAACTAGGACAAATATTTTGGTGCCCAACATGGGGCTCGAGAGAGTGGAAAAAACCCTGTTCTAATCATATTTTGGTTGCAATTACTCTGGGCTGGTATAGAGCAGTTACTGGCTATGTTGTTTGAATTCATAATGTCTCTTGGGGTGGAGGCCTGCATGTGTTTCTGGTCCTTAGGGTTTTTTTTGAGGTCTTAATACCTCTATGGTCCTTAGGTTTATTTTCTTATCCAGAAGTAGCTTCGGTAATGTCCCTAATACGTAGTTTTTGCAGTAGAGGGGCACTGACCAGAATATCCATCGGGCTGGGCTTGGTTGTAATGGCTTGCAGGAGGTTTATTAAGGTCCTGGAGTCTGTTTCAGGAATGTATGGTTCATGGTTATGGTTGTGCACCCAGTTTGTTAGAGGAGAAGCAGGAGATGAGGCTTTTCAGCCTTTGCTTTCCTTCTTCTCCTCTGAATCTGTTACATCCCTATTGGAGAATGTTCAGTTTCCCCTGAATGTTAAAGAGACCATCTTTCTGGTATTTAATTTGGTAAGCTTTCTCTATACAGTCTGCAGCTTCTCTAGAATGAGGGCTGAGATTTCTAGAAGGGCTGATGAGACCCCTGACCCAGGAGTAGACCCAGGTGTGAGAAATCCTGAGTGGTGTGGGAAATGGGAGGATATGGGCCAAATCTTAAAGGAGTTTTCTGACCCTATAGTCTGGGACTTTCCATGTGAACAAATTCAGAATCCAGCTGAGATGGCAAAGTACCTGAAAGAGAAGTGCCATGATATCCCTAAGGAGAAAAAGATCATTGCAGTGAGCTGGGCCCTGGCATATGCTTATCGCACTCTGCTAGATACTGTAGGGCAGCAGACAGAGGAAGGGGGGCAGGGAGATAAACCAGCAGCTATCCCAGTCACTCAGGCTGCAGCCAACATCCCAAGCTCGAAGCCAGCAGCTAAACCAGACTGTAAGCCTCAACCAATGGCTGTTGCTACTAGCACGAGAAGTGGAAAGTGCACAGACAAGACCGATTGACCAGTGGATGACGACGATTATGATGCAGGAGAAGGACCCTCAATGCCTCCTGACATAAAATCAGGAGTCAAAGCAACTGATACAAGATCAGAGGCCAATATTGAGTCCTTTTCCCTAAAGGACCTCCGTGGCCTAAGAAAGGATTACACTGGACAACTTGATGAGTCTATAATTAGTTGGTTGGTCCGTCTTTGGGATGCTGCAGGTGAAGCTACAATTCTGGATGGCACTGAAGCGAGGCATTTGGGATCCCTGTCACATGATCCTGTCATCGACCAAGGAATGATGAGGGGAGCTAACCCTCACAGCCTCTGGGCACGGGTCCTGGAAAGTGTAGCACAAAGATACCTGTGTGCAGATGATCTTTATATGCAGCAGACCCAGTGGAAGACTATAGAACAAGGGATCCAACGCCTGAGAGAAATGGCAGTGGCAGAGATTATCTTCTCAGATGAAATAACAACTAGGAATCCAGACATGGTACCATGTACATCTGTGATGTGGCAAAAACTTGTATGGCTTGGGCCACATGAATACACTTCTGCTTTAGCAATAATGAAGTGGGATGACAGGGATGAGACCGTGCTCGATATGGCAAAGAAGCTCTGAGCATATGCAGATGCTGTGCATGGCTTGACACATGCCAGAATTGCAGCAGTGGAAACACGTCTACAGAAATTAGAAGACAGGATAGAGGAGAATCATAAGAAACTCAGGGAGGAGATTAAAGAGGACCTTCTCCAAATCTTGGCAGTACAAACTAGAGGCCCTGGTATCCAACGCAGATGTTCCCCAGATGGGGAGAGAAGGTACACACCACGAGCTGAGCTGTGGTTCTTCTTGCGTGATTGCGGAGCAAACATGAGGAGATGGGATGGAAAATCTACTGCTGCTCTGGCACAACGGGTGCGTGAATTGAAGGAAGGCAAGACTCAGAGAGGAAGTTCCACCAAAAGGAAAGCAGCCCCAATTGCCCGTAGCCAAGCCTCCAGGTATGATGATGATGATGACATGTCTGATCCCCTGGAAGGAACCTCTAAGACATATGCCCAAGGAAAGAAGGATAACCAGGCTTAGAGGGGCCCTGCCTCTAGCCAGGTAGAGGTGAGGGAAAACCGAGTTTTCTGGACTGTGTGGATCCATTGGCCTGGCACATCAGAACCACAGAAATATAAGGCTTTGGTTGACACTGGTGTGCAATGCACATTGGTTCCATCAAGACATGTGGGGGCAGAATCTGTCTCCATCGCTGGCGTGACAGGGGGATCAGAGGACTTTACCTTGGTGGAAGCTGAGGTGAGCCTGACTGGAAATGAGTGGAAGAAACACCCTATTGTGACTGGCCCAGAGGCCCCGTGCATTTTGGGTATAGATTACCTCCGAAGTGTGTATTTTAAAGACGCAAAGGGACTCAGGTGGGCATTTGGGATAGCAGCTGCAGTGACAGAGGGCATCCAGCAATTGAACACCTTGCCTGGACTGTCCGAGAATCCAACTACAGTAGGACTTCTGAAGGAAGAAGAGCAAAAGGTACCAAGTGCCACTTCAACAGTGCATCGCCGACAGTACAGAACAACTCAGGATGCTGTGGTTCCCATCAATAAGATGATTCGAGAGCTGGAGAGCCAAGGGGTGGTCAGCAAAACCCACTCACCCTTCAACAGCCCTATTTGGCCTGTGCGTAAATATGAAGGAGAATGGAGATTGACAGTGGACTACCGTGCATTGAACGAAGTGACTCCACCACTGAGTGCTGCTGTGCCAGACATGCTGGAATTCCAGTATGATCTGGAGTCCAAGGCAGCAAAGTGGTACGCCACTATTGACATTGCTAACGCATTTTTCTCCATTCCTCTGGCAGAAGAATGCAGGCCTCAGTTTGCCTTTACGTGGAGGGGAGTGCAGTATACCTGGAACCGACTGCCCAGGGGTGGAAGCACAGCCCTACCATCTGCCATGGACTGATCCAGGCTGCACTAGAAAAGGGTGAGGCTCCAGAACATTTACAGTATATTGATGATATCATTGTGTGGGGGAACACAGCAGCAGAAGTGTTTGAGAAAGGAGAGGAAATCATCCGAATCCTCCTGGAAGCTGGTTTTGCCATCAAGAAGAGTAAAGTTAAGGGACCTGCTCGAGAGATCCAGTTCCTGGGAGTAAAGTGGCAAGATGGACGGCGTCAGATTCCTACAGATGTCATCAACAAGATCACAGCTATGTCCCCATCAACCAACAAGAAGGAAACGCAAGCTTTCTTAGGCGCCATAGGCTTCTGGAGAATGCACATTTCTGAGTACAGTCAGATCGTGAGCCCTCTTTACCTGGTCACCCGCAAGAAGAACGATTTCCATTGGGGCCCTGAGCAGCAACAAGCTTTTGCCCAGATTAAGCAGGAAATTGCTCATGCAGTAACCCTTGGCCCAGTCAGGATGGGACCAGATGTGAAGAATGTGCTCTACTCTGCAGCCGGGAACCATGGTCTGTCCTGGAGCCTTTGGCAGAAAGTGCCTGATGAGACTCGAGGCCGACCGCTAGGATTTTAGAGTCGGAGCTACAGAGGGTCTGAAGCCAACTACACCCCAACAGAGAAGGAAATCTTGGCTCCCTACGAAGGAGTCCAAGCCGCCTCAGAGGTGACTGGTACAGAAGCACAACTCCTCCTGGCACCCCGACTACTGGTGCTGGGGTGGATGTTCAGAGGAAAGGTTCCCTTCAACCACCATGCCACCAGTGCTACATGGAGCAAGTGGATTGCTCTCATCACGCAGCGTGCCCATACTGGTAAACTGAATTGCCCTGGGATTTTGGAAGTAATTACAAATTGGCCTGAAGGTGAAAATTTTGGTGTCACAGATGAAGAACAAGAACCAGTGACACGGGCTGAAGAAGCTCCACCCTACAACCAATTGCCAGCAGAGGAAACACGCTATGCTCTTTTCACTGACGGTTCCTGTCGCGTCATAGGAATGAATCGGAAGTAGAAAGCAGCTGTATGTAGCCCCACACGACGGGTCGCAGAGGCCACTGAAGGAGAAGGTGGATCAAGTCAACTTGCTGAACTCAAAGCCGTTCAACTGGCCCTAGACATTGCAGAAAGGGAGAAGTGGCCAAAGCTCTACCTCTACACTGATTCATGGATGGTAGCGAATGCTCTGTGGGGATGGCTGGAGAGATGGAAAGGGGCTAACTGGTAGCGCAGAGGAAAATCAATTTGGGCTGCTGAAGAATGGAAAGACATTGCTACCCGGGTAGAGAAACTACCTGTGAAGGTTCGCCATATAGATGCTCATGTCCCCAAGTGCAGAGCTAATGAAGAGCAGCAAAACAATCAGCAGGTAGATCAGGCTGCAAAGATAGGGGTGTCAAAGATAGATTTAGATTGGCAACACAAGGGGGAGTTGTTCCTAGCACGATGGGCCCATGATGCCTCAGGCCATCAGGGTAGAGATGCCACCTATAAGTGGGTACGAGATCAAGGGGTGGATTTAACCATGGACAGTATTTCTCAGGTTATCCATGACTGTGAGACGTGTGCTGCCATCAAACAGGCCAAGCGGGTGAAGCCCTTATGGTATGGTAGACGGTGGTCCAAGTACAAGTATGGGGAGGCCTGGCAGATTGACTACATCACACTGCCTCAAACCCGCCAAGGCAAGCACTACGTGCTCACAATGGTGGAAGCCACCACGGGATGGTTGGAAACCTACCCTGTGTCTCATGCTACAGCCCGTAACACCATCCTGGGCCTTGAAAAACAGGTCCTTTGGAGGCACGGTACCCCTGAGAGGATTGAGTCAGACAATGGGACTCATTTTAAGAGCAGTCTTATCAACTCCTGGGCTAGGGAACATGACATTGAGTGGGTGTACCATACCCCCTACCATGCACCAGCTGCAGGCAAGGTGGAGAGGTACAATGGACTGTTAAAAACCACCTTGAAAGCATTGGGTGGGGGATCTTTCAAAAACTGGGAGCAGCATTTGGCAAAGGCCACCTGGTTAGTTAACACCCGAGGTTCCACCAATCGAGCAGGTCCTGCCCAGTCTGAGTCCCTGAATATAGTAGACGGAGATAAAGTCCCAGTGGTACATGTCAGAGGTTTGTTAGGGAAGACAGTGTGGATCAATTCTGCCTCGAGTACAGACAAACCCATTTGTGGGATTGTCTTTGCTCAGGGACCAGGTTGTACATGGTGGATAATGCAGAAAGATGGAAGAACACGATGTGTACCTCAGGGAGACCTGATTGTGGGGTGAGACTCATATGCAAACATCTCAATTTGCTGGATGTTACTGCCATTGTATGTACATTAAACCACACAGACATGAGAGAGAAGGAAATGTGTAAGTGTCGAAGGTTTAAGTGAAAGATGGAAGTTTTACTTGATTAAGTTTTTACATGATGTTTGGTAGTTATGTTGACAATTTGGAGATAAGGGGTGGAATGTCCTAGGGTGACGGTATGGTGCTTGTATCCCAAATTGCGTGTTCTGTTTATGCCTGATATTATGTTCTGTGCCTTCAGGACTGACTCTGAAAGTGAAGGATTGTTTTGTCTTGTTATCAGCCGGCTCACCTCCCCCCATGGTCTGTGTCTAGGAGAGGCTTGGCTGGCTTGGCTTGCTTGCTTGCTTGCTTGCTGGCTTGCTTGCTTTTGCTTTTGCTTTTGCTTATTAGTTAGTTTAGCTATATTGCGGCTTGGTGTTCCCCGGGGTTCCGTCTGGCCCCCGGGGCAGCAACCGCCGTAGGTGTCCCGGATAGCACTGTGCTGATGAGGCGCAGCCTGTCAGGCTCCTCCAGCTAGCTCCGAGCCGCTGGCTACCTTGCGAGCACTTGTGGAGTGATTTCAGCTCTTAATGATTTCAGCTCTTAGTGATGTCAGCTCTGTGCTCGCAAAGTGCCTCAGCAGATGCAGGGAAGGAGAGAGGTGAAGGCTGTGTGGAGTTCTGCGGAGATGTCTTTATTGGCAGCTTCTGCAAAGGGTTCCAGTGACAGCTCTTCCGTCTGAACTGGGCAATGGTATGGGTTTATATAGGCTGTTGAGGGATCAAGATTTGTCCTATGGCTGAGGTCGAGGAGAATATGACCTATAGCCTTACAGAGAGATAACAGGGGTCTGATGTGCGGAAGAGGGGTAGCTCTGTTCCACTCATCATGACTCTGCATTTCTTATCTTAGGCTAGTGACCGCCATGGAGGCCTTGCAGGGCCTCTGACTGCTACATAGCTAGGCAGTCCAATTTTTACCCTGGACTGTTTCTTTTTTCCCTTCCCTTTCCTGAATATCATCTGAACCTGCTCTGGACCTGGACCTGGACCTGGGAAACATCAAGAAACACCAACAGTCTGCATTTTTGTGACCTGCAGCAGCCATCCCCAGTGCCGGAGACAGATTGCTGGGCGAGCACTCCCAGGAAAGACTTTCTGGATTTGTCATCTCTTCAGAACAGTGAAAGAGTTTTGTCATCTGGCGTTGTTTTTTGTATTGGGGAATGTTTTGCTTGTTAAATAAACAGGTTTTTTTTCCACTTCTCTCTGAGGAAATCCTTCCTGAACCAGGTGGGGGAGGGGCCGTGGGGGGTTTGCTTTCTGGGGGCTCCTTCTGGAGGTCTTCTCCCAAATTTTGCCCTAAACTAGGACAGGTGTCTTTTAACCAAATTGAGGAGAGAAACTTCTGGGCTTTTTGCCTTTTTAAGGAGACAAAGGGTAACTTGTTTACTCCGTCAACAGGGGGCACATTCCTACATCTCGCCCTTTCTATACATCTAAAATGGAAAAAGGAGAAAGGAACATGATGTGAAAAATCTCATCTTTGTTGACAATTTGTAGTTATGCTAGTAATTTTTAAATTTGATTATAATTTTTATTGCTTGTTAGTTATTCTTCTATCTTAACTTTGGTGAAGTGTTTTCCCAGGCAAGCCTCACGTTTCTGACTATATATGATTTAAATATATAGAACTCTAAAACGTTTTTAACATATGATTTAGAGGTAAGTTAATAACTTTTTAACACAACACTAATAACTTACAGAACTTTTTCAGTGCAAACTATTTTTTTAAACAATTTGAACTAGTGCAAACTTAGGAAACACAGTCTTTGCATTCTAGCTGTCACTCAGTTGTCTGCGTGTTCATTTTCCAGCATCTCCTGCTCTTGGATCGGCTGTACTTGTGACTTGACATTCTTTGCAGGGACCCATCGAAGACCTGCATCGGTAGAAATGCATGCAAACCCCCTCCCCATGTCACAAGAGGATGGGGTCCTGAAATTTGTCCTGTCTCTGGAACCTTTATGAAGACTGGTGGCTTTTCCTTGAGCTTTGCTTGACTGTTGTTACACCTTGTTAAATAACATATCTCCGGAGGACACTTGGTACAGTGTCATAGATTTAAAGGATGCCTTCTGGACTTGCCCTTTAGCTAAGGAAAGTCGGGACTATTTTGCCTTCCAGTGGGAGGATCCGGAGACAAAAAGGAAGCAACAACTAAGGTGGACCACCCTGCCACAAGGGTTTTTTGATTCACCAAATCTCTTCGGACAGGCCCTTGAAAAACTATTAAGTGAGTTCGTGCCAGTGCAGGGGACCAAATTGCTGCAATATGTAGATGATCTGCTGATAGCTGGTCCCAAAGAGGAGGATGTAAGAACTGGTACTATAGCTCTGTTGAATTTTCTGGGAGAGAAGGGGCTGAAGGTTTCAAAATCTAAACTACAGTTCACGGAGCCCGAGGTGAAATACCTCGGACATTGGCTGACAAAGGGTAAAAAGAAATTTGACCCAGACAGGATAGCAGGGATCCTCACCTTGCCTCCACCACAAACAAAGAGGGAAGTCAGACAGCTACTGGGGCTCCTGGGTTACTGCAGGCAATGGATTGAAGGTTACAGCGATAAGGTAAGATTTCTTTATGAGAAGCTTACCACGGACAGGCTTAAGTGGACCAGACAAGATGAGGAGGGCTTCAAAGAATTAAAAGAAACCTTCATGGCAGCCCCGGTATTAAGCCTCCCAGATGTAAAAAGGCCTTTCCAATTATTTGTAGATGTTAGCAATCATACTGCCCACAGAGTCCTAACTCAAGAATGGGCAGGGGCCAAAAAGCCAGTTGGATTTGTATCAAAACTCCTGGACCCTGTGAGCAGGGGGTGGCCCACTTGCCTGCAAGCAATTGTGGCAGTGGCAAACTTAGTAGAAGAAGCCAAGAAAGTAACCTTCGGGGCTCATTGGTAGTCTACACCCCCCACAATATAAGGAGTATCTTACAGCAGAAGGCAGATAAATGGCTGACAGACACTAGGCTCTTAAAATATGAAGCCATCCTAATTCACTCTCATGAATTGGAGCTACGAACTACCTCGGCATAAAATCCTGCCCTGTTAATGTTTGGGGAAGCCACAGGAGTTCCTTCTCACAATTGTGCTGAGATAGTGGAGTTACAAACCAAAATCAGACCTGACTTAGAGGAAGAAGAGCTAGAGGAGGGGGAAAAATGGTTTGTGGACGGGTCAGCAAGGGTCATAGATGGGAAAAGGAAATCTGGGTATGCTGTAATAGATGGGAAGATAGGGGAGGTGGTAGAATCAGGACCCCTGAGTGCCAGCTGGTCAGCCCAAGCTTCTGAGCTCTATGCAGTTTATAGGGCTTTACAGAAACTAAAAGGGAAAAGGGGAACAATCTTCACAGATTCAAAATATGCATTTGGGGTAGTTCACACCTTTGGAAAAATTTGGGAGGAAAGGGGACTGCTTAATACCCGGGGGCAAGGGTTGGTACATGAGGAAATAATCAGAAAAATCCTGGAGGCCATCAGGGGGCTGGAGGCAATTTCCGTAGTCCACTTAAAAGGACATCAGACCTGGGATGCAGTTCAGAACCCGAGGAAACAACCTATCAGATAAGGAGGCAAAGAGTGCAGCTTTACTGAAGGTAAGCACTCCGGAGGTTGGGGGAGGGGAAGTCCGAGAATACCCCCCCCATCCTTCTCAAAAAGAAATTGAAGGATACCAGAAGATCAGGGGTCAACCGAGAGAAGGTAAGTGGTTATTGCCAGATGGGAGAGAATTACTGTCCAAAGATTATACCAGAAAAATACTGGGGAGGTTGCACCAACAGACACATTGGGGGGCCCAGGCACTCGCAGAACAATTCTTAAGGTTCTTTGGGTGCAAAGGAATTTATGAATTGGCAAAACAAGAGGTACAGGGGTGTTTGATTTGCCAAAAAGTTAACCGGGCAAAAGCCCGGCAGGTGGCATTGAGAAGTCGTCCTATAGCATACCGGCCTTTTGAGAAGATTCAGGTGAATTTTACTGATTTACCAAAAGCAGGGAGATATAAATTCCTATTGGTTATAGTGGATAAGCTGACCCATTGGGTAGAAGCTTTTCCATGCGCCCGGGCTACAGCCCAAACAGTATCAAGGTTCTTGCTGGAAGAAATCATACCACGATATGAGGTAGTAAATTGTATAGACTCAGATAAAGGGACTCACTTCACCTCAAAGGTGATTAAGCAATTGGTCAAAGTTCTGGGGATCCACTGGGAGTATCACACCCCATGGCACCCCCAGAGCTCCGGACAAGTTGAGAGAATGAACCAAACATTAAAAGCTCAATTGGCAAAATTAATTATGGAAACTAAAATGTCCTAGATAAAATGCCTCCCCTTAGCTCTGCTAAACATTCAGACCATGCCACACTCTGAGACAGGACTCTCCCCTTTTGAAATGTTATATGGAATGCCATATGAACATGGCATGCTGGTAGGACATCCAAAAATAGAGGATGGGCAGCTACAGCCCTACCTCATAGCTATAAGCAAGAACCTTCAGGAATTATGGAAACAAGGAATAATAATGCAGAACACCCCCTTAGGCTTCTCCATACACAAAATTCAACCTGGGGACAAGGTACTCATAAAGACATGGAGGGAGGCTACACTAACACCTCACTGGGAAGGCCCCTTTCTCATTCTCCTGACCACAGATACGGCAGTACGGACGGTGGAGAAGGGGTGGACACATGCATCGCGAGTAAAGAAGGTTGAACTCTGGGAAGGGACACCAGAGTGGAGAGTCACCTCCCCTCCTGGAGACCTGAAATTAACCCTGCGCCAGCCAAGTAAATGACCAATAGGGACCTGATAAAGTGCTCTGTACAGATTGTGTGTGTTACCCATTCGTGCATTTTATTTGTGAGTATTGTGGCGAGGTTTGGGTGAAGCACTGCATAAGGGGAAATTGGCTGGGAGGATTGTGTGATAAGTGTCAGGAACAAGAACAGTATTTGACTAGCCGTGTCTTAGGGCTCGCTACGAGATTGGGGATAACAGAACAAGATTCTGCAATTTGGTTTCGCTTATTTCAAGACGGGCTGAGGGGTAAACTACGGTCAAAAGCCCGAATCATTGCTGTCGAGTGCCGAAGGTTAAACAAGGTACCCTGCAGCACAGACACTGTTAAGATACACCGGTGGGGCATTTTCAAACGGAGGTATGCGACTCGGTCCTGGCATGAAACCACAGACAACTATGCCTGCTACCAAGAAGATGGTTTGCCCCACCGCTGGTTGCCACCCAGTGGGCGTTGGTATTGGCAGAGGAATGTTAGTGGTGGGAGTAATCCTGATGTACCAGAGTCTAGCAATGTGCCTCAGCATTAGTACGCCAATAAGTAACACCTCCAACCTGAAGGGGCGGTGCCCCGACGGTAGGTGCAGACAAAGCGCACTGACTGTCCGAGAAGGACAGGGGGAGTTGGAGAGCCCGACACCCCCAGCCCCAAGAAACTGCAGCAGGGATGGAGTAAAGGAACTTTGTTCCCAGAACGGCACTCGACAGGGGGAAAACAAAATAAAAAGAACCAAATTCTATCTTCAAGAAGCAACCCCTAAGGACGGGCAGCCAATACATAAAATACATAAGAGGAATGCCAAACCTGTGTCTCTCTCTGCCTGTGAGAAGTGTAACCATACTGTATGGATTGGGGGAAAAATGGAATCCGTGTTTGTAGCCTATTTCCAGGCAAACCCCATGTGTTATGACAACAACCAGTTAGGAATGTGTGTAATGGGGGGTAAGACATACTGGGTGGGGAAGAATTTGAATTATGAAAACAAGAAGCCCCTTAGAAATGAACCCGTTATCCTTGATCTTTTAAGAGATCGGGATGACCAAGCCTGCTTCCAATATGACAAAATATTTTGTTTTTCAAAGAATAGGGAGGGGGTGGACCCAGAAAACAAAATAAAACAAGTCACACAAGAGTTAAAAAGACAGGAGGCAGAAATGAGAAAGAGAAGAATGGAACAAGAAAGGTTAAAAACCTTAAGTGAACAGTATGACCAACTAGAGAAACAATACACCAACAGGGGCTTACCTACATCAGATCAAAATTTATTTGTAGAACTAATGCAAGAAATTGCCACGGAATTAGGTCTGACTAATTGCTGGATCTGCGGAGGACTTAAGTCCGCAGAGAAGTGGCCATGGAAAAGTGAGAGTTTAGCACCAGAGCAATTGTTAAAATGGGAGGATACCAAAACTCCAAGCATAACCCAGAGACCTGAGGGATGGATCTTAGACAAAAGGGTAATTGGAATATTCTGCCTCAGCCAGGAGGGGAAAGAATACACTGAAGTGGTGGGGTACACCCCATGTATGTCCACTTTAACTGTGAATTCTTCTAATAAAAGCCGGATCTGGCAGCCAGAAAGTCCAACAGGATACTGGAGTCGAGAAAAAGGAGGTCAGTATGAATTGCATTATAAGATCGGACTTTGTTAGAACAAAAGTCCCGGAGCTAACCCCTACCAGTCCTTAAGTGGATTGAGTAAATTCTGGAGAGAACCTGAAAGCACAGAAACTAAGTGGAAAGCCCCAAATGGTTTATATTGGATTTGTGGAAAGAAGGCATATAGTGAGTTACTGCAGCGATGGAAGGGATCATGTACGGTCGGATTAATAAGACCTGTTTTCTTTACCCTCCCTCGCTCTGAACGCAGCTCACTAGGGGCTCCATTGTATGAGTCCCTAAGCAGGAGAAAGAGGAGTTTGAAAAATAAATTCCCCATCTTTGGAGGAGGTCAGACCTGGGGTGAGGAAGAGTGGCCTGCAGAGAGGATAATAGAATACTATGGTCCTGCTACATGGGCTCAGGATGGGACTTGGGGGTACAGGACCCCAATCTACTTATTAAACCGCCTAATAAGACTACAGGCTGTGGTGGAGATTGTATCCAACCACACCTTGGATGCCCTTGAACTACTGTCCAAGCAGCACTCCCAGATGAGAGCTTATGTATATCAAAATAGGATAGCTCTCGACTATTTGCTGGCCGAGGAAGGAGGAGTTTGTGGGAAGTTTAATGAATCAGAATGTTGTATAGAAATTGATGACTATGGGGAAACTATTAGAGGCCTGGCAACTGAGATCAAACGAGTAGCGCATGTTCCTGTACAAAAGTGGAATTCAATACTCCAAGCGTCCTAGTGGGATAATTTATTCGATGGAGCTTGGTGGAAGAAATTAATATTTTTTATGGTACGTTCCGTGGCTGGAATCATATTCTTGCCCTGCCTAAAATACCCTGCTTTATCAGGTTAATCCACTCGGTAGTACAGGGGATGCAGACGGCGGCCCTGCCCACGGACCCAGAATGTGCTACAGGAAAATTCAACCAGGTATCAAAAATCATGAAATTAGAGGAAGAAAACCCACACAGCCGAGCAGTCGAGGCCTTGGCCAGGTTTGAAGAACAAATAAAGGGAGGGGGAAACACTTAAAATTTTACCAAGGAATTCCCAGGGAGGAATGGGCCAATGAGATCTCAAAGAACTAAGAAAATTCAGATATGAGGAGGTGACCAAAAGGGGATTAACAAGGGAATCACTAAATGTGAATTATTAGAAAGGCACGAATTAAGGTGTTAATATAGAAGGGGAGGGATTGTTATATGTAATAAGCATAATTCGTGCCTATAAAGTAATATATATAGATAGGAGTTTTTTTATGACAAAAATATAAACTCAAAGCAAGTGAGCCAGAGCAGAAAGAGGGGGAGGCTGTCTCATGTATGTCGAAACCATTGCCGATAAGGCTTCATTTACAAGTTAATACATGTGGCAAGCTCGGAGCAAGCTCGGAGATGGGTTGTTTCTCGAGATGACCTAGGAACTCCCAAGCGATGATCGATGATCGTCCTGACAACCCGAGATTAAGATCACTGGAACCACCAAAAGATACATCTCAGTGCTGGTTCCTGTAACTCCATCATCAATGTACATCATTTCCCGGACCTCAGATTGTTCAACCCGGTGCAGAGAAAAGAGACTTTATGAATATGTGGGACTTTGAATAGAAAGAAAAGGCTGATCGCCGACATCCCGGCCTCGAGCAAAATAAACTGTATAAAAACTGCTCGCGCAGGACTGGTGGTGTGAAGCATAGGAGAGACCCTCTGTTAGAGTGGGTGAACCTGTGTCTCACCCAGCACCGATCCCGGGCTCGGCACTGTCCTCTTTTGTGGCTGGCTCATTAGAATTTGATCTTTATTGTTGCAGTGTGCAGCTACGCAAATGGAGCAAAAGGGCTTTGTGAATTTGAGATGGGAGTTTCTATTTTCTAAACCTAAAGCTGGAGTTTCTATTCTGTATTTTTACGTGTATTCATCCTTCCCCCTGGAGTTATTCCCATTGGATTTTACCTATAATGTATTCACACTGGGCATTGTTCTATTGGTCTCACCTTATCTCTTATTTTTCCCTATAAAACCTTTGTCTGGACCTGAGATCGGGGTCACTTGTACGTGCGGCGATCAGGCAAATACAACCTACTTTGGACTGCACAACAAGTGTCCAGTCTCTTCAGTCTCTTTGTCTTGGTCTTGCTAGCGCTATTTAAACAGCTGTGTCCGTATCAGACGAACATGCAAAGGTATTTGTCGCTTCTCTCTCTCTCCGGCGGCCCCCAGAAACGCCTGGCCAGCGTTCCAGGAGAGAGTGTCCGGGCGAAAACAAGGAAGTCGGAGAGAGAAGAAAAGAACGAAAAGCGACAAGTGGCGCCCGAACGTGTGGCTTAGATGCGGAAACTGTTTTCATAGCGCAGCAGATAGCGCTCCGGTTTGGGGCTTTTCCAGACGCGGGAGACACGGCTGCTAGCGCCGAGCCGCCAGCGCCAGAGTCCGCCCGGCGGGAAAAAGCCGATTGGACCACAGCGAGTCCGAGGGGGTTCCGCTCCCTCCGCTCAGCTCCGCAGACCTATCGCTGCTGAGAAACTCCTCCGGCTCCTGCCAACTTTCGGGTTTCCAGCAGAGAGAGGATGCAACTTCTGCACACCCCAGAAGACGTCTTCAGACCGAGAACCGCTGCTGTTTTTTGTTTTCTAAGGGTCGACGGATAGGTAAGATTCAGTACTAATGCGGGAGGGCCCCGATTAGTGGATCTGGGTGGAGGCAACCCCCGTCCCCTCTGAGGCAGAGGGCACGCATGCGCGCTGAGTGCGGGGTAGCCGCCGTCAGGTTTTAGACTTTTTTCGGTTTTTTTTTCTCTGTTTTTTCAGCAGCAGGCGGGTGAGGCTTGCTGATGGGCAACATGGGTGGGAAGTTGTCCAAGCAGCAAAAAGAGATTTATTACCAAGTAAAATTAACCCTGACAGAGTCAGGAGAAGGTTTTTCTAAAAGTTTTGTAAAAAAGTTTATAAAGTGGTTGACTTTAAAGTTTCCAAACGTCTCAGCTCAGGATGTGAGGCAGAAAGTTTTTTGGAAAGGGGTTGGCGCAGTTTTAACAGAAGGCACCAAGAAGGGGGATCCTTCAGTGAAAAAGGGTTTCATGAGGATCTTTTTGTTAGTTTATGACATTGTTAAAGAGGGTGCAGACAGTCGGGAAACACGGGAAACTGAAAAGAGTCCATCTGCTTTGTTTCCCCCGTCTCCCTGACCCCCACGGTCTGAAAATGCTAATCGCTCTGTTGAAACTTCTGTTCCTAAACCTTCTGCTTCTTTCCAGGGTTGTTGCTGTTCCCAAAACTTTTGTACTCCTAACCCCTTCCCTCACCCCCCACGGGACGAACCGCCACAAGATGGCGGCGGCCACGTGGCGGGGGTCTTTGTCTCATCACAAGATGGACAAAGAAGCGTGGCGGGAACTCCTTCTTCCCAGGTACCCCCCCCCACACTAGTCCCTGACCCTCCTTCCCTTTGTCCTGACCCCTCCTCCTCCTCTCTTGCGGCAGACCAAACCCCTCCAAAATACTACTGCAGGCCTCCGCCCACAGCACCGCCCCTCCATGTGGTTCCTTCAGCTCCACCTCTCAAGGTTGCACCACCCGATCCCGCCCCGCTCCACACGGCCTCACCAACCTCAGCCAGTCCCACACAAACCTCCACCCCCGAGCCTCCGGACCCTGCCCCTGCTCCTCCTGTTCCCCAGGGCCCGGCCTCTGGTTCCCATAGCGACGGGAAAGGTGGGGAGGCCGAAGCCGGGAAACAGAAAGCAGGCAGGGATTCAAACTCCTTGTTTCTCGCGCCAGTGTTGTACAACGCGAGAGGGCAAAACCCCAGATGGGAACCACTTTCATACGAAAGCATAAAGGAACTCTGCAAAACGAAACGTGAATTTGGGCAAAAAAGCGAATTTTTTAAGAGCATGTTAAAAGCAACTTTCAATTCTAACACCTTAGTTCCCACTGATTTAAAGCGCTTGTTCAGTTGCTTGCTCCCTCTGTCAGAATACAGAATGCGGGAAAGAAATTGGAGAAGGTTTGCAGGAGACCTTCTTCCAGAAATTTTGCAGAGTCCCGATTATGCAACAGATATAGAGGATGATGAGATCACCCTCGAACATCTTGTGTGTGAAAAAGACTGGAATCAAGCCCAAAAACAGGCAGCAGGGATTCCAAAACCAGTGTTAGATCTCACAAAAGACGCAGCAGAACGGGCATTTCTTAGTATGCCCTCAAAAGAACCTATAATACCTTATATTGCTCTCAAGCAGTCTGTTTCAGAGCCATTCATGGATTTTGTTGATCGAGTGAGAGACACAGTCGAGAAAAAGGTGGAAGGGCAAGAAGCACGAGATGAACTCACGTTTGAAATTGTCACCACAAATGCAAATGATGCCTGTCAGCGAGTCATCATGGCTCTTCCAGCGTCTCCTCCACCTACGCTGGATCGGCTCATCGAGGAGTGCACAAGAAAAGCCACACTGATGGCAGAGGACTTAGTGGAAAATCCTCAGGGAAAAGTGGTTGCTCCAACATCAGCAACCTCAGAAACTCTACCATCGAGTTCTCCTCCTCCCAAACGCAGGTGTTATTACTGCAATGAGGAAGGCCATTTCACCAGCCAGTGCCCCTTTCGGGGGACAGCGACTCCTCAGGGGGAAGGGAGGGGGGGGGAGAATTTTCCAACCAGCAAAAAAACTAATTGGGGAGTGCAGACCTACCCTGCGTGATGATACAAATGGGGTGGGTCAGGGGGGTGTTGGAGACCCCACAAATGACGCAGTAGCGTCAAACAGAAAACGCCGCAAGGGAGGAAGAGAACCCTAATTCCCGTTTTTCCTTTATACTGGCAGAATTTTTATAGTTAGTTTACCTTTTTGTATGGTTTCATTTTTCTTTCAGACTAGCAGGATGTCAATTTCTACGTTCCTGCTCCTCGTTTGGCTCCAGAAAATGACCTTCTACCTGTCCACAGGGGACGCATGGATCGTCCCTCAGCCACGAAAAAATGTGTGGGTCACCCTTGCCCAAGCCTTGAAACAAGAACACCTGTGTTTAGCCACTGCCTCAGCAGAAAATCCAATGTCCACATGCCTGGTAGGGATTCCAAGCAAGGGGCAAGAATTTCCAAAGTCCTTGATTCATTTGCAAACTGAGTTAAATGAAAACAATTCCCCGAATATCTGGGCAGAGTTCTACAAGCACAAGGATGTTGTAGAACGTGTTAAAATACCTGTTCAGAATCCCCTGCTCCTGTGGCAAAGGTTTGTTCTAGACTTGCCCGCTGCTGATGGGGAGCCCCAGGAATTAGAACTACTGGGCTCCACAAAAGCTGAATTTTGCGTTCAATTTAATTTTTTTCCAGATAAAGAAATAAAACAGTATGCACAGGTCAGACAATACAAGATGGAATTCAGAGCAAGCCAATGGTGCACAGCTGTTGCTGTTTTAGAGGTCCCTAGCACCACGGATTTCTATCCCCGCAAGCTGGAAAAGGGAATGTTTTTCATCTGTGGGGATAGACCATATCCAGGAATCCCTTCTCGTCTGGTTGGAGGTCCATGCACTATGGGGCGTCTTTCCCTTGCTTTCCCCAACATGACTCAAATTCCAATTGGGCAAACAAAAGGTGAAACAAAGATGACTAAACGGAGTGCAGGTCAATTTGACGAACATTGTGATGCCGAAATTTACCATTGGACAAAATTGAAAAGGGTTGCTGTCTCTGTGTTCCTACCATGGGTAGCGGCAGCCAAAGCATTGAGTGAATTAGGCAATTTGGAATGCTGGGTGACGAAGCAGGCAAGTTTAACATCGGCAGCCTTGAGTGACCTGCTTGCAGACGAGGAAATTACCAGGAAAGCCACCCTGCAAAACAGGGCAGCTATCGATTTCCTGCTGTTGGCACATGGGCATGGATGCAAAGAATTTGAGGGATTGTGTTGCTTTAACTTGACATCAAAAGGCCAAAGTGTTCAATCATCCATCCAGGAGATGAGAAACCTCATTGGCAGCGTGAAGCAGGAGAATGAAGACTGGTTCAAGGGCATGTTTAAAGGCTGGCATCTTTCTGGGTGGGTGTTGTCCCTTCTAAAGGACATCTGTTATTTTGTAGTTGCAATCTTTTTAGTTTTGCTGTCATTTGGGATTTTCAAGCGAATCATTTTTAGCATTGCTTCCTCCAAGTTTGCAGCCTCCACACCTGTTGTGGTTGCTGCTGCCTCCACAGGAGGAGAATGGTGGGAAGATGGAAAACAAAACAACACTGCAGTTTGATAGCCGCAGTTTCTCCTTCCCCCAAAGCTCCGTTCATTTTATTAAATAAAAAAGAGGGAGACTCTATAATATTTTTTTTCTTTTCTTAATTCGGCTGAGTCAATTTTTACCTATAACATTATTCTTTTCCATGCTGTATAATCTAAGTCCCACAGTATCCCAAACCTTTAGGGTAAGCGTCTCAGATGTTTTTAAAGTCAGAAATTCTGTGAAAACCCATCTAATGAGTTTTTTAAAGCGGTTTCTTCTCAAATTTTACATCTTGAATTTCTAATTTGTAGTTAAAAAAAAAAAAAAGATCCTGCTCAGCTAAAGACAGCCCGTTTCCCATTCTTTCTTACTCACCAAATGATGGTTTTCAGACAAGTTGTCCTCCTTGGTCTTCTACCCGGGTCTGGAAACGCAGTGGTGTCTCAGCCTTGGCTCAGCCAATTGCAGCTCTCTCTCTGAAGATATCCTTAGGACTTCGCAGAGCGTTGTCCAGCCCATGTCCCAGTTTCAGCCCCTTCTCACCGGCTCGAGGCTTTCGATCTGAGACCCCCTCTGATGGCCTCAGATCCTCTGTAACCTGTGTGTTTCTTTTATTTTTGGTGCCACAAAACCCCAGTCACAGGCCTGCTCCCCAAAACGCCAGACTGAGACAGAGTAAAAATTTAACAAGGTAGAAATCCATTTGGATTTAAGTGAAATGTGCTGCGTAGTAACTTGGTAACATAGGTAAAATATGCTGTTTTAGTCTGTTAACTACACTGTGCTTGTAAAATCATCCCAGCCAAGAAGAAAGAATGTAGTCTCCAAGATAAAGAGATAAGAGGGGCCCCTTGAACTCTGAAAACTAAGAAAAAAATCCCCAAAACTAAGTCTGCAAGAAATGAACAAAGGGATTAGAGAGTTCTCTGTACAAAAGGCCAACTGCAAATTGTAATGCAAAATCAGCAAAATGAATATGCATGAACCTATTGTGATATCCTATGTATATGCAAATTGTAAGGGGTAATAAAAAGGATCGGGAATCCTCAAGGTGCGTGCTGAGGGAAAACCCTAGCATGTGTCCGGCATCGCTGTACTAGAAAATACATGCCAATTCTTACAAATCTATCGGAATTGTAAGGTTTTGCTTTATCACCGCAATTCATTATGGCAAGCCAGGCATGAGGGTTTCTGTCCTCGCAGGGGCAGAGGGGAGAACGGACCTCCTTGGTGTGCCCCGGGGAATTTCCCTGGAGGGGGCTCCGGTCTGCCTCGGCTTGCCACCTGCGGAGACAGTCAATGACCTGCTGGCGTGCGGATAAACGGTATGTATCTAAAGGGCCCTGGGGGAGAGAGAGAGAAAGGACTGCTTGTAAGACACTCAAAGACGTTTGAATGCCGACCCTCGTTCCTGTGCCTGCAGGCACCGAAGCCGATAGGGCGGCTGGGCTGGAGACGGGTTCACTGTTCCAATAGAGCAGCTGCTAGCGACTTCTGGGGGTGAAGTCGAGTGAACCTGAAGTTTCTGTGCTTGTGGTGTCCGGACATTGTGTGGTTAATGTTTTTATGATCGTGTGAGTACGTGGTGTATGAAGGGACTGAATGAGCAAACAAGTGAGTTTACCTGCGGCGGGGGGGGGGGGGGGGGGGGGGGGGCGTGATGTTCTACTCGCGTCTGAAGTGGCGTCTGAAGTGGCTGAGTGAGGCCCGGGGCGCCAGCTGGGATAAGCTATGGGGGCAGGGAGTGCCCCGCAGGGAAGTGGAACAAGTGGAGAAACGTGGGTGAGGATGTTTACTGTGTTTAAAGGTGGTGATTTGTGTAGACTGCACATTTTAACCGTGGTTAGACGAATGGGGGGGGAGGTTCCTCTGCCCCAGTGGTTTGGACTTGATTCCTGGAATTTTACTGTGTGCTGTTATTCTGATTGTGTCCAGAGTGTGTGGGGACCAGAAGTGTTATGAACAGTTTCCACGTGTTCCCCAGAGACACGGGCAGGGCCTTCCTAGTTCCCATGGCAACACCTAAAAAAACTACTAACTCTAGCTAAGTACCGATATTGAAATGCTAATTAGCTAATTGCTCTGTTTGTTTTCTCTAAACTACCTGGAGATAACTGGCCTCCCACCCCTCCACGCTGCCACTCTGGGACTAACATGCAAATATAAACCCTTTAGGATCATGGGAGTATTTTTAGGAGATAAAAACGAATATAAATCAAAAACTGAACACAATAGAGGAGTCTAGACAAATGCCCTAGCTGAGGAAGAGGGAAACACATCCCCTGATTGACTTTTAACCGTCGCCATCACCTAAGAAAGAACAGACTATATTAGGCTCTGAGAAGCAGGGAGATAGAGACAGAGAGCCCTGGTGCTGCCACCACGGAAGGAGCGGGGACAGCTGTTGTTCTGGACTTCAGCAACAGACTCTGCACACCACGCCTCCTCATCCTCGGGCTACCGGTGTGCCACAAGGAAAGAAGAAAGGACAGCTGCTGCTCTGGACTCCAGTGACAGACTCCGCACGCCTCCTTCCTTTTGGCTGCCTGGGAAAGCTACGACCGCGGGGGCGAGCTCTGCATCGAGCCCCCTGCCCAGCTGATCTTTTTAATAAAGAGCTGAACATTAATAAAGGCATTAGCCCTGTTCATTTCAGAAAGGGGGGTGTCAGTATTTATGAGTATTGACAAATACATTTTCAGGATGGCCAGAAGCATTCCCCACCAGAACTGTCAAGGTGACCAGAGTAAATAATACTGCTTTTGGAGTTCCAGTCACAATATTCCCAGATAAAGGATCACATTTTATTTCCAGAATAGTGCAAGAGACCTATGTGGTGGCTTTAAGTAGACAGGTCAAAGAAAATTAAAAGACATGTGTCGCCATTGAGCAGGACGGGAACAGAGAACTCCAGATTAGAAGGCAAAGAGAATGAACTCCCATTTATTTCAAATGTACCGCTCTATATATAGAGAACATCGTGCGGATTAATTTCATTTGTCTTAGAGTGAAAACATGTCACACCATTGGTGTGCAGTGAATGACGCACAGTGGCAGAACATATCTATAAACAATGTGAACAACAAGATAGAGAATTATTTACATTCTTTCCCAACTGCTTCCCAGGCTCTCGCCTGGTTAGAAAATCTTTCTCTTTCTCTCTGTCTGAGCTGAGAATATCCACAGACATGTGACTGGAACTCAGAGCAGGGAGCTAAGTGAACCAGTACATAACATACAGCCTGGGAATTAAATATATGTTAAGTCTCTTACAGAAAAGACTTTGGAACCACAGTGAGAAAGACCATTCCAGATGCTTCTCACCACCTACACCGCAATCAAGATTAAGAAGCAGAATGCCAAGATCCACCACGCTTGAATAAAACAGGCCCCAGAGACCACTTAGAAATTGACACCAAGAGACAATGAACTGAGACTAAAACTTATTTAGGCAAAATGAGTGTATTGCGGGGGGTAGTTTGTAATTTTATTTATAGAATTGTTTTGTGTATGATTGTAATTGATGCTGAATAGCCTTAGTCCCAGATTCTAATCAGTACACTAGATCTATGAGAGAGATGGCCACTGCATCAGGTAGACTAGCAAACTTAAAACAACCCCTAGAGTTATCCCTAAAAGGCTGGGGTCCAAGACCACAAGTTAATAGTAGAAGTGCTTAGTATGGTTCAAAATAACGTGTCTTTAGCTTTCAGTTATATACAAACACAGTTTTAGATGCAGGCAACAGCAGCTTTGATCATACAGGAGGAGGTGAAAGTAATTTTCCAACTGAAATTTGAAGGATTGTCTGGGATAATGCGCTTGATTCTGAGAGAAAGTTCCAATCCTGGTGGACTATAGTAAATTTGCTGATGAGAAAAAAAAAATCTCAGAAGCATCTGTGACCTATGATCCTGTTTTTAATGTGGCCACTGCCTTTGCACTTACTGTATGCAATTCCACTGTTTAAATCAAGAAAAGACAGTGCTCTACCCTTCAGAACATAGAGTGTGGGCATGAAAGGTGAATGAAAAGTGGCAAACAGTAAACTTAGAATCTTGTGTTACTAGGGATTTTTCGTATTTGGCCCCAGTGACATCCTACCAGCTGATTAAAACCAATTATCATCACTGGTAGCATGTAATCTTTGGATGGTCACCAACTACAAATGGGATTTTTAATAAGTTGTATCACGCCATTGTAGTTTTACTGATATTAGTTGGAGTAAGTTTAAGATTATCCTTCATATTGCTAATCTAGAATTGGAGAATACTGCAGCGAGTAGCTGTGTTAACCTCCTTATCAAATGTACATGGTAAAGCATTAAAAGACACTTATTATTGTAGTGATTGGCATTAAGTAAAAGAATTTACTTATATGAAGGAAAGGGGGGAATGAGACAGAGTAAAAATTTAACAAGGTAGAAGTCCATTTGGATTTAGGTGAAGTATGCTGCGTAGTAACTTGGTAACATAGGTAAAATATGCTGTTTAGTCTGTTAACTATAATGTGCTTGTAAAATCATCCCAGCCAAGAAGAAAGAATGTAGTCTCCAAGGTAAAGAGATAAGAGGGGCCCCTTGAACTCTGAAAACTAAGAAAAAAATCCCCAAAACTAAGTCTGCAAGAAATGAACAAAGGTATTAGAGAGTTCTCTGTACAAAAGGCCAACTGCAAATTGTAATGCAAAATCAGCAGAATGAATATGCATGAACCTATTGTGAGATCCTATGTATATGTAAATTGTAAGGGGTAATAAAAAGGATTGGGAATCCTCAAGGCACGGGCATGCCCATTGAGGGAAAACCCTGGCATGCGTCCGGCGTTGCTGTACTAGAAAATACATACCGAATCTTACAAATCTATCGGAATTGTAAGGTTTTGATTTATCACCGCATTTCAAGACCAAGGAAAAAATGTCCTATTTTGATCGAGGGTCAATCAAAAATATGCTGAATGATGCTCCTCAATATGAAAATCACCTGTTCAGGCGCCGAATAATGCTTTTTTCTCTTCAAGCCAGGTCTTATAAGCTCTCACAGATAAGCATCATACCCTTGATAGCTCAGCTACCTCAGGTGGCATAAAGAAGCAGGATGGCTCCTGTGACAGTGTTGGAAACAAAAAGTTTTAATAAAAGGCAAAATAAAATAGCTCTTTACAGAGAAAAACTGAGCCAGGGCAAGAGGTTCTTGCTCCTGCTAAAACACTTCACAGAGGCGATTAACTCTTTTGTTCTCTTCTTTTTCTAGTGAATTGCTCAGGCGGGACTTTTTGGCTCCTGTCCAATTAGCTCTCCTTAAGTTTGAGGTGAAGTCTCCAAGGCCCTATGAGGTGTTTTTAACCAAACTGAGGAGAGAAACATCTGGGCTTTCTTCCTTTTTAAGGAGACAAAGTGTAACTTCTTTATTCCGTCAACAGAGGGCACATTCCTACCGTCAGCATCTCTACTCGGGTGGCAGTGTCCTGCCAAATCTCAGCGGCCCAGATGGGTCTCCCTCTGTGCTTCCATTTGGCCTTTTTCCAGCGACTCAGCTATCCCAACAGAGCATTACCTAACATCCATGAGTCAGTGTAGAGATAGAGCCTCGGCCACTTCTGTCGTTCCGCAATATCCAAAGCCAGCTGGACGGCTTTAAGCTCTGCAACCTGACTTGATCCACCTTGTCCCTCAGTAGCTTGTGCAACTCGTCGTGTGGGGTTCCATACTGCAGCTTTCCATTTCCGGTTAGTGCCTACAATTCAGCAGGAACCATCAGTGAAAAGGGCATATTGTCTCTCAGTCTCCGGTAGCTCATTATATGGTGGGGCTTCCTCGGCACGTGCCACTTGCTCCTTTTCTTCAGAAGATAATCCAAAAGTCTCCCCTTCAGGCCAGTTTGTTATAATTTCCAGAATCCCAGGGCGATTCGGATGTCCATTACGGGCACACTGGGTGATGAGGGAAATCCATTTACTCCATGTGGTGTCGGTGGCATGATGTGTGGAAGGAAACTTTCCTTTAAACATCCACCCCAGCACTGGTAGCCAGGGTGCCAGAAGCAGCTGCGTTTCGGTGCCAATTACTTCTGAGGCAGCTTGAACTCCTTCATAGGCGGCCAAGATTTCCTTCTCTGTGGGAGTGTAAATTGCTTCAGAGCCTTTGTAGCTCCGGCTCCAGAATCCCAGTGGTCGACCCCGAGTCTCCCCAGGCACCTTCTGCCAAAGGCTCCAGGACAGACCATGGTTCCTGGCTGCAGAGTAGAGCACTGTGGGATGTGCCCATGGGGAGGACAGTGTGGGAATGCCATGGGAAACTACAGTCATTTAGCATAAGGCATTTCCCCAGAGTCCTCTGCCCCCCAATGCAAATGAGCACATGCCCATCACCTGTCAGTTTATGGTTGTCATCTCCCCAAGTTCTGGGAAGTTCCCCGTTCTCGTTGTTTCTAACGATTCCCTCTGTAAACCACTCCTTCCCTTTTCCCTCATTGGCCCAGTTTATGTTACCCCATCCCTTACACCCTCTTCCCATTGGATCATTTGTACCCTAGCTACTCCTTCCCTCCCCAGTTATATACTCTGGCCCCTCCTCCCCCGGGGCTCTCTCGGAGTCTGCCTCCCCTGAGTGTGGTTGTCCCCCTGCTCCTATTTCTTCCTCCCTACTCCTTTGATCAATCCTGAATAAACCCGCTCAGATTCCAGCAGCTCAAGAGTCCTTCCGTCTTCCTGGCGGGGATTTTAATTACACTATCCAGGCACCCGTTGACCAGCTAACTGAGGGCTACCTTGCGGGACTCGGTCCGGGGTAGCCTATATCTGGCGTCCGAACAGGCTGGACACCTGTCTGTCCAGCCCAGAATGTCTCCTTTGGATTTTGGATCTGTGACCCGGACTCCTAAGGATTTCAAGCGTCGTTCAGAGCCAGCCCCAGGAGAAGCTGCGCTTTCATCAAGGAAGACCCCTTCTCCTGGACCTGACACCCTCCAAATGTCCATCACTGCAGCTTCGGGGGAAGCTTTTGGACTTTGCAGGACCAGCAGGACCCCTCCACACCCCAAGGCTCTTTTCTTTTCACCTGTGTCCCTTCTGGGTGAGTCTCTGCAGCGTCAGCTGCCAGGTGCTTTGTGCCTCATACAGGCTCTTTTGTTTCTGTTTCTCCTTTGCTTTGTGGGGGGAGTTTTCGGCTGTTGAGCAAAATGGGCAATCGCCTTTCTCCAGCTGGGAGTTTTACAACCAAGTTAAGGCAACCCTTGTTTTGGGGGATGTTTCATTTAAGAACAGGGAATTGAAAGCTTTTGTTAATTTAATTTTTGAGCATTTTCCCAATGCATACAGGGAAGATTTCTCTTTTATTTTGGGGGAAAGTTGGGAAATGTATATATGATATTCAGGTTGCGGGGAGTTTTAAAGAGGGACACTTTTATCCTGTGTTTGATTCTATTTTTAAGTTAATTAAACAACAGGAGGAGAGTTCGGTCCCCAGTTCTCCTACCCCTCATTCCTCCCTCCCCAATCCTTATCCCACTTCCCCTAAGGGTGGGTCGGGAGCCAGACCCTGCCAAAAGGCACAGAGCTGCTGCCGACTCTCTGCTGTCTCCCGTCCCACTCTGTCCCTTCCTCGTGCTGGGACCGACCACCCCAGCTCGAGCCTCACCCGTTCCCTCGTTCCTAAGTCCCCAGACCCCGGTTTAATTCCTGGCTGTAATGATAGTCCTGTTAAACAAAATGGCGCTGGCCACATGGCCGAGCACCCCCATTCTAGAAAAACCCAACATGGTGCTGCTTCTCCTCCTTCTTCACCCCCTCGGGTTCCCACCATTCCTTTGCCACCCCCTCCTTCGTTGGGTGCCGCCCCCACGTCGGGTCCCTCCCACTCCACCACGTCGATTGTTACGTTGTCGGGACCCGCCCCGCCCGTCCCCCTGACCACACCCCTGGGTACACCCCCTGTGGGTGGGACTGGCCCACAGGAAGGCCATGCCTCGATGGGTGGGTCAGGCTGAGCCCCCCCCTCTCCTGCAGCTTTCGGTTCCCACGACAACGGAACTGGATGTGGGCGTGGCCAGAAGGAGGCCATCTTGGCCTGCTGGGTCTCACAACACCGAGATCCACCGGTCAGGCAGAGGCTCCGTGCCCTAGCCCGTCCTGCCTCATCCTCTGATGAGGATGAGGACAGTGACAGCCCCCACTTTACCATCAAGCCGGGGGGAGGCTGGGCCCGGATCCTGGAGGAGGCGATCAAGGATGGGGACTTTGACCTTGCACAGGACTTGGGATCCTTTGCGGCACCAGTCATCCACAAGAGGGGAAGGGAACCCAGGTAGGAGCAGCTACCTTATGTAGAAGTCAAAGAGTTAAGAAAAGAAGCCAAAGATTATGGCAGAAATTCACCATTCTTTAAGAATGTCTTGGACTTGACTTTCTCTGGGCACACACTAGTCCCACACGATTTGAGGTACATAGCCAAAGCATTGTTTACACAAACTGAATTACTGCTATGGGAAATTCATTGGAAAAAACTGTTAAAACCACTCTTAAAAAAGTATGACCTCAGTGAAGTGTTGGGAGAGGGCAGCGAAGGCCTTGAGGCCCTTGCTGGAGAGGGGGAATTTAGCGGGCCGGAAGATCAAATTCTACTGCCAAATAACCTATTAGATGAAATCAGAGATGCTGGCAAGGCTGCGCTTTTAAAAATTCCAGATGGAGCAACCCCCCTCCAAAACTTCTCCTCCGTTTTACAAGGCCCAGAAGAGACTTTTATTAAATTTGTGGATCGTTTACGAGAGGCCATTGAAAGACAGATAGACCATGTAGAAGCCCGAGAGGAGCTTCTCAGAATGATGGCCATGACGAACGCAAATTCAGAGACCAAGAGAGTCCTGAGAGCACTGCCTCAAGATCCAGAACCTAACATCTCACAGATGGTCAAGGCGTGCTCAAAGGCTTCATCCATGGAACATACCGTGGCTTTAGCTGTGAGCAAAGGGGTGGGGGAGGCCATGGTCAATTTAAGTAATGTTCGGTGCTTTGGATGTGGCCAACTAGGACATATACAAGCTAACTGCCCCCAGTGGCCACCTGAACTTCTTTATCAACCACATTTACAATCTCTGAGGCCTCCATTCAGGGACTTTCAACAGCACCAGCAATACCGTCCGGGAAACGGGCTGAGGAGCGCGATGCGGGGCCGCGCGATGACACCAAATGGCCAACTGCAGCACCCCAGCCTGCCCACCAGCCTGCCTACCATCCAGGAAAGCCACTGCCCGGATGGTACATTTCTGCGGACCGCAGCCATGAGGACGGGCTCCGGTTCTTCTGCAGAACCAGCCAATTAAATCAGGATAATCGTCGGGTTCTCTGCAGCGCCATCCATCTTTTGCTGCCAGACAAGGACCTTGTGAGAGTCCCTGCGGGATATCTACACACACCCTATCATGACAGGCCCACAACCATCCTGCTCCTCGGGGACAGCCACAACACGCCAGAAGAACTTACCATCATCCCCAAGGTGGTTTGTGTGGATCCTGGCAACGAAATCACGGTACCAGTAGTTTGCACCAACCCCCCATTTACTCTTTGTAAATGAGCCTCATTTGCTTTACTATACATCCTGGAGGGGCAGGACTTTGACAATGAGGACAAGGACAAGCATGTTTTCTTTACTCAAAATGTCTGCAAGGAAAGACCATTAATAACATCTACCATTTCTTTTCAGGGGAAGTCAGTGACTTTGGACTTAATGGCGGACACTGGAGCTGATGTCACCATCCTCCCTCAAGCAAAGTGGCCGCGTGACTGGGAGTTGGTGCCCCCTTGCAGCACAATCTCCGACGTGGGGGGAGCTGTCAACTCCCTCAGAAGCAAATATCTGGTAAGCGTGGAGGGACCGGAGGGGCAAATTGCAACAATCAGGCCTTTCGTGGTTTCTTCAAATATCATGCTACTTGGAAGGGACGTTTTGTCCTAGTGGGGAGCCCGACTTGACATCCCTGACCCTAGGTGGGATTTTTAGTATGGGCCACTGCAGAGTGCACCACCCCACTTCTCAATTGGAAAACCAACACACTAGTATGGGTGGACCAGTGGCCCCTTCCAGTGGAGAAATTAGAGGCGCTCCATGAATTAGTAGAGGAGCAGGTGCGCCTGGGGCATTTAACACCTTCCACCAGCCCTTGGAACACACCTGTCTTTGTCATCAAAAAACCTGGCAGGGACAAGTGGCACCTGCTCCAAGACCTACGTAGGGTCAATGATGCCATTCAAAACATAGGCCCCATTCAGCCAGGCCTCCCCTCTCCCTCCATGCTTCCCCGGGATTGGCAGCTTGCAGTGTTAGACATCAAAGACTGCTTTTTTTAACATCCCATTGTACCCCAGAGATGCTCCCAGGTTCGCTTTCTCAGTACCATTAATCAACAGGGGCGAACCTTACAAAAGGTACCAGTGGACCACTTTGCCCCAGGGAATGAAGTGCTCTCCAGTGCTCTGTCAAACTTTTGTTGCAGAAGTCCTTTCTCCTGTTAGGAGAATCTTCCCTGAGGCAATAATACTTCATTACATGGATGATGTTTTAGTGTGTGCTGCCACAAAAACTTATCTAGATGCAGCACTTTCGAAAACTGTGCAGGCCATCAAGGCGGCTGGACTTCAGATTGCACAGGAAAAGATTCAGTTATCAGCACCATGGAAGTATTTGGGCTTCATCATCACCAGGAGGACCATCACACCTCAGACACTGACCATCAAGGAAGACCCATGGATGCTGCGGGACGTTCAGCAAATTTGTGGCACCATCACCTGGATCCGACCTCTCCTGGGGCTCACCACAGAAGAGCTAGAGCCCCTTTTCAACCTCCTGCGAGGAAGTGACGACGTAGCTTCCCCGCGTCAACTAACATCAGACGCCTGTGGAGCACTGGAGAGAGTTGCACAGGCCCTGAAGTCCCAACAGGCTCACCGCGTGGTCCGGTCCCTCCCACTGAACCTCTGCGTCCTGGGTAAGTGCCCAAACTTTAATGGACTTTTATTTCAATGGGATAATACATTCAAAGACCCACTCCTCATCATTGAGTGGCTTTTCCTACCTCACCAGTGTCGTGGTTTGACATGGAAACACAAAACCGTGACAACACCAGCAGAATTAATAGCCAAACTTGTTATAAAAGCCCGCCACCGCCTCCGGACCCTCACAGGGTGTGATCCAGCATGCATTTATTTACCTTTAAATTTGGAACAATTGGACTCAGTACTACAAAGTAATTAAAATTTACAAATTGCATTAGACAGCTATCCTGGCCAGATATCAATTCATTGTCCGAAACACAAGTTGTTCAAAGACACTCTGTATTTGGCTCCAAAAACATTTAAAAGTAAAACTCCTTTGAAAAACGCTCTCACAGTGTTCACTGATGGGTCGGGCAAGTCCCACAAGTCAGTGATCACCTGGAAGGACCCGGACACTCAGAAGTGGGAGTCTGATGTCCAACTAGTTGAGGGTTCCCCCCAGATCGCAGAACTTGCTGCGGTTGTGAGAGTCTTCAAAAAATTTCAGCAACCTTTTAATTTAGTTACTGATTCAGCATATGTTGCCGGGATAGCAGAGCAAGCAGAACATGCCTTGCTCAAAGAAATTCAAAACAGAAAATTATATGGCTTGCTCCCAGAATTAATTTGGCTAATCTCCCACAGGGAGCAAGCCTATCATATTCTGCACGTCTGGTCTCACACTGACCTACCAGGTGCCATCACTGAGGGCAACCAGAGAGCAGATCTGCTAGCAATGACCACACAGATTTCTGACAAACCTACCCTACCTGACATTTTTCAGCAGGCTCGGCTGAGCCACGCCTTTTATCACCAAAACACACCTGCACTTTCAAGACAGTTCAAAATATCCAAAGAACAAGCCAGAGCCATTCTTTCCACCTGCCCCAACTGCCAGTCCTTTGCCCTTCCTGCTGTGGCGACAGGGGTCAGCCCCCGAGGACTGGGGGCTTTGGAACTCTGGCAAACAGACATCACTCATTATGCCCCTTTCGGGCAATTAAAATATATATGTGTCTCAATTGACACATTTTCAGGAGCGGTGTTTTCCTCCCTCCACACGGGAGAAAAAACCAAAGATATCATCAAACATTTTTATATGGCATTTGCCACCCTGGGCATTCCAAAATCCATTAAGACTGACAATGGCCCAGGCTTTACGTCAACGCGCTTTCAGAAATTCATGCAGCAATGGGGGATTGCCCACACCACCGGCATTCCACATAACCCCACTGGGCAATCTGTAATTGAAAGAACATATAAAGAGATCAAGAAATTGCTAGAACAGCAAAATGATTCGGCCCTGTCTATAACTCCTGTTGAAAGACTGTGTAAGACACTTTGTGTTTTTAATTTCATGAGCTGCTCAGACAGGGAGCCGAATCCCCCCATTCTGCGGCATTTTCATAACAACACCAGAGCACTTTTAAAGGAAAGGCCTCTGGTCCTTATTAAGGACCCAGAATCTAAGATCATCAAGGGCCCGTACCCACTCATAACATGGGGGAGAGGATACGGCTGTGTTTCCACCGAGCAGGGCCCCAAGTGGATTCCTGGGAAGTATGTGAAACCGTACCTGGACGCCTCACCACAAGATGACCTCCCGGCAGAACACCCTCCCGGAACACCACAAACAGCCCAACCGGGCAATGCAGTCGCGTGGAGACGATGCAAGACGAAGGACACCACTCCACCAAGTATTGTCTCCCGTGTCCTCATCACGAGAAGACACTTTCCGCTACCAGCTGAGACAAACCCAGTTTTACCTTCTCCTGTTGTCCCATTCCCTTTCCCCTCTTACCTTTTCCCTTGACCCCCTACCCCTTATCCCTAGACCTTACCTGTAATTTATTTCATTCTATTAAGTTTAACAAAGGGGGAGAAAGGAGGGAAGGGAATCAAACAGAATTTTACTTGCAAATGCTTTCTTTTGTTATCGTACTAGAACACACCCAGAGCAGTGATGGCCACCCTGCTGAGACCTACCCAGACAACACTTAAGGCACCCCAGAGCGTCCAGATGGCTGCCACCACACTTTTCATCTTACTGTGTCTCCAGGCAGCTGATGCATGGCTTGTCCCACGGACGAAGGAGAACATTTGGATAACACTAGCCAAGTCCCTCAAGCAAGACAATTTTTGCATGCCCATGGGTAGGGTGGGAGACCCACTCTCAACATGCCTGATGGGAATCCCTCTGTCAGAAAAAGACTACCCATACACAGGTAAGAAACCCAACCCGGTGGACTCTTGGGATTGGTGGACAAGGACCCTCCCACATGCACCACAAGAACCCCAGGAATTGGACTTACTGGGGTCCACAAAAGCTGCCTCTGCATTCAATTTTTCTATAAGTCAATCAAACAAGAGCCTCAAGAGATAATCAGGAAAGATGTGTCACCAAATGACAAAAAATACATGACTGACTGGTGCAATTACACCAGCCAAACATGGTCCAAGTCCTCTCAGTATCCCAAGGTGCTCCCTAGGGGAGTGTTTCTTATCTGTGGTGACAGTGTGGCCAGGGATCCCATCCAAGATTAAAGGGGGACCCTGTAGCCTTGGCCAGCTTACTACCCTGACACCCAAGAAAACCCAAATTTTTGATTGGAAAAAGGAAAAACAATTGACCCGCAAAAAGAAATCCTATACCAAATTTGACCCAAATTGTGATTCCCAAATTTACGATTGGAGTAAGTCAAAGAGAGTCGCTGTGTCCATTTTCCTACCATGGTATGCAGCAGCAAAGCCCCTCGGTGAGCTTTCTCACCTTGAGTGCTAGCTTAGTAAGCAGGCCAACGCCACGTCCACTGCACTGTCAGATCTTTTTGGCGGACAAAGAAACCACCAGACATGCCACCTTACAAAACAGAGCAGCTATCGACTTCCTGTTACTTGCCCATGGCCATGGCTGTGAAGAATTTGAAGGACTGTGTTGTTTTAACCTTTCCTCGAGAAGCACCTCCATACAAGCCAACATCAAGAAACTCCAATCACAAATACAAGACCTTAAGACTGAAAACCAGGCTGTGGATGCAATAAATAAGATACTTACACAATGGGGTGTTCCTAGCTGGGTGGCCTCCATCCTAAGAGGACTGCTATGGACTGTACTTATAATTTTTATTGTTTCCATTGCTCTAACTCTCTTCAAAAAGACCCTTGTGAAAAACTTGGGGGACGTTTATTTAATTGTTGCATCCTGGGTTTTGGGTTCAGATTTGGGGTTCTGGTCTTTGTTAACTTACCGGTTCCATGTATCCTCGTGTGTCCCCCGTGTCTTTCCCCCCCCCCCATGGAAATTAGCCCCAGGCTGCTGGCCATTGGGTCTTCTCCTGTGCCACTCCTGTGACCATTCCCCCGTCCAGTCCCCAGCAGTTCCATGCTCGTCACCTCATTCTCGTGGTCCCACTGGCCCTGAACCCCTGTGTCCGCCCCCGTCGTGTGCCCATTGGCCGTTGTGGTAAACATCATAGCCACGGCGTCTGTGTTCATTGGGCGGAGAGCTCCCATACTCCCCTGTCCCGCTCCTATATCCCTCCGCGGCACCCCAGCCTCGGGGCCAGATTCGTCCACGCGACCTTGGGAGTGGCTGCGGCTCCTCCATTGCGGCTCCTGCGACCAATAAAGCATCCAGCCTCCACACAGACGGGTTTGGACAATTCCCTGCCTCTTCGTTTCCTTCCCTCGCGTTGACGACAACGCGTGGCCATCCCATCCCGGGGCGCAGCCGCAGAAGCGCCCGGAAGTAGTGGCGCGCCGACCCTGACGAGGAGCCGAGGTGCCAAACTGCGCTCTCGGGAGTCGGTTGGGGCGGGAAAAGTGACGCGCAGCAGTATTTAATAAACAGACAAGGGGGAGATGTGGGATGTGCCCATGGGGAGGACAGTGTTGGAATGCCATGGGAAACTACAGGCATTTAGCATAATGTTGCATCCCGGGTTTGGGTTTAGATGTCTAATCTATGTTAGATAGCCAAGTTCTGTAATCCCGCGCACCCCTTGTGTTTTCCCCTCCCCGTAATGGTTCACTCCTCTCTGCGTGTTATTGGAGCTTACTCCAGTCACTCTGGCAGACACTCCCCGTCCTGGCCAGAGAGTTCTCCGCCAATCACCCTGATGCCGCATCCCCACTAGCCCAGGGACCTGGGAACCGCCCCAGCCCCGTCTCAGTTGGTCGCTGTGGCCGACGTCACCGCCACGGCAGCCACCTCGATTGGACGGGAGGCCGTGGATCCTCTCGCCCCACCCCCCCATAAAATCCTACCCCGCCGGAACCCAGGCGCCATTTCTCCCATGCGAGTGTCGGCAGCGGTTGCATCTTTCCATCGAACCGTGCCATGTGACCAATAAACCGTTCCAGTCCAGCACGGAGTAAATGGACAAATTCCTTACTTCTTTACCGGATCCCTAGCACACGGTAACAGCGGCTGGCCAGCCCACGTGCCCGGAACACAGTAGCCGTGTCCGGGAACCCACGGCAGAAAACCCCGGCAGCACGTGGAAGCTACGCCACAGCCGGGCTCCCAAAAGCTGCGTGCAGCCGGGGAGAACAAAAGCAAACGCCGCAGCATAAGGCATTTCCCCAGAGTCCTCTGCCCCCCAATGCAAATGAGCACATGCCCATCACCTGTCAGTTTATGGTTGTCATCTCCCCAAGTTCTGGGAAGTTCCCCGTTCTCGTTGTTTCTAATGGTTCCCTCTGTAAACCACTCCTTCCCTTTTCCCTCATTGGCCCAGTTTATGTTACCCCATCCCTTACACCCTCTTCCCATTGGATCATTTGTACCCTAGCTACTCCTTCCCTCCCCAGTTATATACTCTGGCCCCTCCTCCCCCGGGGCTCTCTTGGAGTCTGCCTCCCCTGAGTGTGGTTGTCCCCCTGCTCCTATTTCTTCCTCCCTACTCCTTTGATCAATCCTGAATAAACCCGCTCAGATTCCAGCAGCTCAAGAGTCCTTCCGTCTTCCTGGCGGGGATTTTAATTACACTATCCAGGCACCCGTTGACCAGCTAAATGAGGGCTACCCTGCAGGACTCGGTCTGGGGTAGCCTACAGAGCACATTCTTCACCTCTGGTCCCGTCCTGACTGGGCCAAGGGCTACCGCATGAGCAATTCCCTGCTTGATCTGGGTGAAGGCTTGTTGCTGTTCAGGGCCGCAGTGGAAATCATTCTTCTTGCAGGTGACCAGGTAGAGAGGGCTCACAGTCTGGCTGTACTCGGGAATGTGCATTCTCCAAAAGCCTATGGCACCTAGGAAAGCTTGTGTCTCCTTCTTCTTGGTAGGTGGAAACATAGCGGTGATCTTGTTGATTACTTCTGTCAGGATCTGGCGACGTCCATCTTGCCACTTGACTCCTAGAAACTGAATTTCTTGAGCTGATCCCTTAACCTTGCTTCGCTTAATGGCAAAATCAGCTTTCAGCAGAATCTGGATAATCCTCTCTCCTTTTTCGAAGACTTCCCCTGCTGTGCTCCCCCACACAATGATGTCATCAATATACTGTAGATGTTTGGGAGCCTCATTCTTTTCCAGTGCAGCCTGGATCAGTCCATGGCAGATGGTGGGACTGTGCTTCCACCCCTGGGGTAGTCGGTTCTAGGTGTACTGCACTCCCTTCCAGGTGAAGGCAAACTGAGGTCTGCATTCTGCTGCCAGAGGAATGGAGAAGAAGGCATTCACAATATCGATGGTCGCATACCACTTTGCTGCCTTGGACTCCAGCTCATACTGAAGCTCCAACATGTCTGGCACGGCAGCGCTCAGTGGTGGTGTGACCTCATTCAGGCCACGGCAATCCACCGTCAGTCTCCATTCTCCACTGGACTTACGCACTGGCCACATAGGACTGTTGAAAGGTGAATGAGCCTTGCTGACCACCCCTTGGCTCTCCAGTTTACAAATCATCTCATGGACGGGAATCACAGAGTCTCTGCTGGTACAATATTGCCGATGGTGTACTGTTGCTGTGGCAATTAGTACCTGTTGCTCTTTGACTTTCAGCAGTCCCACAGCAGAGGGGTCGTCTGAGAGACCAGGTAAGGTATTCAGTTTCCTGATATCTTCTGTCTCTACAGCAGCTATCCCAAAAGCCCAACGATGTCCTTTTGGGTCTTTGAAATATCCATTTCTGAGATAGTCTATGCCAAGGATGCATGGGGTCTCTGGGCCAGTTATGATGGGGTGTTTCTGCCACCCGTTCCCAGTTAAACTCACTTCAGCCTCCAATACAGTCAGCTTCTGGGATCCTCCTGTTACCCCAGAAATAGAAATGGATTCTGCTCCTACATATCTTGATGGCATCAGGGTACATTGGGCACCAGTGTCAACTAAAGCTGTATATTTTTGTGCGTCAGATGTGCCAAGTCATCGAATCCACACAGTCCAATAGATCCGATTGTCCCTGTCCTCTACCTGGCTAGAGGCAGGGCCCCTCTATTCCTGGTCATGGTACACATTGCTCTCTTCCTGTAAATAGGTTCCTGAGGTTCCTTCAAGAGGATCAGTCATATCATCATTCCTATATTGTCTGGAATTCTGTGTGTGAGAGACTGGAGCAGCATTGACTCTAGATTAGCTTCTTCTGTTAGGTGCTCCTCTTTTTAGTTCACGTACCCAGGCTGCTAAGGAGGAGGTGGGCTTTCCATCCCACCTCCTCATGTCTTCTCCATGCTCCTGAAGAAAAAACAGAGGTTACCTCGTGGAGTGTATCCTCTCTCCTTGGCTTAGGAACGCCGGCTCCTAAAGGCAGAGACTCTTGTTGGTTCTGGTGAGATGTGGTAGACTTCTTCCTTAAGTTCCTTTTTTAGTTTCTGATGACTCTCTTCAATCAAGCTGCGGACTTGCTCAGCCAACCTTGTTTCCACGGACAAGACATGGGTACAAAATGGGGCGGTGACAGTGTCCTCGTAACTTCTTAGTTTATTAACCAAGACACCCACCCTGTCCTCGCCTTCCCTCCATTGCAGGGTTGCTAGGTAACAGGAGTACATCTTTGGTCCAAGCCGTGCAAATCTCAACTACATTTGCAATGTGCACTGGACACAATCTGGACTCTCAGGAAATCTCTCATCTTCTGAGAAAATTATCTCCAGCACAGCCAATTCCCTCAGGCATCGGATACCTTGTTCCACTGTGTTCCATTTTCCTTGGTGCACCTGGAGGTCTTCTTTACAAAGGTATCTGTCCCTCACACTTGTCAACAGTTGCCGCCAGAGGCTGAGAGTCTCTTGGGTTCTCTCGATCCCCTGGTCAATGACCACATCCCAGGACAGCGATCCCAGTTGCCTGGCCTCACTTCCATCCATAATGGTGTCATTGGCTGCAGCATCCCAGATGCAGAGCAGCCAAGCCAGGATGGACTCGTTCGTCTGGCAGGTGAATTCCTTCCGCAGGTCACGCAGCTCACCCAGGGACAGAAAGCAAGTGATAATTTCTGGCTCTGTCTCTTCCGCTGGGTGCGAGGGTCCTGCCGCATCCTCATCAGTCACTATGTGGACTGATTTGCTCTTTGATTTCTTCTTCTGAACGGGGGCAACTGCTCCTGGTTCAGGCTGCTCTAGTTCGATGACGGTTTGTTTGGAGATGCTGGTGGCGTTTTTGGTTCCTTCCTCCTCTGTGACAGTCTGTGTAGACATGCACACTGTTGCTTTGCTTTTGGTTCCTTCCTCTTCCATGACAGTCTGCATAGACATGGATGCTGTTGTGGCATTCTGTGTGGACACGGATGCTGTTGCTTTGCTTCTCGTTTCCTCTTCCTCAAGTACACGCTGCATCACACTATGTAGTGTTTTGTTTCTAAGCATGTTGGAGACTGTGCAAAGAAGACAAAGCAGAACTAACAACAACATTATGCTGTTCTTGGCATCCAGAGGGAACTCAACATTTTCAAAAACTGCTGTGTCAAGCCTGAAAGGTTGGAAAAAATAATTCTTTACCCCTCCCCCCAGGGGCTGGGTGTGATTGTCGAGGCCCCAGACGTAGCAGCCTAGATTAGGACAAGCAAACGTAATTGAGTACATATTCCGAATCATGTTCATTGTCTCAGAGGTTATAATGCTATAGACGTAATAGACCAATAGAGCAATTCTCATACCATACCTGGGACTACACATGAGAATTACAGTCGCCAGATAATTCCCCATGTGCGGGAAAATATAGAGAGCCATGTAAGCATGTTAAGCATCATAATGAATAGATACCTTCTACAATACAAAATTGTAATTCCGACTTTTCTCAGTACCTTGCAGCCCCACGTTGGGCGCCAAAATTATGTTCTGGTTTGAAAGCAAAACCAGTGAGAGACTCCCAAGTCAGAAATACAATTTATTGGATAAAGGGAAAAGAAACAAAATCCATGCAATAATACAAAAGAAAAAAAAAAAAACAGTGACAGAGTCAGAATACAACCTGACACCCCTTTGGCCAGTGTGTTGGTAGCAGTCCAAATTGGAGTGGCTGCAGTCCTCCTGGAGTGGCAGATGTGGTTCTGTTGGAGCAGTGGTCCTGTAGAAGGGTGTAGTCTTCCTCTGAAGGTCTAGTGAAAATCCCCAAGCTGTTCCTCTTGGAAACCTGTGGGAAGGCTGACTGCTCTGTCCCAAACCCCAGAATATATCTAGGTGGAGATGCTTAGCTCCTCCCCTCTGGGCGGAGCATCTCACAATGGGCTGATGTCATTCTGAGTCATGCAGTGGGACCTTGATTACCCATTAAACAGAAATGGGTCCTGGAGGGACTTATCTCTGAGTCATGTGGATGTGGCAAGACATTGATGGGCCCATTAACAGGAAATAAGGCAAACTGCCCAGAAGACAACTGTTACACAGATGGCAATAGAAAACATCTTGCTTTTCAGTCTGGGACAATAGGTTTTAGGAAATTAGCATACTTGATAAAAAGCACCAATTAGGAGGACAAGTGGTGATGCAATTCCCCCCCCCCCCCCCCCCAAATCAAACCCCTTCTCTAGAGTCACCCCTTCAGCACTAGTTATACTTTGTCCATTGGAATGTATCTTGAAGAGTTGTTCTCAGTCTTGATTCCCAGGAAGAACCAAGATACGATTGGGGCCTTGTACTTCCCAGGGCTTGAAGCTCTGGAATTTGTTTTGTCTTTCTGCTTAGGGAAAGGCCATGGAAAAATGATGGGAAAACTAGTCACTAATACAATAGGTGACAGAGTTACAAATTGCCGCCGTGCCTTCCCTGAAGCTCCTTGGCTTCGCCTGCCTGGCCGAGGCACGATCAGCTGCGGGGAACACTCCCCTGTTTCTCGAGAAGATTTGGGGAGCAGCTAAGACAGAGCGCTTCACTGTCTGCCTTGTATAGAGGAGAGGCGGCATCCAAGGAGGTAATAAGGGAGTCGACTCAAGGCTCTGGAGAAGGTCTCAAGTTTAATCCAAGCTCCGAGGATCTCCGAATACCATTGTATCCGACAGCCAAAAATGCCCTTGAGGCTTTCGCAATCATCTTAAATACCGGGGCGGTAACCAGGGGGAAGGGACGCCCACTACCCAATGGGGGGATTTGGGGGAGTGGATGGCGGAGGGACAGACAGACACACAAACCAATGGGGGAAGTTCAAGGGAGGGACCCCTGGCCCTTGTCCACTCACTCGACGCCCAAGGTGGAAGATTCTGGGAGAGTGGGATGAGGAGCTGAGTGATGGACAGGGTACCAGGGAGGGGACAGGGGAATGACTGAGCATTTTCAGGGAGATTGGCATTGAGGGAAAGGCGGGAAAGCTCAGGGTGGAACCACCGGGAGAAAATGGGGGGTGAAGGGGCAAACCCTTACAGAACTGTTACAGAGATATAAAAACACAATGCAACAACAAATATATGTGTGAAGAATACAGAGAATATATAAAAGAAAAAAAGGTAAAACCCAAACGGCATCAATTGAATATATTGAACGGTGGACTTCGGATGCAATTTTGGCCTTACAAGAAGAAATCCATGATTTCTCTCGTGTGGTTTTGCAGAGCAGAATGCCTCTCAGTGTCCTAGTAGCCACACAAGGAGGAGTGTGTGCAGTCATTAGCACTAGTTGTTCTTATGTGGACCAGAGTAGAAGAATTAAGAAGGATTTGGATGAAATTCAGGAGCAAATTTGTTGTATGCCAGGTTGGTTCAGTTAGGGATTTTAATAAATGTTAGTTAGTTAGTTCTCTGTACCCCTATTTCCCCCCACAATGGTTCGCTCCAAGTTGTCTACCATAGGAGGTCTTACATGTCCATCTTATAGCCACCCCCTGTTTATTCCTGAAAGTTCTGTGTCAGTCACCCCATCCTTGCAATCCTATTTGTCCTGGAACACTGTACCCACCTCTGTTATGTTCCCGTAGGTTGATGTGATCCATGTCACTCCCCTGCTGTCCGTCCCCATTGGGTGAGGGGGGCTTCCGCCCCTGTCTGCCCGCCCCCTATTTAACCCAATGCCTCCATTGTTCAATCGCCATTTTGTCCTTGTGCCGGCCTGGGAACAGCCGCTCCAGCCACCGCAGCGGCCACGTGGGAAATAAAAGTTCTCAGCCACGCAGGCAAGGTGTGCCTTCTCTCGTCCCTTTGCTTCCTCTCAGCGTACGGCTACGAAAGCTGCATTACCCACGCCGGAGTGCTCAGCCCTAGAGCCTCCGCGCACGCGGCAGTTTCTGTCTCACAAAAGGCAGCGCTAGCCAGGCTTCCCAGCTGCCCAAGACTGGAGCAAAGAACAAAAGCCACACAAACTCAAATTTTACATAAGGTAGCTTTCAAAAATAACACATTGAACATCTTCCACAACCTCATGTCATGGTTACCAAACTGGGCCTGGATAAAATAACTGTTCATAGTAGCTCTAGTTCTAGTTTGATTTTGTATGACAGCTGGTTGTATAAATCAGTACTGTGGTTAAATATATGGACTAGAGACTAGACAAGGTTGAGTCTTGTCAAGTCCCTAAAGGGGGGAAATTATGCCAAAGTGATTTTGGCTTTTATATATTCTTCATATATATTTATAGGTCTGTAGCCTATTATTGTATAACTAGATGGATTCACAGCTAGCATTTTTCCTGTCTACATTTCTAAAGACCCTATTCTATCTTGCTGCTTCTGAGAACCAAGGTCCAGCCACTTTCCCAAGACACTTTCTCATAAACAAAGTAGAGCTAGTAGCAAAAGGGGAGCTTTAGAAGAGGGTTGAACCTAGATGTGGCAGCAGCTCTCTGGCCACAGAGAGAAAGATAACTTTCCCAGGCATCGTTCTGGGAAAACTCTGTGAGAAGATCAGAGAAAAGAATGAGAAACAATTCTTATCTTAACTTGCTGCACCTGGTATTGTGAACATGTGGAATGTGTTATGGAGATTTGTTTACCAAAGGGTGGTTTCTTAATTAGCCAATGGTGATGGTGTTTGGATTGGAGGACCAATTAGATCCAGCTGTATCGTAACTGTCTATAAAAGAGCAATGGGTTTCTTAATAAAGAAAATGATCAGCCTTCTGTGAAATACATGGAGTCTATGCCACTTATTACCTGGCTGGGGGCCACATGTCGTGACACCTAGAGGGGGAATTACCTCATCATCTGTGTTTCTAATTGGGGATTCTTATCAATTATGCTATATTGCTAAGCTTATAAAACTGTACTTGCCCTAGGTCATGTGTGCATCTTTGGCGCATTTTCGGCCTGTGTTTCAGTGTGTTGTGCACCTGAAGGGACCCTTCATAAAGGTTACTGCATTTTATCACCTAACCATATCTAGCTCTTGATTTAGGGGCCAAAAAGGCAGCAATCTAACTCACTGTATTGGGTCTGACTGAGGTAAAGTTCACAGTCCTCACAGTGCTATGCTTTGTATTAGTAGCTGGAAGGGTGTTGATAACAGACCAGTGTTTTGGCTACTGCTGAGCAGCACTGTCCCTCTGACATTCCTTCCCCCATCAAAGGGATGGGAGTGGGCAAGATCCTGGGAGGGGACACAACCAGGACAGCTGACCCAAATTAACCAAAGGGATATTCCATAACATATGATGTCAACTCAGATATATAAAGCTAAGGGAGAGAGGAGGAAGGGGGACGTTCGTGACTCTTCCTTGTTTGCCTCTCAGAGGAACCATTATGCGTGCTGAAGCCCTGCTTTCCTGGAAGTGTCTGAACATCGCTTGCTGATGGGAAGTAGATGGACTTTTCCTTTTACTTATGTGTGCACAGACTCTCACTTATTTCTTTTCTTTCACTGTAATAAAACTGCCTTATCTCACCCACTGGTTATTCTCCATCTTATTCTCTCCCCTGTCCCATTGGGAGTGATAGATTGACTTAGTGGGCACCTGGCCAAGGTCAACCCAAGCTTACCTTTGAGGATGTTATGGGAGACAGTATCAAAAGCCTTGCTGAAGTCGAGGCAGACAACATGCACTGCTCTCCCCTCGTTGACCCATCCTGCCATGCAATCATAGAAGGCTGTCAGATTGGTCAAGCATGACTTCCCCTTTGTGAATCCATTCTGACTACTCCCAATTACCTTTTCTTTTACATGCTTGCAGATGACCTCAATAATGACCTGTTTCATCACCTTTCATGGGATGGAGGTGAGGCTGACTGGCAGGTTGTTTCCTGGGTCCTCCTTGCCCTTTTTAAGGATGGGAATGTCCTGGTTTCAGCTGGGATAGAGTTAATTTCTTGTTAGTAGCTTTTACAGTGCTGTGTTTTGGATTCAGAATGAGAATGGTGTTGATAACACACTGATGTTTTGGTTTTTTGCTAAGTTGTGTTTCCACTAAGTCAAGGATTTTTTCCTTGTTTCATGCTCTGCCAGCAAGGAGATTCGCAAAAGAAACTGGGAGGGAGTATAGCTGGGACAGGTGACCTGAAATGACCAAAGGGATATTCCACACCATAGAACATCATGTCCAGTGTATAAACCGGGGGGAGTTACCTGGAAGGGTGGCCGATTTGGGTTCAAGAAGGGGGATCTGGTGTTGGTCAGCAGATGGTGAGCAATTTTATTATGCATCACTTGGCTTTTTTTTCCCTTTTTGTTATCATTGTTATTATTTATGATTATTTTTGCATTTTACTTTATTTTCAATTATTAAACTGTTCTTATCTCAACATACAAGATTTATTTCAATTCTCCTCCCCATTCCACCTGGGGGAGGGGGTAGGCAAGGGAAGAGGGGTTGAGAGAGCAGGTATGTGTTGTTTAATCTCCAGCTGACCTTAAAATGATGACAGTCTTTTTTGGCACCCAGTGTGGGTCTCAAAGGGTTGAGATTGTTTGTGATGAAACCAAATGTAAAAAAAATCTAAATGTAAAGAAAAAATCCAAATATTGGCAATGAAAGCACACTGATACAGTGTTGTAGTTTTTGAGTGCCACAGGTGTTTTTTTTTTCTTTTTCTTCTTTTCTCATGTGAGCTCCATTTCATTATTGTCCGTTACAGATAAACAACTGCTCTCTAATTGGACCCCAGGATCTTTTCTAGTCTATCACACAAAATGTGTCTCAAATATTCCATTCATGTGACTGTTTTCAATCACTGTAAATCATACACACATACAGTGGTTTTCCACTGAAATGATTTCTCACAGCACCCTCAGTAAACACACAGATTAGCAGAGCCCTTAGGGTCAACATTCTCTCGTTCTAATCTTGGTTGGGATGGCAGGTGTTTGGCACCATTCCCACATCTCCCTCCCTTATTTTTTGTGCAAAGGGTTCATAGTGATCAGGGCGTACACCTGGGCTTCATCTCCTCAGAGGCAGTTGATGCTTTAGATGAGTCACAGAACTATAAACAAACAAAAAGATTAAAAAACCTCCCACCACCACAAAAACCCAAATGCATAAATTTAGTTCCTCAAACCAGTATTTGGGGTTAAGCCATTGTACACTATTAGACAATTCATCCCATACATTTTGTTTTGCTAGCTTTTGCACACTCATCATCTGCTGTTTTAGGGATTGGGCCAAATCTTGCCCTCTGCCATTAATGTTAGCAGCTAAGGCACCCTGTAAATGGGCTTTAACATGTTCCCAGCTGCAAGTGGCTTGATTCCAGTGAAGGGGAGTAACACACAAACCCTGGTGTTGGTGTTCCAAATTGCAGTGATGTTTCAGGCAAGCGTTTAAAGCTTCTTGTCAATCTCCTAACCATACTAGTGCTGCTTCTAATGCATCTAATCTAGCTAATATTTGTTGATCAATACTTTTTTTTTGCATGGCCATTTCTGCCATAGAATTACCTAACACATCAGTGGCAGCATGAGCAGTTTGCATAGCTTTTCTAAGCACCATTTTTGCAATAGCAGCTGTAGCTGCTATTATTTTTGCAGAGATAATAAAAGCTATTAGCCATCTGATGAATCTCTTTGACCGGTTTTTGGGTGTTTTAAGTAGTCTTGCCAATTGTCCTAATCCTGATTCTCCTTCCCATTCTTGGGTCAAATTCACCAGAAGCCATAATTCTGCTTGTCTTTGCATAGGCACAATAACAGATAAGTTTGTTGGGATACATTCTGATTAGTAATACAATTAAAATAATAGGGATCAGTAATAGTCATGTTAAATGTGTGATACTCTACTTCAACCTTAACATCACTTGCTGCCATAAAGACACATGGATGTGTAGTACATATCTTTAGAGTCTTTATGCCACTTGGTTAAGCTTAGTTGATATGCCTCATTTGTATTTGTATAATGACCATGAGCCACATGTTGCAGCCAAAAGGGCATTGCTAAACACCATATTTTGGTAAACCAAGGTCCAGAATTGTTTAAAAATTAAGCTTGCAACACAGGGCCTGAAAGCCCTCCTTCTAACGACTTTAGTGTTTCATTCGCCATTCTGAAAAGTTTACTGGTTTTGAACTGTTGCTCATTAGGTGTCCTCTTGGGCCCCAATCAATTATTTCTAGTCCAGTTATATTGATGGTCTTTTTACCTGGAGTAGGTAGTCTACATGAAAGCCAGTTAAGATTCAACACATTGATAGTAGTGCCTTGAAGAATTCTGCAAATGGAAAAATGAGCTGGTGCCACCAACATGGTGTTATTCATTACCACACTACTATTAATGCCTGATATAGACACAAAAGTAAGATTTGCCAAGTGTTTTCATGTGTTCTCACTGTCTTGATAATATAAGTGAAACTTTCCTGTAAAATCAAGGCACCCTGAGATATTTTTTTTTCCAATACAAATCGGGGGCAACTCAGTGTAAAATGTTTGGGAACCGTTGTTTTTGATCCATTATTGATTTTCTTCCAAAGGGCCCCGTGGTAGAAGCCAAACACCTCCTGTCCATTTTGTATCATTACTTGTTATGGGTAGTTCAGCATCCAACCATGTAAGGGGTCTAAAAATGGGAGGATCAACAATGTGAGACCAATATACCTGTTCTGCAGTCACCAAAGGCATGATAAAGAGAAAACATAATAATTTTCTTACAGTACTGTTGCTAGCTACTATTGCTAGGTAGGCCAAGAAGGTGTTTGTAGCAGGGAAATCATGGACACTGTTATAGGACAACAGAATCGCTTTATTAAGCACACTCAAACATTTTATATGTTTTTTTCTGTTTACAAGCTGAGGATCAAAACTAGGCAGCCAAGTGAGTAGGAGGTGAAGCAGAATGCAAACAAATATGAGAGCAGATATTTCTTGCTCTTATCGAAAACACTCACACATACAATCTCCACACATTCCACAGTAACTCGTATTCAAATTGCTAATTAAAGCATTCTCACATAGGTATTTATGGCTGGTCATGATCCTTTGGTATGCACTTTCTCACATAGATGTTAAGGTCGAACAGCAATCACTTCTATGGTGTTGTCTGGAGTTGGTGCTACTCCTACACCTTGCATCAGGATTTCAGGTTCATCTGCTTGCTGCTGGTGGGTGTCATGCAGCACCTCTTCATCACTACTGACAGTCCTTTCAGCTGGAGTATCGGGTCGTTGGACTGGTCTTTCCAGCTCATGGTACAGTTTTACAAGATGACCAGGTAACCACTTAGGACCTGTTGGCGATAGAACACATGCATACCCTCTAGCTAGCAAATCAGTTCGGCCTTGCCATTGCACACTCACTTGTGGGTCCTTATATAAAACTTTTGGAAATTGGTTCTGCGCACACAAACCTTCAGAGCAGTGTAGCTCTGCCGGGGATCGAGACTGATGATGTGCATTGAAAAAATTGAGTGTAAATATTGCATTATCTAATTGTTCATGAGGAGCCATATTCACCCTTTCTTGTTTTAATAACATGTGCTTAAGTGTTAAATGACATCATTCTATCATGGCTTGGCCCTGGGGATTGTATGGGATCCCTGTAACATGTTTCACACCCCATTGGTGAAGGAATTCCTGAGTATTTTTGGAAGTATAACCTGTACCGTTGTCAGTTTTTATAGTCTTCGGCAGGCCTGTAATAGTAAAGCAGTGTTTCCAATGCTCATGGATGTCTTTACCTTTTTCCCCTGTGTGAGCAGAAGCACATATTAGGTTAGAAAATGTGTCAATGGTAGCATAAACAAACCTCAAACAACCAAAGGAATGTATATGAGTAACATCAGTCTGCCATAACTCATTAGGCTGTAGGCCTCAGGGATTAACTCCCTGAGCAGGAGGATGTGAAGGTAATTGCTGACAGTCCAAGGAGGCACGCACAATATCTCTTGCCTGAGACAAAGGAATTTGAAACCGCTTACTCAACCCTGCTATGTTCTGGTGAAAAAAAAGAATGACATGAGCAGATGTAATAAAATTGTAATGTAGCTGCAGTTAAGATATCCACTTTAGCATTCCCTTCTCCTATAGCACCAGGCAAATTTGTGTGACTCAGTACATAAATGAGAAAAAGAGGATGTTTTCTATTCTCAGTTAGTGACTTCAATTGAACAAAAAGTTCAAAAAAAATCTTATGGCTAATTTCCTTTATAAAAGCTCTGTGTATTCTTGTTATGACATTATCAACATATTCAGAATCACTAATTATATTGACTGCTTCTTGTTTAAAATTTGTTAAAACTAGCACAGCTGCATGTAGTTCAACCTGTTGAGTGGAACCATCTGTTTGAGTTATTGCATGTTTCCATTCACTATCTTGTTGTCAGGTAACGACCACTTTTCACGTGTTTCCTGATCTGTCAATAAAAATATTATGTGCACCAGGAATTGGGCTATGGCACACAATAGTTTGTAGTGTTAAAGGCAAGTGAACAACATTTTGCAACTGTTTGTCTGAAGGTAAAGAGAAAGAAATCTGTCCTACAAATTATGCCAATGCTATATGAAAAATATCTGAATTTTGTAATACTCATAATTGTCAACAGACAGTGGTAAATTAATAAGCTCCGGACCATATTCAGTCAACTTCACAAGGCGAGACCTTTCCTTCTTAATTAAAGATGCATAGAGCTATATCAGGGTAACAATTGTTTTCTTTGGTGTATTTGGTAAAAAAATCAATTCCAAGTAAATAGCTTTGTCTCCCTACAATTGCCCCATTAACGCTGTGGGATAAGGTGCAGTAGGGAACAAAAACAAGCAAACTAGTAAAGCTGGTGCAATTCTGTCTGCTTTTAGGGTAGATATTTTTGAGCTAATTACATCTAATTCCCACACAGTTTCTTCAGATAATGTTCATGGAGAATATAAGTCAGGGTCTCCTTTCAAGTGATCCAACAAATGTTTTAATTGATGAGTGGCTAAACCTAAATGGGTCTTACCCAGTTAATTGTTCCCAGTAACTTTTGTAAACCATTCAGTGGTTTGACATTAGGCTTTAAAGTTAATTGCTGTGGTTTCACATTTAGTTCAGTCAATATCCATCCTAAATACTTCCAAGGAGGGGTTCTCTGAATTTTTTCAGGGGCAATTTGTAGCCCATGCTGAGTAAGATTAAGGATGAGACATCAAATGGTATCTTGAAAATATGAATCATCCTGTGCACAAACTAAAATATCATCCATATAATTGTTGTAGATGTCGGGCGAACCCAATGGGAAGAATGATGATGTCTAACTCCAGTTCAGAAGGCTGAATGATTTCTTTATTATAATTATGCTATAATACATTAATATACTATATAAAAGAGGATACTAAAAACTACATGCTACTTTCTCTAACTATCATATCTAACTCACAACTCGTGACCCTGTTCTCTAGAGTCCAGACACAGGTGGATCCGATTGGCCATCAGGCCCAAACAATCCACCATGATCCAACCAAGCATTCGCTCTAGGTAAACAATTCTCCAAACACATTCCACAAGAGAAAAACAAGGACCAGAAATAGAAATTGTTTTCTCTTTCATTTCTCTCTGTGCACCTCAATGAAAAATCCTGAGAGAGAGAGAAATGTGCTTGCCACAATATAATGATAAATGATGCTCTGAGAATATCAAGTCCACACAGGTGCCAGGGCATTGGCCACAAAAATGTGGCAAATAGTAGGGCTATTCATCATCCCTTGGTGAAGCACTGTCAAATTATATTGATGCATGTGTTCAGCATTATTAACTGAAGGGACAGAAAAAGAAAAATACTCACAATCCTCAGGATGCAGATGGGATAGTAAATCAACAGTCTTTTAAATCAATAACACTCAAGTGCCAATCCCTGGGCCATAAAGTAGGGTTCAGGGTGCCTGGCTACAGGGCATCCATGGGTTTTATGGCTGCATTGATAGTCCATAAATCATGCAGTAAATGCCACTTTCCTGATTTCTTTGGGGTCACGAAAATAGGTGTATTCCAAGGACTAGTAGAAGGAACTATGTGTCCTGCCTGTAATTGTTCTTGTGCTAGTTGGTTTGCCTTAATTAGCTTATGCCCTTTCAAGGGCCACTGATCTACCCAAACAGGATTTTTTCAAAGCCAGTGAAGTTTGAGTAGGGGGACTTCTTCCGTGGTCGTTAGGACGAATTTGTTTCTCCTGTGACCATTTGCATGCGTCATTGCTATAGAAGATCTCGTCCCCATAAACTGCAGGCATTTTTAGAATGAAAGGTTGAATGGAGTCCATCTGTTTATCTGGTCCCTGCACTTGCAACAAATGCACACTCTGCCAAGGAATTTGTATTTCTCCTTCCCCCACTATAGATGTGTGTGTCAGCCTTAAGGTGCACTCCTGAGGCCAGTCTCACTCAGCAATAATAGAAACATCAGCGCCCGTATCCACGAGCCCAGTAAATGATTTTCCTTTAATCCAAACAGCAGAGGTTGATCCTTAGTAAGATTGTTGCCAGAATGATTTTTGCTTTTATATTTCCTTCATATATATTCGTAGCTCTGTAGGCTATTTTGTATAATTATACAGTTCCTAGCTAGCCCCAGTACTTTTCCCTACCTTTTCGCTACCCTGATAGGCAGAAAGACAAAGCACATTCCAAGGCTCCTATCCAATCTTGGTTTTTCCTGGCCACTAAGGTTGAGACCAGCTCTTCGAGACACATTTTCATCAACAAAGTTTAGTTCCTATCTGAGGGGGAGGATTTAGAAGGGGCTTGAACTGGGAGGGAAGTGCCTCACCACTTGTGCTCCTAATTGGTGATTTTTGTCAATTATACTAATTTGCCAAACTTATAAAACTGTTTTCACCCCGTGCTGGGGTGGGCATTTTGGGTATTTTCCATATCTGTGCCTTGGAGGCCTCCAATAAAGACCAGCCTTTACCTCCAATACTAATATTATCTTGAAAGTGTGTTGTTTCATTTCTAGGTTCTAGATTTAAGCAGTCCAGTAAATTCTTCTGTCGGGACTACCAAACCCTCCATGTCCCTGGGTGTGTACTTGAGAATTAGGGACTCAACAAGGTAAAAGTAATATTTGTGCAATTCTTTGTCCCTTTGCACTCAGAGCATAACCAGTTAAATTTGTAACCATTAATTTCTCCTTGATAATCTGAATCAATTATTCATGGTTATATGAATATACCTTCGCTTTGAGAAACTAGAGGTCCCCAGAATTAGTCCTACCATCCCTGTCAGTAAAGGTCCCCAAACTCCATTATCAACAAGCACTATTTCACTAGCATTTTTAAGAATTACTTTTAAGGCAGCTGCCAAGTCCAATCTGCCACTGCCTGCTATTGAAGAGCATAAATCAGTGACTCCGCTTTTGCCTGTTCCCAGCTCCATTCCTGAGGTCCCATAGCTGGGAGAGAAGCCCTGGAGATTTGAGAAGGGCCAGGCATGCCCCCCAACTCCCCCACGTGGTGCCTGTGCCTGTGTCTCCCGGCCACCAGCAAAGCTGGGCGCACATGATGTGACACAGCCACCGGACCTCACCTGCTCCTGCTGATGCCTTAGGATTTTAGCTTTTATATTTTCCATATATTTGTAGCCCTGCAATTCTTTAGTGTATAACTCAACTCCATATAGAGTGTTAGCTGCTGTATTCACATTTTGGTCAGACAAAACAATTCCTCGCTAGGCCTGGGAATCAAGGACACCTTACTGTCTCAGGCCCTGAGAAGTGTAAACAAAAGTGAGTTGGTGATACTTATCTCTTCAAGCTAGGTCTCATAAGCTCTCAGAGAAAAGTATTACACTCGAGATAGCTCAGCTACTTTAGATGGCATAAAAGTAGCAGGATGGCTTCCGTGACAGTGTTGGAAACACAAATGTTTTAATAAAAGGCAAAATAACAAAGCTCTTTACAGAGAAAACCCAAGCCAGGGCATGAGGTTCTTGCTCTTGGTAAAACACTTCACACAAGCGATTACTTCTTTTGTTCTCTTTTTCTAGTGAATTGCTTAGGCGGGACTTTTTGGCTTCTGTCTAATTGGCTATCCTTAAGTTTGAGGTGAAGTCCCTAAGGTCTTATGAGGTGTCTTTTAACCAAATTGAGGAGAGAAACTTCTGGGCTTTTTTCCTTTTTAAGGAGACAAATGGTAACTTGTTTACTCCGTCAACAGGGGGCACATTACTACAAGTTGGGGGAAGCAAACTTGGAGTAAATTATTTCATTACCTGAAGCTGTAATTGGAAGATTAACCCCCAATAGGCAAATGGATTAAACTTATAAAAGTGTAAAAACCTGTGACCGGTCGTCCATTTTGGGTGTAGCCCTTGGGTGGGCTTCGCCTGCCCTAAATGTACCTGAAGGACCTTCAATAAATATAACCACCTTTTATTCTCCTAATTTTGTCTGGCCTCTGTTTTTAGGTGAGCCGGAAAAGGCATAAGTTCAATTTCTGGCAACCAAAAGGGACGACCTACGAGGCCTCTGAAGAATCCTCTGGACTGAGTAAGACCTAGCTACAACCTCCCCCCCGCTGCCCCCAGCACTTTCAGGGGCAGTGGCTACGGTCCAGGAGGCATCAGAGTCCAAGACTCCTCCAAATCCAGCACAGAGGCACATGAGTAAGCGAGTTAAAAGTGGTGTTTTGCTGCTAGCACCTAGGTTTGGTGTTAAGTGATCTCTTATGTTATAGGTTAAAATGATCAAGCCAAATTTAATAATTAATAAAAATAGATTTTTATTTCATGACCGAGATTCGGTCCAAGATAGCCACAATCAAAAGGTCAGTGCCGAGCCCGGGGATCAGCGCTGGGTGAGACACAGGTCCAACCTCTACAGCATAGGGTCTCCTATGTTCACACCACCGACTGTTCGGTCCGAGCAGTTCTTATACTGTCTATTCTGCCTAAGGCAGGGTTTCTTTTCTTCTTTTCAGCAGTTCACATATTCACGTAGTTTCTTTTCTCTGTCGAGGTGAAAAACACGTGTCTGGGAAGCGATGTATGTAGATCAGGGAGTTACTGGAATTCAGCACTGAGATGTGTCTTCCTGATGGCTCTGACTATCTCAATCTGAGATATTTATCGAGCATTCATCATCTGGGTGTTCCTCGGATCACCTTGGAGAAGCACCCATCTCCTTGCGAGCCACGTTTATTTGCTTGCAAATTAGGTCCTTTTCTCCCTGCTGCCAGCTGCGGTTTCAAAATACTGTGAAGTGACCTTCCCGTCCCTGGCATGAGTGCTTAAGAGAACTTACAGGAATATTACTAATATAACATATTTCATATGTCTATTTCTCATATGCACGAATTATTCAAAATACACATAACATCTTATAATTTTGTTTGGTGTGTGGAAGGATCCAAGAGTGTCCAAGGGGGGTTTATGCTTCGTTTGTCATTTCTCCTCATTCACTGTTTGCTCACAAAGTAGGAGGAGACACTCTCCAAGAGTGGAGTTTTAGCACTGCAGTGGCACCTACTGGCCTGCAGCCGGTGGTGGCGCTGTGAGTTAAGTCCCACACTGCTGGTCCAAAGGTTGTGAGTTCGAATCCTGTGTGTTCCTTGTTTTCTCTCTCTCCCTGCTTATTAGTGTGTGGTTAGGTTGCTTTGCTTAATTTCCATGATCTTTCTTATTTATAAGAAGACATGAGGTGTGTCTTCTCATGCGAAGATGCGACTCAAATACCCAAAGATTCCCCCTTAGGCTTAATATTGAAAAGCTGGCAAAAATTAACAGGTGAAGAAAATTCATTGCTTGCAAAACTCAAATTGATCAGACTCTTGATACTAATTTGGTCAACTTATAAATTAGACAACAATGAGGCTGGCCTGAATTTGGCAGTTTAGATGAAGAATTAATATCAAATTTGATGTCTCACATACATAAATTGTGGCATTTTGGACAATTAGAGTATGCTAGGCTTTTTATGCTTTTATGATTTAGTGAAAGACTACTAGGACCTAAGAAAAGAACATCATGTGATGCTTTTAAGAAAGAAGGGGGAAAAGGATGAAAAGAAAGAGCCGGCTCTCAGTCCACCATATGTGAGGGACAGGGAGGAGGTGGAAATGGATTTAGTAGCCCCTGCTCTGAGGGCAGGGTCGCCTGCTGTTCCAGCCCCTCCCCTGCCCCTGTCGCTGCCAGGAGCAAGGGTGCAGCTTTAGTGATACCCCCACCGATAAAAAAGGAATGGGAGCAAAAAGGGGATTTTTATGGACCATCTTCCCCCTCTCAGGAGATGGGGAGATCATCGCCATCACTTGTGTCGTCGCACGCTGACGATTTGCGCTCTTTTTTGAGTTTCCTGGAAGAGGTAGAGGTTTTCCGTCCACATCTGCTTGAGAATAACATTCACTCGCAAGGTGCTTTCCTCTTCTGCATCTTGGACAAATGTCTGCTGTCTGCCCAGTCTTTGTAAGTTTTGGATAATTTTTCTTAAAGTGCCCATGGGCCCCACACTTGTAGATTGTCCCTCTGATTTGTTTTTCTTTTGAAACACTGAGAGAACCTCTTTGAAGTTTTTCTCCATCTGTTCTCCAACAATGGATGCAACATGTCGAGGTGTTCCCACCTTGCTGCACGTTTCCACCATCTCCGCCAGAGAGGGTTGACCTGGCATTGCATTGAGGACTCGTCTGCACTCTGTGTTAGAATTTGCAAGCGCAAGACTTCGAAGCAGGTGTGGTTTCACAGCTTCCTCAGTCACTTGTCTGTCCACTGCTTGTGTGAGACAATCAGTGAATGAAGAAAAAGGTTCAGAAGGACCTTTCTTGATCTCTGTATAAATGGTTTCTTGAATTCCTGCTGGTGCAATTTGTATGATTGCCTTTCGTGCTGCTTCTTTGATGTCATTCAGCACCTCTCGAGGAAATCTTGCTGCTTGTTGAGCTGCATTATCATCTGGAGGATCACCTACCATCTGTGCCACAGTGATAGCTGCATTTGGTCTGCCTTGATACCTGGCTCTCACCTCAGCAAGGGCTCTTCTCCATTTCGAGTCCCAAAGAAGTGCTTGTGTATCTGTGAGAATCATTGTGTATCATTGAGAATCTGTGAGATCATATGGTGTTAAGTCATTGTCCGAGATTGAAAATCAGGATGTTTTCTATTACCATCTGGTGTAGCAGTTGTCTTCTGGGCAGTTTTCCTTATCTCCTATTAATGGGCCCATCAATGTCTTGCCACATGACTCAGAGATAACTCCCTCCAGGAGCTGTTTCTGTTTAACAGGTGATCAAGGTCCCACTGCATGACTCAGAATGACATCAGCCCATTGTGAGATGCTCCGCCCAGGAGGGAGGAGCTAAGCATCTCCACCTAGATATATTCTGGGATTTTTGGGCAGAGAGGCAGCCTTTCCACAGGTTCCCAAGTGGAAACAGCTGGGGTTTTCCACTGGACTGACTGCACCTTTTCTACAGGACAACTGCTCCAACTGAACCACATCTGCCACTCCAGGAGGACTGCAGCCACTCCAATTTGGACTGCTACCAACATGCTGGCCAAAGGGGTGTCAGGTTGTATTCTGACTCTGTCAGTGGTTTTTTTCCTTTTGTATTATTGCATGTGTTTTGTTTCTTTTCCCTTTTCCCAATAAATTGTATCTCTGACTTGGAGTCTCTCACTGGTTTTGCTTTCAAACCAGAACAGTCATATATGTTGAAAGTGCTTTTTAAAAGCTGTTTAAAATATGAAGATCCTAGTCCATTATCTCTGATTGCTTTAATTAAGTCTTTGACTACATCATCATCTAATTGTTCCCATCTGGGATTTTGCCCCTGTGCATCATAATTCACTGGCATTGCAATGTCTCTTGTGTCAGTCATCTGAAAATCTTTTTCTTTCAATGCCTTTTTCTTGATTTCTGTCCAATCTGTCATTACAGGTTTCTGTGCTTTAGGTATTTGTATTTCCATAGGTATTTGTCTGTGAAATTGAGTTAATTGTTGTGCCTGTTGCCATGCTGCACCTTCTCCCATCTTGAGATTTGCTGACATCAGTGGTATTTCCACACTTTGCTGAGCTGCAGAGGCTTCATTCCCAAAGAATGGTGTTTCCCTTGGTCTTGGATGAGGAACATTTGCAGCTGAAGAAAAAGCATTGCTGCTTTGCATTGAATGAAAAATCTGTGGGAACTGAGCAAGCAAATCTGGATGAGATTCCAGAGTTGTATCTATGTAATGTAAAAGAAATTGTCTCATGACATTTTTTGGTATCAGAATCGATTGGTCCTGGCTGTATGAGCCAGCAGCTTCTGATGTTGGAATCATCCAAATGGGCACACCCTCTGAAGCAGTAATATGTAGTGTGTCATCCTGTTGCTGCGTTCCAGCAGGAATGTCTTGAGCCCCGTGGTGTTCAGGAGCTGACAGTTGTTCCATTTGTGGCACAGGATAAATTTTTCCTGAAGTAACTTTTATTTTGTATGAAACTGGAAAAAACTGCTGCAATGTTACAGTTCAGCCAGTGGGCGGCGCTGTTGGCCACCAAGGCACCCGTGACAGGGTGGTGTCTTGAGGAACGTCTCCGCCCTGATCACGCCCCATCTCTGCCTGTGACGCCACGGGGATGTGGCAAGGAACGCCCCCATCGTGGCCACGCCCCGCCGGCTCTGGCGTGGCTGCGCCCTCGGGAACGCCCTCTTCCTCCCCCCGGCCGGCACCCACGCTGCCCCGATCCCGTCCTGGGTCCGCCCCGCCCAAATCCCCACCAGGGCTGGCCCACCCGGGCTCCGTGGCAACGCCCCGCTCCGCCAGGGCTCCCGCCGCGTTCCCGAGATGAGATAAAACTTCTCCCGCTCCGTCTTCCGGGTTTTGCATCATCAATGCGCGCTCACCGCATTCCGCCGCTGCCGCCGCCGCTGGCACCGCGCATGCCGCGGCCATGCCCGCGTGTCCCGCTCCGCCTTGCCCGGCGCCGCTCGGCTCTGCCCCCGCAGCCGCCGCGTTCCGCCCGGGCGGCTGGCCGGTGCCCGCCGCCACGGTTCGTTCTGCCGCACACGCTATTGCCGCGGCTCCCGCCACCCCCGCGGTCTCTTCGGCTGCCTCCGTGCTGGTCCCGGGCTGCCGCGCCGACATGGTCTCGGCAGCGGCTTGGCTCAGGCAGCCGAAAAACGGCTCCCGCTCCGGTCCCATGATCCCCGGGGCTGCAGAGCCCGCTTCCACCCCTGCTGTCCCCGGCGCTGTCTGTGCCCCCCCCGCCCCGCTTCTCCGCCCGTGTCCCTGGGAAGGGGGGTGAAAGTTGTTCAGATGCCGAGGTAAGACTTTGCACTGGTTTTTGCGAATTAGGAGAGCATGCTTCAAAAAAGACGAAGTCCCAATCTTCTAACTCGCTCGGGAAAATTAAGTTTTCCCAGAACTGGCAGGAGTGTGTGTGAAGACCCAGAAGGTGGTGTCAATTCCCCCCGCACCCTTTTGACGGGAGTTAACTCTATCCCTCCTGACTTAGCAGGCGTGGCCTCCGCCTGCATTTTGCAAGACGTTTCCCCTCCCCCCTCTGTTCTGGTGGGAGTGCTCGCTGCCTGCTGATGGCAGGTAGCCCTCGCGGTGTTCCATTTGATCGCCTCCAGCATCGCTCTGTCTGGGGCAAACAGTTTCATGGCCGTCTTATCTTTTTTTGTTGCTAAGTGGTAAAGATGTCTGTTGACTTCTTGCCAAAATCCTGGCTCAAATAGCAAATGGGATTCTGAGTGTGGACAATTACAACGAACCCATAACAAAAGGTCTTTGAGCTCCTTCTCAGGTATCATCACTGGATAAGTGGCTGTCACGCTCTGTAGAGCTGACAAGATGTTAAGTTGCTCCTGGGAACAAGCTCCCCCCATGTTCTTAATTTTGACCGGTCTTACCAATAGCTGTGTCACCTGAAAAATTGATTCAGAGGTTTTCCTGATCACTGGCCAGCAGATCTCAAGTGGAGAACACCCAGGGCCCTTGGGTCTTCTCCTTTCCGAGTCCAGTTTGAAGCGATCTTTTCTCTGGAGAGTTCAAGCTGTCTGCTCAGGAGTTCTTCTCGGGCAGTGTTCCTTTTCTCGGGCTGGAATTCAGTGTCTGATGTTCTGATGGTCCAGGCTCGAGTCTTTTGAGCTTGTGCCCACTTGGACTCATGCCCACTTGGACTCAGGCCCACCCAGGGACACCAATCTCTCGGGGTTCTGTGGTCAAGATGACTCCAAGATTGTAAAAAGTCTTTTCCTCCCAGCCCTGCAGCCAAAGAAGAAGTCCAGATGCGTCGGTTTTGCTTCTCAAGGTTGCTTATTTTCTCTTATTTATAACATTCTTTCTCTGACCTGCTAAGCTCTGTCTAGCAAGTCAGATCATGGCATTCTGTCTGCCCTCTAGGGCGGTGTTTACATTTTATTCTATGAACTAAGTGTACTCTGTTTATGATTAATTCCCAATACCTATCACCTATGTTAGACAGTGCGTCTCTACTCTAAACCAATAAAAAGTGTCACCATCACAGTGAAAGATGGGGGACAAGAAGAAGGAGAAAAGGACAGGACACACCCAAATTCCTCCATCTTGCCTCCTGAACCCCATTCTAAAAATCCCAAAATTCTACTTTTTCACCCTGTGGTGCATTAACTCAAACTTTTGTGACGTGTAAATCTTCACACAGTTGGCAGTTTTTTCCACGGGCTAAAATCGAAGCCACAGGTGTTTTTGACTTTTTGCCAAGGTCTCTGAGCCCCCTGCCAGGGTCTCGAGGCAGCCAGAGGGATGTCCTGGGTTCCCACAAAGAGTAGCACAAAGGGCCATAAGAGACCAAAGCCCTATAGCCAGTCACACCAGATCTAAAACGGAAGAAGCATTTTTACAAGCTCCTCTGAGACAGGCAGTCAGCAACCAAGGGACTATTTATATAAAAGTCCCATACTCTCTTGTAGAGTTAGATCAGTGAAAGACCGCCATCGGAAAATATAAAGAAAATCCAGAAAGAGTAGCCAATTTGGTAGCAAGGGCAATTAATACACACAACCGTGACTGGAGTGATTTGAAGTTTATGATAGACACATTGCTTGATCACACTGAGAGATGGTTAATAAAGCTATTATAGCTTCTGTAGAGGCACAAATTGCAAGTGGATCTATTCAGGGCACAGTTGCTGAGGTTTTCCCATCAGATGAACCAGGGTGGGACCCTAATGTGCCAGAACAATTGGCAAGGCTAAAATGATACCACAATTTCATAATGTATGGGTTAAGACATGGTGTCCCTAAAGCTCTACATTGGCCAAAGCTTTACAAAATAAGGCAAAATCAAGATGAATCTCCCACTGATTTTTTAAATAGGCTGTGAGAAGCTGCAATCAAATATACAAACCTAGATCCTGATTCAACTGAAGGGAAAGCACATCTAACTCTCCTGTTTACAGGTCAAGCTACAAATTATATAAGAAGAAAGCGACCAAAGTTAGATGGGATTCAGGACATGAGCAAATTGTTAGAGGTAGCCTGGAGGGTGTATCGGGACAGTAACAAAGTTAGACACCATCCTAGTAAGAGGGTTATTCAGGAGAAGTCGTCTAAGAGAACTTCTTCCCTTCTGGAAAAAATCAGCGTGCCTTTTGCAAGAAAAAAAGGGCATTGGAAAAAATGACTGATGTTGAAGAAGAAATCCTCAGTTCCCCAACTGACTGTGCAACAGAACTCAGAGTGACGATGACCGAAGGCCTCTCCCCCAGCAGAGCCTTTGCTTATAGCTAAGCTGGGGAAAGACATTGAATTTGTGGTAGATACTGGAGCAGTGTATTCTGAGTTAAATACTTTAAAAGGGAAACTGAGTCAAGATACTGTTCATGTTGTTGGGGTGACAGGGGTGAGGGAAACATGGCCTTTCTTCCAACCTTTAAAATTAAAACTGGGGAAGCATTGGGTAACTCATTAATTCCTTTATATGCCTAACTCCCCCAAACCATTGCTGGGGAGGGATTTAGTACAGAAATTGTAAGCAGAAATTAAATTTAAAAAAGGAAGGAGTGTACAAATTATAATTCCTGAATCTAAGTTTGTCAAAGTTGCTGCACTTTTTATACAGGACAAATGTGGTTAAGTCCCTACTGAAACTGAAAATGCTGTCAACCCAATAGTATGGGCGAGTAACATTCCACGAAGATCCAAATGTTGTTCTGAGTTGTTATGGTTTGACACTGGCGCAATGCTAGCGCCTTCATGAAAATACGCTTTCTTAACATAAATGTTGTGAGATGTTATTAGGAATAGAGCAGAACAGGTTTAAGCTTAATAATAAAAGAAAAAAACTTTATTAAATTACTACTACTGTAAAAGACACACACTAAATCTAGGATGAAGACTCTCTAAAACACTCTTCTTCTTACTCACTTTCTAAAATAACTGCAGTGAGACATGGGATTCTTGATTAAGTTGTTACTTTTCAGATAATTAATACTCAGTCTATTAAGAGAGAGAGGAGTCTTTCTTGCACCATAGACCCCCCCAGGAAACACAGTTGCTTCTTCTTGTGTTTTCATGTCACACATGGTAACCACCTGGAGAAAATCTGCTAGTGTGACACTCTCTTTTCTGTGTTACAGTGCTCTCACTACTATGCATGGACAGACTGCTTATAGGGCTCCTTTAAGGATGCTTTGCCACAGACTAAAAGAGACAACAGTTTAGCTTCTTATCTTGGCACTACAGTTCCCCCTATTTTCTCCTGGGGTTGAGGGTCTAAGAACAGAGATCATCTTCTTTCTGAAGACAGAGGGCATCACTATTCCTTTCTCAGGTTTTTTGTTGTTGTTGTTTTTTTTTTTTTGTTCTTGTTACTCTAGTGCTGGTAGTTGCTGAAGTAGGTTTTTTTGGTTCACTATTGTATCTCCTTAAAAATGCAGTCTCTATTGCAGGAGAATTTGGTTCAGTCTATGGCTAACAAGAAAAGTCCAGCAAAAAGCTACTTTATCATTTTTTCTCACTTAAAAATTTCTTTTTCTAACATCTTAGGTCCCGGACTGTTTCTCTTTTACTATAAATTGAGGAGGAGTAATATTTTACAAAGTCTTCATTTCTTAGGATAGGGTTAAAAGTTCAGACTCCCCAGATGGCTGAAATCTCTGCTCAGAACTAATTCCAACTCCCACGCTCGGCATCTCCCCCCCCTTTTCTTTCTCTTCTGCTGGCAAATTTCAGATACTGTCACACTCTCTGTCTTTTCCTCTCTGGGGGGGGGGGGTAAAGGCATTTCTGTTTTTCTCCACCCTTCTGTCTGCAGGAGCTGGTTCGGTTTTAGTCTTTTAGTTCTTTCGGCCTACCTCCCTCAGGACACATGGCTTCCCCTCCCCCACCCAGCCTGTGGCTGGGTAGGGGAGAATCTGCACTCTCTGATGACTGGAACTAAAAAGAGACAGTTATCCTGGGAGTTCTTGCTTTTAACTCCCTGTGTTCTCAGAGGCGTGTCTATGCCTTCAGTGGTTACTCTAGGTGTCAATATCTAAACCTGACTATTGATTGGTTTGACTCAACTTCTTGAAAAAATTTACTTCTATGTCAAACCACGACATGAGGTAATTAAGTGCAAAGATAGCCTTAGCTGTCTTTTCTTCTGGGGATAACCCTATCATTCCTCCTTTTTGTTTTTGCAGCATGCCCTTGAATGTCTGATGGGTTCGCTCAATAATTGCCTGACCCGTAGGGCTGTGTGGAATACCGGTATCATGTTGAATACATCAAAAATTACAGAAACGCCTGGATCATAAAGAACAGTAAGCTGGGCCATTATCAGTCTTAATGGCTAAAGGGACTCTCAATGCTGCAAAGCAATTGTACAAATGCTTCTCAACATGACGTGCTGTCTCACCTGTTAAAGGGGTAGCCCATATAACACAAGAGTAAGTATCAATACAAACATGCACAAACTTCTTCTGGCCAAATTCTGCTACATGTATTACATCCATTTGCCATAATTGCAAAGGTTGGGTACCTCTTGGGTTAACACCAGTGCCTAAGCTGATGCCATCCCTTTGACAATCTGGGCAGGATCGCATGATGCCAGTGACATCAGTAAGGGGGATACCAAATTGTTTAACCAACATCTTTGCGGATTGATGCAAAAAGGCATGAGAATTTTTTGCTTGTTGAAATTTATCAGAGGATGGCATTGGCCAGACAGTGGCTACCAACTGATCGGCTCGAGCGTTACCTTCAGACAGACCAGGGAGATTTTGATGACTGCAAACATGAGTAATGAAATGCTCCTGTCGGCGTTGGTTCAAATTTCTAAGTAGTCAGCTTAAAAGCGAATACAAATGTTTGTTATTAACTTCCTTAACCACCGCCCTTTCAAGGCGTTGTACACAACCGACCATGTAAAGTGAATCGGAAACAATGTTAATGGCTTTATTGTTCCAATTTTCAAAGGCCCAAATAACTGCCTTCAACTCTAAGGTTTGCAATGTATGTCCTATTTCCCCAGGAATTATATGCTGATTCCATTAACCCTTTTGCTGCCACGTACAAGCAGCCCTTTTAGACCATTTGCCTGCATCAGTAAATATCATTAGTCCAGATACGGGACATTCAGATCTCCAGGGCCTATCTTCCAGATGCTGCTGCTCTAAGAAGGACAACACGTGATGTCACGGATAGGTATTGTGAACTCTTCCACCATAATCAGTAAGGCTATTTGTAAGGGTACAGAATGCCTAATTCCCCATTCTAAATACCAATTAGCTAACGGTAGTGCAATTGCGTATGGTTCCTGTCCCCAAATTTCTAGTATCCTTCCTCTGCCTTTCATGATTAATTGAGCAAATAGTTCTAGGCGAGTGGTAATGATTCTAGGCTGTCGCACAGGTAAAAATACCCACTCCAGAATGGTTAAAGGATTAGCCCGAGTCTCTGTCCATTGACAAATTAATGCGAAAGGATGCTTGGCGTATTGGTCATCTTCCTTCCTATAATTGATGATCATCAATTGAACTGGGACACCTTTGATCATGTGATGTGCATGTGCTGTGGCAACCTTTGAGGCTATGTGTTCCAAGGCCTGTTGCATTCTATCCAGTGAGTGGTGCTCGTCTGTCCAGGATGAGGTACCTAGCAGCTGTATTAACGGTTCAAGTTCTTTGTTAGTTATTCCACAAATAGTTCTAATCCACTGTATATCTCCTACTAATTTTTGAACATCATGCACAGTTTTTATCTCTGTAGTAATGGTAATCTTCTGAGGTTTCACTACAGCTTGATCAATGTGCCACCCGAGATACTTCCATGGAGCTGAACGCTGTACCTTTTTAGGGGCAATTCTCAACCCTCTCTGTTCTAGAATAGTTCTCATGCTTGCTAATACATTTTCAGATTCCAATTGCTATCCTGCCACCAAGATATCATCCATGTAATGATATATGATACAGTTAGGAAATTGTTTCTGGACTGGCACTAATGCCCAGGCTACGTAAATCTAGCACATGGTGGGCGAGTTATGCATCCCTTGTGGCAAAACTACCCATTCACATCTCTGGTAGGGTTCTGCCTTGTTGATGGAGGGGACTGAGAAGGCAAAATGACTGATATCCTCAGGGTGCAGAGGAATAGTGAAAAAACAGTCTTTGAGGTCAATAATCAGTAAATCCCAAGACTCGGGTAGCATAACGGGATGGGAGTCCGGGTTGCAATGCTCCCATACTCTGCATTACTGCATTGATTGCCCTAAGATCATGCAGCAACCTCCATTCCTCACTCTTTTTTGGAATTGTGAAAATAGGCATGTTCCATGGGCTAGTTCATGGTACTATATGACCAGCCTCAAGTTGTTCTATAACCATATTTTGAACCTTGAGCAGCTTTTCCTTTGGCAGCAGCCACTGATCAATCCATATGGGTGTATCAGTGGTCCAGCTAATTTTGAGGATCGGCTGCCCCCCAGTGGCCGCTGCTAAAAAGGCTGTGTAACAATTGTGGCCTTTAGCTGACTTAACAAATCTCTGGCAATTAAACCTAATGAGTTACTGTGAGTCTACATGACATAGGGTCTTGTTGTTATGCTCACTCCATCTGGGAAAGGTAATTATTTCCCTACTTAACCGAGTTGCTTGGGTTCCACCAATCTCTGCAGTTCCCAAAACAGGATTGACTACTGGCCAATTCCTGGGCCATATAGTGCTTGAAATGATTGGTACATCTGCTCCGGTATCGATTGTGAGCCTCTTAGTAATAGAATTACCATTGGGATGAGTCAAGGTTACCTGTTTATCTGGTTTACCTCTCATGATGTCCATGGTCCAGTGCACTTCTGGGTTACCTGTGGAACCAAAACCACCTGCTCCCTGCTCATTTAATCCTGTACAGGGGACACAAGACTTAAAAGTAACAAGTTGAGCAATCCGTGATCCTTTAGGGATAGATACAGGAGGGAAAAATGTCCTAACCATAATTTTGATAACCCCTTGATAGTCTGCATCAATAACCCCAGGAATTACATCCAATCCTCTTTTGCTTGATGATCTCTGTAACAGGAAAGCACTAAGCCCACCCTCCAAAGGTCCCTTTACATTAGTCTCCACCAGATGTACTGCAGAGTCAGTGATGGTAAGGTCTACTGTGGTTTCCACATCCATTCCGGCACTTCCAGGAGTTGCTGATTGGAGTGAATAAAGTCCTCCAGAGGGGGTTGAGCTACCCATGCAGCTCCCCGAGCTTGTGTCTTCGTGCGTGGGGTCGCACTCTGTGGTCCATTTCCCTGGAACCTGCACTCTCTCATGTTGTGATTATCTCTCTTGCAAATGGAGCAAAATTTCTTCATTGGTGCAGATCGACATTGACTCCGTATATGTCCGACCCTTCCACATCCAAAACACTTAGTATTCTTCCCCTCAATCTTCTTCTCTAATTTTTATAGTAGTGGCTTTACAGCACCTTGTACCACAGCAGACACATAGGCAGCCTTTTGTCTCTCTGTGGTTCTGGTCATTAATTCTAGCTGGTCAACAACTTCTACTCCCTTTTGCAATGTGCCTAAAATCTGCCTAGTCTGTCTTGTCATTAGTGTTGTCAAAGGCAAGCATCTTAAACAGCTTCTGCTTTGTATCCGGATCCAGGTCAGGGTGATCATAAATAGCTCTGTGCAAGTGGTCTATGAATTTATAAAGTCCTCATTTCCTCCTTGACGTATCTGTAAAAGCCTGAGTATGCAACCGATCAGGCAATGCAAGTATTGAGTTGTATGCAAGTTGTTGGCTTAGATGCAAAACTTCATTGATACTTCGGGCTTGGGCAGTTGCTGTGGACCAGGGACCTTCTCCTAATAACTGTTGTGCTGTGATTACAAACAACAGGTCCCCCTGAGCCCAAGGTCTTGCTTCCTCTTTTTTACATGCCCCTTCCCAATTCTTATAAAACTGAATTTGCTGGTGGGGGGGCATGATTAATCTAACCAAGGTTTGAACATCAGCTGGAATTAAGGTATCTGCTGAAAAAATAAATTGCAGTAACGACTGTGCTAATTGAGACTTCAAGTCGTATTGTGTGACGGTGCTTTTCAGTTTTTCTAATATCTTCCAATCAAATGGCTCCCATCCTCGCCCTGTGGCTTGGGTTACCACAGGGAAGGCTTCTATGGTACCGGGGGAAAAAGACTCTTCTATTATTGCTTCAGTTATGACTCCTCTCCACTTCCTCTTTTGTGCCGCTTCTATATCAGGGTCTAGCTCTAACTCCTGATATTCTGTGATCGAGGGGGGTATCTGCCTCCTCCCCCGTTTGTCGAGAGCTCTTTCGGAGCTTAAGATAGCTGGCATCTCCTTCCTTTCAAAAGAATAGTCCTTGTGGGGAGTGACTTGATCGCTTTGTTGAATTACTAACTTTTGCAAATTGTCTACTAAAGCTTTTAAATCCTCCTCTACCGAGGCAGATCTTGAAGCTGTCTTTTCTTCTTCAGCCTCATCTTCAGATAATGAATGCGCTACTTCTAACACTTCAACAACAGCTGCCTTCTTTTCCTGAATACCTTTATTCTTGGGTCGGCAGCTCAAACCTCCGAGGGTACCTTCCTCACTCTGTTTCTGGTCTGAGGGTTTAGGTTCCTCTTTCATTACTGGAACTGGGCTAGAGGGTTGGAGGCCGCGTGAAGGAACATCTAATGTAGTTGAAAATAACTTGCTAGCAGGAAATGCCTGTGGCTTAGGCTCAATGCTCGGAGCAAAAGAAGCACAGGCTGCCACAGTGGCTTGCTTTTCCACTTTCATTGCCCTTAATACCTCTACGATGTTTTCCCACAGGGTATCATATTTAGATGCCTCTTTAGCTTCACTTCCTTCCGAGGCGATAGAGTCCCATATCATGCAGCCCACAGCCTCACATGTTGATACCTCAAAAGCAACCTGCGCCTCTGGTATGAGGTTACGATCCCATGCCCAGTAAATAAGTCCCTTCAGAGTGGAAGCTGTAAAGTGCCCGCAGATCCAGTCCAGCAGTGTGGTCCGCAGCTGGCTGATCCGCAGGTGCCCAGATAGTAATGGATAGCTCCACCAGAGAAAGAGGAGGACGCTCAGGCTGCTGTATTCCACGAGGGTTTATTGTAGGAGAGGCAGAGGGCGAGGGAGGTAGGAGAGGGGCAGGGAGACAACCACTCGGAAGGGAGACAGCTCCGAGAGTGTCGAGGGAAGGCGGGGCCGGGGCACACAGCAGTGGGGGGGATAGGAGTGGTCGGAGTACAAACGAACCAACAGGGGAAAGGCCAAGGGGAGGAACAAGGATGGAGTAACATACACAGAACCAGTGGAGAAAGAGGAAAGGAGTGGCTTTACAGAAAGAATCAATAGGGGTAACGAGAACAGTGAACTTTCTGGAACAGGGGAGTAAACCAACTGTTGACTGACATAGATCAGGGAGGGCATAACATCTGATGGATAAGTTCACTTGTGTAACTTCCCAGGGTAGCCCAGGGGCCCCTCCCACAGGAAGCATCATATTTTTGCCCTCTCTTAGAGAGGATATGTTGGAGGAGTTTCTCTCTCATGGTCCATCCCCATCTCCTCCCCGGCTGCTCACTTGATCAGGGCCAGATCAATTAGTCTTCAACAATTTGTCTTTATTTGGAGCTCTAACCTCTATTCCTCTTGCCGGGGCAGCGAGGATACTTTCGATCGGCTTCTCTGCCTCCCGAAGGCTGTCACCGAACCTCTGCATAGCAGTGAAATAGCCGTCTTTGGGTCCCTGTTCAAGCACCAAAAAATGTGGATGATCAGCAATGAGTCATCATGCCATGATTAATATGGTCAAGTGAAGCTGATTTATTGCAAAAAAATAAGCTATATTTATACTGTGTTCTACTGTTCACGTGCCTTAAGCTAATACATGATTGGTTATGCCTGACTATGCACGCGTCTCAAACTGTCAGCTAATTAATTCCTTAGTTTTCTGCCTTCATGCGCTCCGCTGTGGTTTTTTGCTCCGTCTTCTTATCTTGTCCCACATCCTGGACTTGTTTTTCTTCTGAGTAGGTTCTTCCTGTTATCGTGTTATCAGGGACACTGTCACCCTCTTACTCAGACTTGATAAAGGCTGGTTTGTGCAGTATGTCCATTTTCCTGCAGAAATCCCTCAACAAGGGGGTACCGTAACTTAAAAGGGAAAAATCTGGCACATGAAAGTCTGATCAGGGAAGTACTCGAATCCCTCAGAGGACGAAAAGAAATTGCCATAGTCCATATTAAAGGCCATCAAAAAGGGGATACCCCTGAAATCCAAGGAAACAAATTAGCAGACCTGGCAGCCAAAGAAGCAGCCTTAGAAATGGGGGACCCAGTCATAGTCCTAAGTGCGGGGATGGCTGGACTCCAGGACGGTTTGGGTGGGTGGTAACGAAGGATCTCTGAGGCCCGGTCTTTAGAGCATAGGGTTTATTGTAAAGGATGAAGGGCCCTGCTTAGAGTTGCTAGCCGCAACTCGTGGCAAGCCCAGGGAGAGCGGGGGAAGAGAGAGGGAGAGAGAGATGGTGCTAGGTGGGTGTCCCAGCAGGAAGGTCCAAGAGAGAGCGTCCGGTCCCTCGGCCACACCTTATCAGGGGGCTTCAAGGTGGGCTGGGACAGGACTTGGGCCAATGGGGTTACAGGCATCGGATACTTCAGGGGAGGGTTACAGGTATGGGATGAACCACACATTGGGGGGTGAGACAGGACATTCCATTTGACCTTAGGATCTATCAGAAAGGGGGGATTGCATTATTGTTTTCGGGATGCTCAGTAATGAAGGTTTGGTATTTCAAACCTCGTTTTCATCTCGATATCTGTATTCTCTGATTCTTTTGCCAGGCCCTCATATTTATAAGGCCTTGCTATTTCATCTTCCCCAACATCTCCCCCGTTCTGATGAACAACTAAGATGCTAGATACTGTCTTACTCATTATGTTCTGCACACACTGAAGTATACAGGGTACTGCTACTAAAACTACAATTATCACTATCAGAATAATCAAACCTACTTTACAGAGTTCCTTTAGCCAAGGTGCAAAGCTCCAACCATCAAACAAATCGTCTAGCCAGGATGGGCTATCTGTTGTAATTTGGTTAGCTAAATCCCTCAAATTTTGTAGCTGTTTATGAATGGAAACAGAATGGTCAGACAGATTCATACAACATAATCCTTCAAAATCTTCACAGCCATGTCCATGTGCTAGTAAAAGAAAGTCAATAGCAGCTCTATTTTGTAAAGTGGCATGTTTCACTGCTTCTTCATCTGTTAGCAAATCACTGATTATAGTAGAGGTAGCATTTACTTCTTTACTGAGCCAACACCCTAACTTGTTTAACTGTTTCAATGCAATCGAGGAACTTATCTGAGGTAGAAAAACACTTATAAGAGTTGATTTTCCTGAGTTCCAAGGGTGAAAATCACTATCACAGTCGTTCTCATATTGATGTCCCCAGGAGGATCTAATCCTCCTGCCTTTCTTTTTTACCACCCTTTTTACACTAGGAGCAATTATTGTAAGTTGCCCCATGGCACAAGGGCCACCATCTATTTTTGAAGGTATACCTTGCCAGGCCCTGTCTCCACAGATGAGCCAAATTCCTTTAGGAAATCGAATAGGAAGTTTGTTAAAACGATCTGCGTAAGGCTCATCATATATGAGAAGCTTAGTTTGATTGCACCAAGAGGTTATATTGCTATAAACTGGGTGATAAGGGGTAACGTTTAAATAAGGGCCGCCTTCACCTAGGAAATGAAAGAAGTAGCAGGTGTCCATAGTTAATGAGCCTAGGATTTCTAGCTCTTGAAGGTCAGATTTATCAATTTTAGAATTATCAATATAAGTTTGGTGTCTTTGGCTAGGAGTGGGAGATACGTGATGATCGTCATATGGCCAGTATTTGTCAAGAGTAACATTATCAAAACCTTCTGGAAGAGGTACCCCAACTAAGCAGGTTGAAAAAGGTTTGTCAGGGCTTGTGTCAGATAGACAGATGGTATCAGAGCCTGCAGACTTGGCTAAAGCAACCCAGACATTCGTCTTTGGTTGACTTACAGGTAAAGCTTCACTACAAGAACTAAAACAAAAGAACAAAAGCAACATGCACGCGCGCAAACGATAAAACTTCATTCTTTTCTTGAGCTGTTCCTGGCAGATCACTTTCTCCTGATGATTCTGCGCAGTTCAGGTCTGGGTGCTTGCTTCTTGGTTTGTACTTGTGGAAGTACTGGCTGATGTGAGGGTGTCAGCGGGCTTCGATGTGTGGTAGGGCTTCACGTTCTTTGCTGGGACCCACTTAAGTCCTCCACCTGTGGAAACACATGCAAACCCCTTTCCCCATGTTATAAGATTGTATGGTCCTTCTATTTGTCCTGAATCTAAGTTTTTAATCAAAACTGGGGGGTGCTCTTTTAGTTTTGCTTTTTTGTTGTTCAAAAAGTGTCTGTAAATGGGGGGTCAGGCTCTTCTGCAGAGCTATTTAGAAAATTGTAAACATACAGAGCCTTATTCAGCCTCCTTTGAGGTGCAGCCTGGTCTTCTCCCCCTTTCTGTTGATCTAAAATGCGTTTCAAGGTTTGATGTGTTCTTTCTATTATACCTTGACTCGTGGGAGAGTAAGGAATGCCAAATGTATGGCGAACACCCCAGTCATTCAGGAATGCAGCTAATTCTTGTGAAGCATATGAAGGGCCATTATCTGTTTTGATTTCTTGGGGGACACCCAAATAGGAGAAAGCTTGTGAAAAATGCTGGCAGACATGCTTAGATGTTTCTCCTGTATGTACAGAGGCAAAAACTGCGTTTGAGAATGTATCAATGGAGACATGGATATTTTTGAATTTCCCGAAAGAGGGGTACTTAGTAACATCTGTTTGCCATTTCTGTAAGCTCTCCAACCCTCGTGGGTTGGTGGCTCCTGAAGAGGGGACCGGCTGAACATGCTGACAGTTTGGGCAAGCCCGTACAATATTTTGTGCTTGCTCTAGGGTAATGCGGAAGTCTCGTTTGATTGCCTGTGCATTTTGATGCAGAAATGCATGACTCAATTTGGCTTGTTCAATAATGTTAGGTAAGGTGGTTGCGGCAAGCACTGAGGTGGAATTTTCAATGCCTGCTGCACCTTCCTCATCAGACGTTGCTGATGCCAGTGCATCAGCTCGTGCATTTCCCTCTGCCATGAATCCTGGAAGACCAGAATGAGCTCTGATGTGAGAAACAAAATAAGGATTAATTCTGTGTGATAAGGTTTGATAGAGACAGGTGAGCCAAAGACACAACTTGTCGTTGTTCACATCCTTTAGAACAGATCCTTCAATTCTCTTAATAATATTAGCAACGTATGCCGAATCAGTGATCAAGTTGAAAGGTTCTGGAAAGAGCTGAAATGCTCTTACAACTGCTGCCAATTCGACAATCTGAGGGGAACCTTCAACTTTTTGAACATCCTGTTCCCAGGACTTAGTATTTTTATTTTGCCATGTAACAACCGAATTGTGCGTTCGCCCTGACCCATCAGTGAAGATAGTGACCGCATCTAAGGGTTCTTCACTGATCAGGGGTTTTTCTTTGTAACATAATTTAGCTTTGATCATTTTGTGTGATGGATAATGAATAGAGCAAGTGCCTGGGAAATCGAGCAAAGCATACAGCAGATCTTCTGATTTTTGCATTGCCCAGTCAAAATAGGCTTTCTTCATGGGCAAATGTATAATTGCAAATTCATGACCTGCTATAGAAAGAAGCCTTGCTCTGCCTTTGATGATGATTTGAGACATCATTTCTAGAGGTGTGAGGATTGTCTTTGGCGACCTGTAAGAAATAAAAACCCATTCAATTATTAGCAATGGATCTTTGTGAGAAGAATCCCATTGAAAAATGAGACCGCACAGTCTCAGCTTTTCTCCTAAAATCGCAAGGAAAAAGGGTTTATCAGGAGCACAGCGATGCGCCTGCCTGTTCTGCAGAGCATCAGTAATGTTTTCCAGGGCCTTGTAAACCTCTGGAGTGAGACATCTAGGGGATCTGATGTCATTGTCCCCTTTCAACAACTCAAAAAGTGGGGAAAGTTCATCAGCAGTGATTCCAAGGACAGGTCTAACCCAATTAATTTCCCCTAAAAGCTGTTGTAAGTCCTGCAAGGTACAAACATCAGTTCGGATTTGTATCTTTTGAGGAGTAATAGACTGTTCTGTTAGTTTCCAACCTAAATACTTCCAGGGAGCAGTCTCTTGTATTTTTGATTCGGATATTACCAGTCCAGCCTTTTTGATCTCAGCAACAGTACAATCATGGGTCTCTTCCATCTGTTTTTGTGTTGGTGCTGCAATGAGCAAATCGTCCATGTAGTGGAGAATAACTGACTGTGGGAACTGTGCACGGACTGGAGACAGCACGCGGGCCACAAAATATTGGCAGATAGTCGGCGAATTTCTCATCCCTTGTGGCAAAACTAACCAATGGTATCTCCGGAGTGGTTCTTGTAAGTTTGTGCTTGGAACGGAAAAGGCAAAACGAGGAGCGTCATCCGGATGCAGTGGGATGTTGAAGAAACGGTCTTTTAGGTCAATGATGACAAGTGGCCAGTTTCTCGGGATCATAGAAAGGTTGGGCAGGCCAGGTTGGAGAGGCCCCATATTCTCAATCACTGCGTTGATCTTTCTGAGCTCATGTAACAATCGCCAAGTGTCAGAAGTTTTCTTATGGATCACAAACACAGGTGAATTCCAGGGGCTGTTAGTGGGCTTAATGTGGCCTTTTTGCAGTTGTTCGGCCACTAGATTTTTGAGGGCACTCAGCTTATTGTCTGGCAGGGGCCACTGGTCGACCCAGACAGGGGTGTCAGTTTTCCAGGTCAGTTTCAGGGTGCTGAGTGCTTTAGTGGCCCCTACGAAAAACCCAGTTCAATTTTTGCTCCCCATTCAGAAAGTAAGTCCCTTCCCCACACTGTGATGGGTTTCTGCACTACATAGGGATGGATTGACGCTCTCTTCTTGTCAGGCCCTGTAATGTTGATCACAGATTCACTTTGCAAGCAAGGAGTGACACCTCCAATGCCTGTGAGAGTACCTGGGGGAATGACCAACTTCCAGTCTGTTGGCCAACAGTAAGAAGAGATCACAGAGACATCCGCCCCCGTATCAATCATCCCCTTGATGTAAACTTGAACCCCACCATTTGACAATTCACAAGTTAGCATTGGTCGTTGCTGACTTATGTGTTGAACCCATAGAACGTCAGGATTTTCAGAAGCAACTGGGAAACAGCGTGGTGGCATTTGATCCATAGTCCCCATAGGCAGTGCTATAGCAATAGCTATAGGGGTTCTAGGTGGAATATGCAATGGGGGGTAGCAGGCATTGGCTAGCACCAGTAATTCTTCACTGCAGTTAACAGACATTACACAAGGCAAAACAAGCAGTCCCAAGATGCTATTCCTTTCTTTACCAACAACTAAAAAGTCTTGTCTTTGTTGTGAAGGCCCAGTAATCCCTGTTGAAATATAGTCATAGCCATCATCCTTTAAAAAGGTTGTTGGCTTGGAGGTTGCCAAAGTGCACCAGGTCCCTGGGGGTAGTAGGCTTGGGTCATAACTTGGGATTGTGCTGGTGATGAAGCGAAGAGCTTCTGGGTCGGGGTATTCACAAATTTTGCCTCGGGAGCTTGGGGTGCCATTACTTGTTTCATCGCGCGATGGCGCTGCGCGCTCACCTTGGAGTTTTTTGGATTGTATTTCCTGCTTACATCTTGTCTGGATCGACACTGCCAGGCAAGATGTTTTCCCTTCTTGCAGATAGAGCAGCGATCGGTGGCTTGTGCACTTCGTGCGACCTCTGGGCAATCCCTCATGATGTGGCCAGGTTTTTTACAGAAGTAGCAAGGTCCTGGAGGTACAGCAGCTTGCATGACAGCCACAGTGTTGTCTCTTTGCTGGGAACTTAGATGCAAGGCAGTTAGGATTTCAGTAAGTTTTTGGTCTCGTGCTTCTGCTTGTGCTGCTTGTGCTTTTGCTTGCGCTGCCTGTGCTGTAAGAGCCCTTTCAATTTTCTCTCCCAGAGTTTCTCCAAGTTCATTTACTCGAACTGTTGCTACATGCTGTGGGCTCCCAATTTTGCTGCAGGCATCAATCATTTCAGGCACTGTAGGTCTTTCTTTTCCCAGGGCTTTGATGACTCTCTTGCATTCCAAGTTTGCATTATTTTCAATGATGTCCCGTATCACTATTGGACGGGCTATATCATCACCGCATTGTCTTTCTGCTGCTTGGATCACCCGGTCCACAAATGAGGTGAATGGTTCAGATGACTCTTGACTAATTAGATTGTAGGCTTTTTCAAAAGTTCCTGCAGGCTGAACTTGCAAAAAAGCCTTGCGAGCCATCTTTTTGATGTCATCTAACACCATTCTGGGTAAATTCACTTGATTTTCATTCTGGTCATCCGGTGGGTCACCTATTAATTTAGACAGGGTGAGGGCGCGAAGGTCTGCATCAGTACATTGTCTATAAGTGTTTAGTACCCCTGTAAGCAGTCTCTTCCATTTAAGTTCCCATAGTATATACTGTGAGTCTGTAAGAATTATAGCAGCAAGATTTTTACAGTCATTTGGTGTGAGTGTATGTCCTTCCAGGGTACTTTTCAGCAATTGTCTAAAATATGGAGAGGAGATACCATTGTCCTTTATTGCTTTTCGCAATTCTTTCACCTCATGAGATGGGATAGCTGTCCAAGTTCTGGGACCACCGGCTTGCTGGCTGAATATCACAGGCAGTGCTATAGGGTTTAGGCTTTCCTCTTTGCAAATGTCACGTGTGATTTGATTCCAGTCTGTCAGTTGAAGATTGTCAAAACTTTTCTGGGGATTTTCTAAATTTGTGATTGATGCTGGTGACTTTTCAGCATTAAGAGGGTTGGCATTTGGAAATGCAATACAGCTCTCTATGTGTGTCACATTCGACCCTCCCCCTTCTCGTTGCACGGTTTGTGTGCTTGGCTGTAGTCCAGTCCTGCTTGGGTCAGGTGCAGGGTGCGGTGGCTGTGTCACGGTACCCAGTGACGATGGAGGCAGGTGAAGAGTGGCTGGAGGCTGCGTCTGCGCAGGAACTGCTGGTGGCTGTAGCGTTGGAGTTTCCAGTGGCTGTGCGAGGCGCGCTGCAGTGGGGGCCACTTGTGATGAGGCTGTAACAGGCTCCGGCTGGGGTGGTGGTGTGGGCGGAGACACTTGTAGATGCGGTGATCCCTGAAGTTCTGGCGACACGGGCTGGTGTCCTGCAGCTGGAATTGGGAGCGATGGTGCTGGCGTGGGAGAGCACGGTGATGTCGGCTGGGGGTGGACTGCAGCATGGAGTGTGTGGGAGCCGGGAGGCTGGATCAAAGGCGCGGCGGAGGTGGCGTGGGGGGCGGCGGCGGTGTTGCGGCGTGAGGCAGGTCTTCCGAGGGTGGCAGGGACTGCGCATGCGGGGGGCGTGTCACGGGGTCCGCGTGGTGAGGCATCATGGTGGCCGCCTCGGGGAGCGCAGCAGGGACCGTCTCTGTGGCCACAGAAGGGAACGGCAGGGCGCCGCCGCCCGCAGGGGGTGGCAGCGCCGCGGCGTGGAGCCCCGGGGCATCCCTGCGCGATGGGGGCGGGTCGGGCCGCGGCGGTGCTGCGGCGCTCCGAGCCGGCAGCGGCGCCGCAAACAGCGGTGCACTGGGGGGCTCAGAAGCAGGGGGCTGGGCTGCTCTCGCGGTTCCGGCGGTGGCCGCAGTCCCCGGCGCAGCTGCAGCGGTGGTAGGAAGGGGAGGGCTGGCCAGTGATCGCCGCGGAGCGGGGACAGGGCGCGGGGGGCTAGGCGGCGTATGTGCCGCGGAGCTCAGCCGCTGGTAGCTCGCAAGCTGGGCTGGAACAGGGACCATGGCGGTGGGCGTGTCTGAGGGGGGCAGTGACAACGGTGGGGGAGGCACCGCGCGGGAGGCGCGGGGCGGCTTGGCCGGCTGGACCGCTCTGTCCCGCGGCACAAAGGACGCTGCCGTGGTCAGCACAGTAGATGCGGAATCGGCAAAAGGCACCGGCGGCAAAGAAGCGGCGGATGCCTGCGGGATGTCAGGCAGCGCCAGCGCCACGGCAGCGAGGGGAACGTGCGCTGCTTGCAGAAACGTGGCCGCGTGACTCTACAGGAGGCCGGCGATGGCGGCAGCCACAGAGGCACAGCACATGGCTGGGGGAGCGGCGGGACTCGCGGGGGGGTGGGGGGGTACAGCCGGGGCCGCGGGGGGAGGGGGGGCCGGGGCCGGTGCAGCGCCAGCAGCGGGGGGTGTTGCCGCGATCACATTGCTGGGCGGGCTCGCTGGGGCGGAGGCGGGGGAGGGGCCCGACACGGAGCTGGGGGGGCGAACCGCGGCAACCGGAACAGCAGAGGTTAGTGGAGTGGGGGGTGCGGGGATGGAGGGAGCGGCGGGAGGGGCCGTGGGGTCCGGTGGGGGGGCTGGGGCAACGGACGCCGCGACCGCATGGGCGGGGGGAGGGGCCGCGGACGCCGCAGCCGCGTGGCGCGGGGGGGAGGCGGGGGGCGTGCCCCGCTGCGGACTCGCGGCAGCATGGAGGGGGTTTTCAGGGACAGCGTGGCCAGGCTGAGCGGCTGCCGCGGGCGTTTGCTGTGCAGCAAAGAGCTCAACCAAGGCTCTGCACGCCGGGAGAAGGGGAACGCCAGTCAAATCCCGGCGTGAAATATCATTAAAGAGTCTATTTCCAACTGAGTCCCAAAAGTCTCTGGTAAAGACGGCTGAACGGTCCGCATTCGGGAAATTAAGTAGAGTCCATTCTAAAAGGTTTTTTAGCTCTTGCTTAGGTAAAGTACTGTTACTGCAGCGTAAAGAATGCTTAAGTTCCTTATAGAGATCCCGATCAGGGGCAGAGTGGGATTGTCCCATTTTTACACTAGTGTAGCTCACCTCGATATCGCAGGGGCAGGGTCCTCACTCAGAACTCCGACGTGGGGGGCTGGCCAGGCACTCCAGTCGGCGCTCAGGACTCTGCTTGAGGTCCCCCTCAGAGCTCCGGTTTCAGGCGTCGCTCAGGAACGTCTTTCCGTGCTCGGGGCCTCCAGACTCCATTCAGAGCTTCAGTGCGGGCAGTGCAGAGCAGTGCTCGCCTGTGCTCAGTGCACGTGGTGGGGTGCCACGGCAAGGTTCCTCAGAGAGCTCTAGGTAGCTGCCGCACAGCAGCGGCCGCCTATGCTCGAGGATTGCCAGGCGAATTCCTCCAAGAGCTACAGGTACTCGCTACCTTGTAACGAATTCCCGTGCTCGAGGATTGCCTCGGCAAAGTTATAGAGCTCCGGCTTTCACGCTGCTCAGCAACGATACACCGTGCTCACGACACCGATTAGGAGGCTACAACTGGTTATTTAGTTACCGTCCATGGAGAAGTCTCCCACAGGTAGAAAAGCTGAAGAGGTCTTCAGACACGTGGGGTTGCCGGTCTGTGGGGGTCGGTCTTCCTCGTTGGGCGCCAATCTGCGGGGATGGCTGGACTCCAGGACGGTTTGGGTGGGTGGTAACGAAGGATCTCTGAGGCCCGGTCTTTAGAGCATAGGGTTTATTGTAAAGGATGAAGGGCCCTGCTTAGAGTTGCTAGCCGCAACTCGTGGCAAGCCCAGGGAGAGCGGGGGGAGAGAGAGGGAGAGAGAGATGGTGCTAGGTGGGTGTCCCAGCAGGAAGGTCCAAGAGAGAGCGTCCGGTCCCTCGGCCACACCTTATCAGGGGGCTTCAAGGTGGGCTGGGACAGGACTTGGGCCAATGGGGTTACAGGCATCGGATACTTCAGGGGAGGGTTACAGGTATGGGATGAACCACACATTGGGGGGTGAGACAGGACATTCCATTTGACCTTAGGATCTATCAGAAAGGGGGGATTGCATTATTGTTTTCGGGATGCTCAGTAATGAAGGTTTGGTATTTCAAACCTCGTTTTCATCTCGATATCTGTATTCTCTGATTCTTTTGCCAGGCCCTCATATTTATAAGGCCTTGCTATTTCATCTTCCCCAACACCTAAGGGTATAAGAAGACCAGGGAAAAATAAGGGAAGAGGGGGTACCGATTTTCAATGACACAGAGCTAAAAGAAATAGAGAAAATGGGAGGGGTAAAAACGGAGGATGGAAAGTCGTGGACCCCAGACGGACGACAAATATTCAACCGAATAATAACCAGGAAAGTGATGGAGAAATACACCGATTAACTCACTGGGGAACACAAGGAATATGTGATCATTTCCTGAAATATTACATGGGGATGGGAATATATGAAATAGCCAGATCCATCACAGGAGAATGCTTAACCTGCCAAAAAGTCAACAAAAAGGCGATGCAAAAAACCACTCCGGGAGGGAGGAAATTAACCATAAGACCTTTCCAGAGTATTCAGGTTGATTTTACTGAATTAACTCCAGCCCAAGGATATAAACACCTACTGGTCATAGTTGACCATCTAACCCACTGGGTTGAAGCGTTCCCCACAAGAAGGGAGACAGCCCAAACTGTGACAAAAGTTCTCTTGGAAGAAATTATTCCGAGATACAGGCTAGTAAATATTATTGATTTGGACCGTGGCCCCCACTTTACATCCAGTGTTCTGCAACAAGTCATTAGGGCCCTGGGAATAAAGTGGGAGTTACACACCCGTTGGCAGCCTCAGAGTTCTGGGAGGGTTGAGAGAGTGAATCAAACCTTAAAGAATATCTTAACAAAATTAGTCTTAAAAACCCAATGGAATTGGGTCAAATGTTTACTACTAACCCTATTACGAATAAGAACGAGACACCGGACAGATCTAGGGGTGACTCCTTACAAAATGTTGTTTGGGCTGCCTTTCTTGCTTACCCCATACAGTATTGGGGAACATCTAGAAGGGGGGACAACAATGCAAAAATATAGATAAACAGTAATAACAACCCTACAAGAACTAAGGAAAAAGAGCTACCTTCCCCAAACTTCCTCACTGAACTGTAAAATACATGGTATTAACCTGGGAGACTGGGTATTGATTAAATCATGGAAAAACCCTCCACTAACTGCTTGCTTTGAAGGCCCCTTCCAGGTGCTGCCTACAACAAACACCACAGTAAGAACAAAGGAGCAGGGGTGGACTCATGCAAGTCGAATGACGGGTCCAATACAACCCCCAGCTGAGGCAAGCGAATGGACTATAGCCAACAGAAACGATAAGGACTTGAAATTGGTCTTGAGGAAAACACCGAAAGAAGTGCAACCCTGAACACAATCCCCCACGGGAAGCATCTACATTGTTATCCTTATATCCTTAAAGTTTGTTAATGTTTGTTATAGTTATAGTACAAGTTTGGTTTAGCTAAGAATTGACAATCAAAATAACATCTCAGTTTCCGGTACTGTTCCATAGAGCACTCTCCTTGCAACCCTAATTGGGATCAAATTGAGAGAAGGGAGTCGGTACAATAAGGATCATGGCAGAATGTGCCCATAAGATGGGAAAACCAGAGGTGGGAGGCAGGACTGGATCGAGAACTACCTCCGGGAAAAACTCTCAGGGCACCGAGAAAACCCCTGTGGTTCGAGAGGTGAGAAGGCCAGCCTGTACCAGACTCCCACTCGTATCAATGCTACTACTCATCCACTTCAGAGGAAGTGGAGGAAACACTTGTGAGAAGTGTTACTATCCCTTGTATAGAGGAGATACAGTAAGTGTATTAATCAGAGTACACACAAACATGAATCCCAAAGTATCGATCACTCCCAGTTAACAACCTGTAAAGAAAATGATAAAATATATTGGCTGGCTAAAAATATTGTAAACCCAAGCCAGAGGATGTCAGGAGAGTGCCCTATGAAAGAAAGATGGGTATGTTTTGAACCAGAAAGTGAAACCAACTTAGAAGACACATTCAAAGAGAAAGAAGTGCAATTGAAAAGACAAAGGGATAGAGAGGGACAAATATATGGTAAGAATATTTTTATCAATATGGTACAAAAGATTACAAAATAATTTAATTTGACTGATTGTTTGGTGTGCGGGGGGACACACTTCAGTGAAATTTGGCCATGGGACGGTATCAGTTTAGGTCCCCTAGACATTTTAAAATGGATTGCATCAAGAAAAAGCATGGTAGTACCCAAAAGAAGGGAAGGAGAGTGGAAGCTTAAATCAACAATAATAGGGGAAGAGTGTTTATCAAGAAAAGGGAAAATGTATACTATAGAAGTAAGAGAAACTCCATGTAAAAGATATCTAGCAGTAAATGACACACACACCAGGTGGATCCCAGAAACCCCCCATTCATATTGGTCAATAGAAAAAAATGAAAGTAGATGTGTATACAGTGAAAGAGAAAAAATGTTTGAATGCTTAGGAGATTATATTAACCCATTCTGGGCAATAGAACCCCTATCCAAATATTGGAAACATATAACAAATCAAGATTCTAATTTCTGGGAGGCACCTAAGAATTTATTTTGGATCTGTGGTAACACGGCATACGTGAAATTACCCGGAGAGTGGACCGGGAGTTGCACAATTGGAGCTATAAAACAATCCTTTTTCTTACTGCCTAAGGATGCAATATCAAACTTGGGAGTCCCGGTATATGATGATCTGGCCAGAAAGAAAAGGAGTTTATTTGGCGGAACCCAAAATTGGAACAATGAAATTTGGACCCCACAAAAAATTATGGATACTTATGGGCTGGCTACCTGGGCTCAAGATGGATCCTGGGGGTACAGAACCCCAGTATATATGCTCAATCGCATCATCCATTTGCAAGAAGTACTTGAAATAATGTCAAATCAAACAACTCTGACCACTGATCTTTTAAACCAGCAGCAACAACAAACACGATCAGTAATTTACCAGATCCGATTGGCAGTAGACTACCTCCTCGCAGAGGAAGGAGGGATCTGTGGGAAATTTAATACTTCAGAATGCTGCCTAGAGATCGATGACCATAGTAATGTAATTAAAAACATTACTCAAAATATTAGAAAACTAACCTATGTTGGAACACAAAAATGGACCCCCTTGTTTAGACACTTTGATTGGTGGGACAACTTGTTCACCTGGAACGGTAAATGGTGGAAGAAATCGGTCTTCTTTGTGGTGTGTGCACTAGCAAGTGTAATATTTCTACTATGTGCAATTCCATGTGTAGTCTGGATAGTAACCAGCATTGTCCAAAGCAGCATCATGCTGCAAGGTAATGTAGAAGGGGAAAATGGCGAAAAAATAATGTTACTAAAAGAACAGAGTGATCAGAGTGCCAGAGATATGCTTGAACAGTATGAGAAACTGAGAAAAGTAGAAGTTGAACTTTAAAAGGTTGATGTAGGCTGGAAGCCTGATCAAATAGAGGGGAGAATTGTCAAAAATAGGTTAGAAACTGTTGTAAAATAGTTGACAATTGTTAAGCATGTACTGTAAGTTTGTTTATTCTATTGTAAAAGGGGTTAAAAGGGCAGTTATAAGAAATATGGTACTCAACATACCGTATTACACCTAAGTAAAGTGCACCACCACCCCCAAGTGAAACGAGCCAGCCTGGACAGAGCTGTAATGGGCCAATCAAACGCCTTAAACGTTCATGCAAATGAAGGATCCAAACAGAAACCAATCCAAAGGAACAAAAAACAGTATAAAAGGGACCATCCGACCTAGTGAATCTGTGCCACTCCACCTGGAACATCAGGGACATCACTGCTCAAGAAAGAAAGAAGACCCAGCACCGGCGCTGCAGCATCCTCGATGGGAACGCTCCTGCTTGACCTGCGGGCCCCCATGCTTTAGACCTCATTATAATAAATGCTGAAATCACTTTTAGTACCCGGAGTGTGGTCCCATTTTTAACAATGTTCATACCAAGAAACACACATGTTATTGAAAAACAAAAAAAATAGGGGAGAATATAGCTCCTCCAAAACTTTACACTAAAAAAAAAAAAAATTTCTTTTTGAAAGCAAATCAAATCGAATCCCATACCTTCCTGAAACACCCTAGGTGGAACCCCAAGAATTAGAGTTCCCAGGTTCTGTGAAATTGGATTTTTGTGTTAATTTTAAATACACGTGAAGGTATCAGTCTAAAAATGTTTCTCCCTATCACCCTGTATATAAGAATCAAAACTTATGGTACAATTACACTTCTGGCAGCCTTTCTGAATCCAGTAATGCTGCTGCCATCAGGAATGTTTTTTGTTTATAAAGATCAAGCCTGAGCCTTATAGTGGCTGGATTTTTTTAGCTAAAAGATTCTTTTTAAGAGAGGTATGTATGTGATAATTTTTGATAATAATTGTCTTAATCATGATACCTTTCAATGTGTGCAGAGATTAATTAATAAGGCCATTAAAAGAGTATTTTTGGTCAAAAGGAAAGGGGGAGATGTTGGAATGTTGGAGGACACGAGACAGATGATGGACTTTGGACCTGGTTAACATAAGAGATTTGATAACAGGATGCCTTGGCAAAAGCTAATGGAACTTTGAAAATTAGACCTAGATTGCAAGAAGATTAAATCAGACGGGTTTAGCGGAAAAAGAAAATCCCATTAAACTCTGCAAGCAAGAGATGTTTTTATATGCATAGATTTGTGTATGTGATTTTAACCTAATCATTCTAGTACACATTACTAGTCTCCCTAAAATAGTATATAAGTGTTTGTATCCCACAATAAAATCGGATTCTGATCACCGAGTCAGTCTCCCCATCTCTCTCTATCGCTGACAGATATTAATTCCTATGCCTGAGCAGTTTTGTTTGTTATTATCTCTACAACTGCTTGGAGTCTTATAATACGATTCAGCATGTAAATTGGGGTTCAGTATCTCCAACTCCCATCTTGTGCCCAGGTGGCTGGCCCATATGCTTCCAATAAATGTTCAGGAGGCCATTCCTCATCTTTCTATTTTTTAAATCTTCTAATCAATTCCCTTTTATTTCTTTTTGGGTCCTCATAAACTGGTACTCTTAATTGATCTCTGTCTTATCCTGGTAAAAGAAAAAATCCTGGCTGTATGATTCCCAGAGTATAACTCCTTTTCAACCGGGAGGGCAGTCTTGGGTATGCTCTTTTCTCACATATTCAAAATAAGCCATCTGGTGCTTTCCAATAATAATTTTTCTGTTGATTTTTATTCTCTTAAAATTTGGATACTTCTGGGATCTCAAAATAAGGATTCTTGCCTGTATCATTACATTGGAAAAGTCTGATTTCATTATTATACTTACAAATTTTTTCTTTTGTTTTTCTTAGTGTCCAATACAGTTCGTTCCTCTGGGATCCACCATGTAAGAGTTCTATTATTAACTTTATATCTCTTACAGGGAGTATTTCCTACTTTGATAAGAAAATTTTTCCTAGTGCACCAGATACATTTTTCTCTTATCACTGTTGAACTTAAAATCTACTCTTCTGGTCAGTTTTCTCCTTTTATATTTGTCTGGTTCCACTTAAGGAGTTCAACTGGGCTTAAAATACTTTCCATGGCTATTTCTCTGTCATCAAAGCCCTTCCACAGACCTAACAGTTGGTTATGTTAAGTTCTTTACTTATTCTTTCCCCCAATTCTACAAACAAGTCTTTCCCAAATCTTGAGATGTCTATTTCCTTTTTAAATTGCTGTTTAAGTTTGCATACAAATATTGATGTAGAGTTGATACAGAGTTAGATTGCTGTTCTGGCTTTGCCTTTTTGTTTACTAATTGTTCTTTTACTAAGTCTTGGACTCTACCCCTAAGGGCAAATGTGAAACAAACCCATCGCTCTCCTTTAGGACATTCACTTCCCAACTTATTACCACTTGTTTCTAAGTTTTCTGCAATCTAGTATTTTTTCCTGTTTTGCATACAGGTACTCAATTTGGATGGGTTATAACAGTGACTGTTGACATGGGTGTGAGTAATAAAAAAGGAACCTCGGGGTTTTTCTGTGTAAAGAGTTCAGTAGCATTTGTGACACGATCTTGCCGGTATCCCGAAAGGGAAAAGACAACAAATGAGTGACAGAAAAAGGAATAACAAAGGTCCAGTATGGCTTATACCCCCACCTCCCATGCCTATAGGCTTGCTACCTATAGCAGGTGTATATGATCTTCTTGGTGGTGAGTACAGTGGCCAACCTGATCTTGCCTTCCATTTCTTCAGCACTTCCTTTTTGATAATTTCTAGGCAAATCGTTTATGACACTCCTTAACTGTAGTTTCTTACTGTTCCTCACATATTTCCCATTCAACAGGCATTAGTAATTACCATCCACAAAGCAAAGTTATTATTTTACTTGTTCTGAGTTCTATCTGGATAGGGAATAGATTTGGTGTTTGACACTTCATGTAACGAGAGCATCAATTTTGTGAACTATAATATCAATTTTTTCCACAATTTAAACATTTACATTTAAGTCAGCTAGCATGTCCGGTATTTGGATGAATCAGACAGAGTATATGGTATGGTACTGATGGAAGTTTTAATTCTTCCTCTTCTTTGTATAAGTCACAGGCTAAGGCCAGAATATGAGAACTCTCTGACTGAAACAGTCTTGATCCTCCTGTTTGAAGTAGAAGTATTCCTCCTCAAGGGGGGTATTGGAGGTGTCTCAAAACTTGTCCAGGTGGCACTTGAAACTACTGATATAAGCTTGGCCTTATTTCTCAATTAGGTGTGATTCTTTGTACATTCCTTGGATCATTTGGGTCCTCTCAGTTCATTATCACTCAGTACCCACTTAAGAGTCAATTTGGTATCACCCGGTTGTAGTGGTTTTGGTTTGCCAATTTGAGATTTCACCAATTTTGAGATTTCCCGGCCAATGCACCAAAGAGTGTGGCGTGTTTGGTGCTGGCCAATCACCAATGCACTCACTTCCTGCTGTGAGATAGGATTAGGAGAAAGGCAAAGCAGGCTCAAAATTTTAAAAGGGTATAAAGAAAAATTTACTAACAGTGACTAAAAGAAAGAGTAATAAGAATCAGAACAAAACCTTCAAAACACTTCTCCTCCCCCCGCAACTTTTTCCACTGACAGTGTAAAGAAACAAAACCTAAAATTTCAGTCCATTTACCACCTCTAGAATAGTCTTTCTTCAGTTCACTTAGGGAGAGCAGTCCCTCTTGTTAATATTATGGAGACTTCTCCACGAGGAAAAAAAGAGTTCTCTCGTGGCTCTCTCATGAATAGCAGCCATCTGGAGAAATCTGCAATCATGAAATTCCTCCCATTTTCCACAAGCTTTTCCCACAGCTGTGTTTATGGACCATGTCAACTTATGGGGTACTGTTTTAAAGATGAGCTGTTCAAAGGCTCATCATAATGTTCTCATTATCTATCTCTAAAATCATCTTCATCTCTGGGAACAGAGGTCTTCTTCTCCTGGGGGTGCAGGACTACTCTCTTTCTTTATTCAAACTTCTCATAGGATCACAGCTACTTTAACATCTGCTTACTTTAGCATAGAGACCTTTGCTCGATATCAAATTGAACCCTTCATCTCCCCATAGCTTTCATGTATTACAGGGAAACAGAGTCTTTTCTCCACAGCTCTACAAAAGGATTTCAGCCCCAAAATCAAGGCATCTCCTCATCCCTCCCATCTGGGACTTGACTTCTTCTTCACTGACCTCGATGTCTTCATGTTGCTCCTTTACATGCTTCCTTCTTGTTCTTTTCTCCCACTCAAGGGAGTATTGAAGCACTGAAAGAGTTAATATCTTGCCCGGGGCCTGCAGATGGTCACTCAGTGCTTGCGGTGGGAACTGCAGCTGAGGCTGTCAGGATCAGCTGCATGGCTGATCTTTGGTTTTCTCCACATTCAATTCCAGCCGCAGGGCCACTCTGCACGGGCTGCAGGGCGGCCTCTGGCCTCAGCTGCATGATCTCGTGTGGCAGCCACGCTGGGGGAGGGGACCTGGAGGCAAGATGTTAACAGCTGCGGCCTAGCCCTGCTTGGGCCAGGGCTCTGCAGCCTCCCCTGCCTTCCTGTCTGGCAGCTGCTGGGGCCCAGCCCTATTACGGCTTGGCGGTCCCCGGGGGTCCGTCTGGCCCCCGGGGCAGCAACCGCCGTAGGTGTCCCGGATAGCACTGTGCTGATGAGGCGCAGCCTGCCTGGGCCCCTCGGCTAGCTCCGAGCCGCTGGCTACCTTGTGAGCACTTGTGGAGTGATTTCAGCTCTTAGTGATTTCAGCTCTTAGTGATTTCAGCTCTGTGCTCGCAAAGTGCCTCAGCAGATGCAGGGAAGGAGAGAGGTGAAGGCTGTGTGGAGTTCTGCGGAGATGTCTTTATTGGCAGCTTCTGCAAAGGGTTCCAGTGACAGCTCTTCCATCTGAACTGGGCAATGGTATGGGTTTATATAGGCTGTTGAGGGATCAGGATTTGTCCTATGGCTGAGGTCGAGGAGCATATGACCTATAGCCTTACAGAGAGATAACAGGGGTCTGATGTGCGGAAGAGGGGCAGCTCTGTTCCACTCATCATGACTCTGCATTTCTTATCTTAGGCTAGTGACCGCCATGGAGGCCTTGCAGGGCCTCTGACTGCTACACAGCCCTGCCTGGACCGGGCTCCATGAGCCCCCCGGACCCCCAGAGAGGGGTCTGGCCCCATGGCAGAGCCTGCCCAGCCTGGCCCAGCTGAGACAGGGGCCAGGTCAGCCTTGTTACCTGTTCACAGGCCGGAAGGAAAAGAAGTTCCTGGGCTTTTTTCGTCTTTAACGTGTGTTTTTCACAGAGGTGTGTCCAGCTTTCTAGTGGCTGGAAGCTTTGCATCACTTCCCTAAATGTGTCCCATGCAAAACCATGACACCGGTTTAGATGTTAGAGTCCACTCCTTAGGTTCTTCCACAGGTCCTTTGATTCTGCTGGTGTGGATCCACCTTCTTTCTCTGGTTCGGATTGCTGCCTCTGTCATCAAAAGTACCTGAAAAGGACCTTCCCAGTGTGGAGTTAAAGACTGCTCTTTCTATGTTTTTACTAGTACCTATTCTCCTGGATGGATATTATGGATTTTAAATTCTAAAGGTGTGGTTTGAGGGATTATCCCTTTCAACCGCAAATTTTTAAGTGTTCTTGCAATTGTGGTGATATATTTTCTAACATGCATTTCTCCTACTTCATAAGTAGCAGTTTCATGTTGGGTGGTCAGAAAGGGCAATGTGAACATCATCCCATAGGGTGACACTCTCAGATCTGACCTGGGTTGTGTTCAGACCCTCAATAGAGCCAAAGGTAGGCTTTTTACCCATGACATTTGGGTTTCAATCATTAATTTTGTTAAAGTTCTCTTTAAAGTCTGGTTCATCCTCTCTACCCAGCCTGAACTCTGTGGATGCCTGTAGGAATGTGCCCCCTGTTGACGGAGTAAACAAGTTACCCTTTGTCTCCTTAAAAAGGAAAAAAGCCCAGAAGTTTCTCTCCTCAATTTGGTTAAAAGACACCTCATAGGGCCTTGGAGACTTCACCTCAAACTTAAGGATACCTAATTGGACAGCAGCCAAAAAGTCCCGCCTAAGCAATTCCCTAGAAAAAGAACAAAATAAGTAAATCGCTTTTGTGAAGTGTTTTAGCAGGAGCAACAACCTCTTGCCCTGGCTCGGTTTTTCTCTCTAAAGAGCTTTTTTATTTTGCCTTTTATTAGAACATTTTTGTTTCCAACACTGTCACAGGAACCATCCTGCTACTTTTATGCCACCTGAGGTAGCTGAGCTATCAAGGATATAATGTTTGTCTCTGAGAGCTTATAAGACCTGGCTCGATTAGACAAAACATTATTTGGCACCTGTACAGGTATTTCTCATATTGAAGGACTCCGTGCAGGATATTTTTGATTTGCCCTCGATCAAAATAGGACATTTTTCCTTGGTCTGGCGTTTTGGGGAGCAGGCCTGTGACTGGGGTTTTGTGGCGCCAAAAACAAAAGAAACACACAGGTTACGGAGGATGAGGCCATCAGAGGGGGTCTCAGATCGAAAGTCTCGAGCCGGTGAGAAGGGGCTCAAACCGGGACGGGCTGGAGAACGCGCTGCGAAGTCCTAAGGACATCTTCAGAGAGAGAGCTGCGATTGGCTGAGCCAAGGCTGAGACACCGCTGCGTTTCCAGACCCGGGGAGGACACCAAGGACGACAGCTTCTCTGAAAAACATCAGTTGGTGAGTAAGAAAGAATGGGAAACAAGCTGTCTGTAGCTGAGCAGGATATTTTTTCTTTTTTTTTTTAACTACAAATTAGAAATTCAAGATGTAAAATTTGAGAAGAAACCGCTTTAAAAAACTCATTAGATGGGTTTTCACAGAATTCCCAACTCTAAATACGTCTGAGACGCTTACCCTAAAGTTCTGGGATAATGTGGGACTTAGATTATATAGTATGGAAAAGAATAAGAAGTCCAGCTTAAAGTTGCGCCCAATATTCAGGACAGTGTTGCAATTTGTAACACTGGAAAGTGAAAAACAAGCTAGAGACAGCCAAAAAACTCCTCCGAACAGAGAGAGAGATGACCGCAGGCTACGGCAGAAAGAAAGGAATGGAGGCAGAGATTCTGAGACCCCAACCCTGTTCCCAACTCGCCCTGAAGCACATAGACCCTGGGAGGGCAGGTGGGAGCTGGCAAGGCTAGCCGCTCCCCGTCCGGCACCTCCTCCACCCCTGAAAAAGGGACACACAAGTCCTGGCCAGACAAGTCTGCACGCTGTCTCTCCTAACCCACCTAACCTGAAGAATTCCCCTCAGTTTCCTCTCAAAAGTAACCTCAGACGAGCAAAATCGGTGAATTTTGGTAGTGCAATGGAGAAAAGCTGAGCTGAATCCATGCTGTATGAAAACAATAGCACACGTGGCCAGTGCCATGTTTCAGAGCTGTCAAGCTCTGCCCTTCGTGGGCGTGTTCCATCCCCGGAGTCCCAGCTTTCCCTTTCCGATTCGTCACTAAGCTCCTGCCTATCAGACGCGGGACACTCCCCTTTTGTGGGCCGAGCTCGGGCTGCCTCTCTGCCCGAAATCCCCGCCCGCACCCCGGGACGGCACACCCTCACCCTGCCGACCATGGGAACTGGAGGTGAGCTCCCGGAAGTCACCCCATCCAAAATGACGGCGCCCATATCAGAAGAAGCTCCGATTCAAAACAGATATTCCCACACCCCCCAAGGTAGCCCCCCAGAATCTGAGGATGAGTTTTGTACATCAGGAGGCACAGATACCTGGGAGAGGATCAGAAGGGACGCAGTACAGCACGGAGAATGGGAGATTGCTTCTAAGCTGTCTGTTTTTACAGTCCGATATAATGTTGCCGGTGCAGGGGGACCACAGTGGGAAATGATAAGCTTTGCAGAAATAAAAGAGATGTGCAAAGCAGCTAGATCTTATGGAAGAGAATCAGCATATTTCAGAGGATTATTACAAGCCACCTTTTCAGCAAATGCATTTAACCCTCATGACCTAAAGCGGCTTTGTACATCTTTACTGTCTCCAACAGAGTATTCTCTGTGGGAACTGGCATGGAAGCATTTATTAAATGACCTTTTAAGAGGTTATGCAAAAACTCCAGCCACTGCAAATATAACCCCAGATCATTTTGCTGGGGAAGAAGCCTATACAGATCCACAAAGAAAGGCAAGGACTCTCAATAGACAAATACTTCAGAAGCAGCAAAGGAACAAGCATCAATGCAGGAGACAACAGATTAGGTCATCTCAGCAGTGGAGAAAGCAGGACTCACAGTCGCAAAGGAGAAAATACTTCCTCCCTGGAAATATTTAGGATACAGAATCACAGAACAGACTGTAACTCCGCAACCACTCCAGCTAAAGAAAAATCCAAAAACACTGAATGAAGTACAGCAGCTGGTAGGGACTCTGAACTGGCTTTGTCCACTGCTAGGCATTTCAAACCAGGACTTAGCTCCTCTGTCTGATCTCCTGAAGGGAGACACAGCTTTAAACTCACCACAGGAATTCAACAAAGAAGCCCAAAATGCTTTAGATAAAGTGATGCGAGCCATCCAGTCACGCCAGGCTCATCAGTATAATCCTAACTTGTCTTTTTTGTTTGCAGTTTTAGGGGAGAGTCCACAACTTCACGGTCTAATATTCCAGTGGGATCTAGAGAAGGAGGACCATCTGATAATCTTAGAATGGGTTTGCCTATCTCATCAGCTGGGTAAAACTATAACAACTTGCCCTGAAATTATATCACAATTGATTATAAAGGCTAGATCACGAATGTTTTCCCTTTCAGGAAAGGATTTTGCAGAAATCTTTCTGCCTGTCAAATCAATCTATTTGGAATGGTTAATTCAAAATTCAGAGGTTATGCAATTTGCCCTAGAAAATTTTACAGGGAAAATTTCGGTCAATTGTCCAAAACATCAGCTACTAAATTAATCTCTAAAATTAATTCATAGGCCCTTAAGAAGTCATTCACCCCTGGATGCAATCACATTTTTTACAGATGGTTCAGGGAAGTCTAAAAAATCTGTGATTGCTTGGCAAAACCCAGAGACAAAAACATGGGAATCAGATATTGAAGAAGTAGAAGGTTCTTCACAAATTATAGAGTTAACCGCAGTTGTGCAAGTCTTTTCAAAATTCACGTTTCCTTTTAATTTAGTAATGGATTCATTTTATGTTGCAGGTGTAGTGGAAAGGACAGAAGGGTCTCTGCTCAAGGAGGCTTCCAATGACCCACTGTACGGTTTGATCAAGAAACTAATCTTCCTTCTTTCTATTCTACAGGAAGCTTATTTCATAATGCACATTCGTTCACAGTCTGCACTCCCAGGTTTCCTAGCAGAAGGCAATGCCATGTCTGATCTGTTAGCCATGTCAATACAGAATACACTTCCAAATATTATCGAACAAGCCAGAATGAGCCATGCTTTCTATCATCAAAATGCACCTGCCTTAGTAAGAATGTTTAACATCTCTCAGAATCAGGCAAAAGCATTTGTCCAATCATGTCCAGGTTGCCAAAAATTAGCCATACCAGCAATAGCAACAGGAGTTAACCCTCAAGGCTTAAATAGCCTGCAGATATGGCAAACTGACATAACTCAATATCAGTCATTTGCACAGTTCAAACATATTCACGTATCAATAGATATGTTCCAGGAGCAATTTTTGCATCCGCACATCAAGGAGAAAAGAGTAGAGATGTAATTAAACATTTCTTACAAGCATTTGCATCCCTAGGTATCCCTCAAGAAGTTAAAACAGACAATGGACCAGCCTATGTTTCTAACAAACTGCAAGACTTTTTCAAAATCTGGGGTATCAAACACACCACAGGTATTCCACATTCTTCCACAGGCCAATCTATTGTAGAAAGAGCACACAAATAACTGAAAATGATCCTTGAAAGGCAAAAGGGAGGGACAGTAGTGCTATGTGGCAAGCACATTTCTCTCTCTCTCAGGATTTTTTATTGAGGTGCACAGAGAGAAATGAAAGAGAAGACAATTTCTATTTCTGCTCCTTGTTTTTCTCTTGTGGAATGTGTTTAGAGAATTGTTTACCCAGAGTGAGCGCTTGGTTGGACCATGGTGGATTGTTTGGGCCTGATGGCCAATCGGATCCACCTGTGTCTGGACTCTGGAGAACAGGGTCACGAGTTGTGGGGAGTGAGATATGAGAGTTAGAGAAAGTAGCATATAGTATTTAGTATCCTCTTTTATATAGTATATTAATGTATTATAGCATAATTATAATAAAGAAATCATTCAGCCTTCTGTACTGGAGTTAGACATCATCATTCTTCCCACTGGGTTCGCCAACATCTACAACAAGTGGTGGCTCCGAACGCTGGATGAAGAACCAGGACCTGGATCGGTCCACAGCCGTGATTTAACACAGGAAAGGAGGTGAACCCTCTTGAAAAGGCATGTCCGACGTCCCTGCGAGGGATAGGGGAGGTAAGACGCTGTGGGAACCCTCTCTATGGGACCAGGTGCAGCCCCGAGCAGTTTGCCGTAACTGGACGCCTCTGCCTTCCTTTGAAAGGTACTGATTTTCTGATAATAGTACTGTCGCTGTCGAGCAGGACGGGAACAGAGAACTCCAGATCAGAAGGCAAAGAAAATGAGCTCTGATTTATTTCAAATATACTGCTCTATATATAGAGAACATCGAGAAGATTAATTTCATTGGTCTTAGAGTAAAAACATGTCACACCATTGGTGTGCAGTGAATGACGCACAGTGGCAGAGCATATCTATAAACAATGTGAATAACAAGATAGATTAGAGAATTATTTACATTCTTTCCCAACTGTTTCCCAGGCTCTTGCCTGGTTAGAAAACCTTTCTCTTTCTCTCTGACTGAGCTGAGAATATCCACATAGTACTACCCTGATCTGGGGTGGACTTTGTTATAAATTGAGGCGAATAATTTGTTCAGCCTTTCAAGAGTCAATCAGAAATTTATTGATTACAGCAAGCGATGGCAAGCAAACAGCGCTGGGTGCAGCCGGGGAGTCCCCGCTCCGCAAACGGCTCACGCTGTTTCCCCCTTCCCACAGTCTTTTTATACTCTCTTTCTTCCGTGTCTGTGGTATCTCTGGGTGTACTCTGCGCTTGCGCCCTCTGTTGCTAGGGGGTCGTCTTCTACTCTCTGGTGGTCGTTTGATGAAGGCTCCTCTCTTCTTCCTTGGTGAAAGTCCACGGCCCTGTAATGGTCTTTTCCATATAAGGTTATATGTTATATGCACCTAAGTTCTAATTACACAACCAGCTTAAGTAATCAACATACTAGTTAGTTTCTGTCTGGCAGTTTTCTGTTATCTACACAAGGCTTCTCCTTTGGTTCTCTGTTATCTTACACAAGGCTTCTCCTTTGTGTCTTGATGAACAAAGAGTCTTTTCTAACTTATCACAATCCCCCCTTTTCTTTTTCTTTAGTTTGTTCATCAAACCTTTTTAGTTCTTGTAAGCTAAGGGTTAAGGTTTCATTAGTCTCAGGATCCTCCGGTGTGGGTTCTAAAGGGTGTTAAATCGAGAATCCTCGCTAGTGGGTATTATTGTCTGGTTATTAATGGTTGAATTTTCCATTCTTGAGTTACTTTGATTACTGATTATTTCAACATAACCTGGCTCTCTATCTTTGGCTATTACCGGGTTAGGGCCTACTGGTCGGGTATCTGGTGGGATAGGCTCCTTCTTACTGGGTTTTATGTACCGAAAACTCCATGTTCGTCCTACTGTCTATCTTGGATCTGATGATTTAGTTACATTCAGATACACAAATTGACAATTCCCCTGATTGACTATGCCGCCCGACCAGTCCTTCTGCGGAGCTTTTCAGCCGTGGGGTCCTTAAGAAACAGTAAGCCATTGATCTCTTTCTACTGACCAATCTGATGCTATTGTTTCACAGCCCCAATACCCACAGAAGTATTCCCTGGGGTAATTGCAATATCCCTTTCCTGGATTTGATGCTGGACACATCGATGGGGGCCAATGTACATAATGACAATGTAAAACTAGGAGATCTGGACAATATCTGAGTTTGAATTTCCTTCCTATCTACTTGGGTTAATATCTATTTAAAGGGTTGATGTGAAAATTGAGAATATCTTCTTGGCAATAACATAATCAAAATTACAATAACGATAACTTTCCAAGGAGGATGGAGTCCTGGTTTTGTACTTAACTCATAATTTCCTACCATTTCCCTTTTAGCTTGTTGCCCTTTTTGTTTACCCGGGGTGGTTGAGTCGGTACCTTTGGGGAGATTATCAATACCCAGTCGGTAATATTTGGAGTATCTTTGCATTGTTCCACTTGGGATTGGGAAGAGCCTGGTTCTTTCCCCTCTGCCTCGCCCGCCGACTCGGGTGCTTCGAGCCGCGGGGATTACCATCTTCTCGGCAGCAGCGGTACTCTCCAGCGCATCCATTCCCTTTTCCCCTTCTAGCCTTATACCGCTCCCACTTCTTATCCTTGACCAGGGATGAGTCACACGGGATTTCTTTCAGCTCTTTCTGACAACACCGGTTTACAATATGGGCAACAAAGGGGGCAGGTTCATTTAGGTGGAAACAAAAATTCTCAGGGTTAACCCCTTTTCTGTAAACCTCCCACTACTCTTCTGATTTGAACCTTACCCACTTATTCTCTAATTCCCCTAACTGTAATATGATTCTTGTTAATCCTTGCTCTAGCTTGTAGCAGCTGGAGCAAATCCCAGTAGGTGGCTTTCCTTTGTAGCAATGGACCCACCACCGTTCTTGGCAAGTTTTACAAACAAAGCACACAAAAGGATAACAATCACAATGTATTTCTTTACACACTACTCCATAATCATCAGCCAAGGGGTAAGTGTATCTTTTCTGTTCCCCTTCTTGGTCTATCTGGATTACCCACACTGAGTCTGTCAGTTTTTCTTCAAGGTGACCTTCAGGTTTCTGGGTTGGCTTGTTACTCTCTAATGGTCAGCTGTAGTCCTTTTGTCTATTGGATCGTAACTGGCGTCTGTGGGTCACACTAGGGGAGTACAGTGAGGCTGCCTAACAGGGCAGGATGCATACATATACTTTCATTAGTCCACATCCACTTAACTTTATTTTTCACTTACTCTCACGCACAACAAAACAATCACAACAACAAGGTACCTTTTATTTTTCAACACACTTATTACACTTTTAGGTTTCCCTGGGCAGTCCCAGTGTTCTTGGATACCCCTCAATCTAGCTGTGTTTTTCCTAACTCCAGATCTTCTCAGATTTATCTTCAAACCGGCAAAATTTTTATTCAATTCTGGGTGCTCTCGGATATTAATATCTCAACCCAGCAAAACTTAATTCTGGGTGCTCTCAAATATTAATATCTCAACCCAGCAAACTTAATTCTGGGTGCTCTCGGAATGTTAATCCCTCAACCCAGCAGGTTTGAATTAACCCTGGATGCTCTTGGAATATTAATCCCTCAATCCAGCAGGTTTGAATCAACCCTGGATGCGCTTGGAATATTAATCCCTCAATCCAGCAGGTTTGAATCAACCCTGGATGCTCTTGGAACATTAATCCCTCAATCCAGCAGGTTTGACTCAACCCTGGATGCTCTTGGAATATTAATCCCTCAATCCAGCAGGTTTGAATCAACCCTGGATGCTCTTGGAATATTAATCCCTCAATCCAGCAGGTTTGATCTTGGATGTTCTTGGGCATTCTTATCCCTCAATCCAGCAGAATTTTTAGGGGCCCCTCCTACACATTTTACCTTTTATTTTTCCCCAATAGATTATGCCAATAAAACTCTCTTTTTACCTTTTAATTAATTTTTTTTCTAATTAATTACCTTTTATTCCCCCCCCCCCTCACCAAGGTGTCCCACTCTTTCTCTGAGACCCAGACCCGGGGGGGGGTTCTCTCACTCTTTTTATCACTCACTTCGTCTCTTTACTGGCCGCTTTTCTCGCGAAAAAGACGGAAACGCAGCATGGGAGACTACCGCTCTCGCTTAGCAGGTCTGGGGTAACCAGCCCGCCTCTCATTCACACACATTCATTCTCCTTTTATTCGCCACATCTATCAATCTAAACTACTGGGGAGGAAAGAAAAGGAGAAAAAAAATTGCCTTAGTTCTTCCTTTTAATGCTAAGGCTGTGCCACTCCTTTATCCTTTCTCAGTCTTCTTCAAACACGACTCAGGTTTCAGGGACTAGGTGGCTTTTAAATTCACTATTTCACACCTTGCTTCTTCAACCCCTGGGTTATAGTATCTCGGCAATTCAGGGTACATGCACGACACGTGGATCTCCGTCTATATGAAATACAATACCACCTCCTCTGACACTTCAAGCATTGGAGGAGGACCCAAGCTGTGTGCCAGTCTGGCTTTTAGCAAAAGGTTGTTAATCTACACACAAAGCAGGGGATTACCCCTTCCAGACCCCACCTTAAGGGGTTCTTAAGCGCCCGTTCAACTGGCGGTTGTTCCCAGTCAAAGGCTAGATAGCAACTTGTTGAACTTTGGTATATCCTAGTTAAGAATATTCTGTCTCTCCCTCTGTCCTCCCGCTCTATGACTACTCAGTCCCCTGATGGATGAAGAGACTGACTTGGTTCAAGCTGAAACCACCTGTGGAGAGCCTGTCTGGGAGGCCGGGCTCCCTCGGCCCGGGCTTGGAGTTCTGCAGCCACTGTGGGCAGATCACCTCTCACTTGTAACAAGAACTAAACAGCAAACCCCGTAATGCAAAGGATCTCCCAGTGACAGCTTTTAACACTAAAGGGCAGTGCTATCGCACAACAAACACTTAACTCTTAGCCCAGCCGGGTTCGCTGGCTACTTTTGCAAGCCCTTTACCAACCAGCGATGCTTTTAAGCGGTGCTTGTAACTCCCAACTTGTACCACGCTCCCACTGGCTGCACTATCAGCTAGCGGCGCTCAAAGCAGCTCCTCAAACCATGGCTTGTGCTTGCGCGCCCACTGCGCTATCAGCTAGGCTGCGCCTAAAGTACTTTCGGAAGCCCCGACTTAAGCCCCGCACCCTGCTGCCCCCGCTTGCCAGGGACAGCCCGTGCCACCCATGCGCACCACCCGCTCTATCAGGTAGTGTAGCTGAACTGCCCGCGCATGCGCTCTCCAGCACCGCCGCGACGCGTCTCTGTATCTTAGTAAAGCCGCACCGCGCTTCACACACGCACACACAAACAAGCACGCACGTCCGGATGTAACAGACACACCACACCGAAACTGGGGCACACCACACTGCAATCGGGACACAACACACAACACACTGAAATCGCGACTTCTCCCTCCCCGAGCCGCGCTATCAGCTGGGGAGGTCCTCCCGCCTTTCCTAGTCTGGCTTCTAGTTACCCGCTGGTTATTCCCCTGGAGCTCAACATTTACCTCATCCTCACCTCATCCCCCTCCAAACCAGGGCAGAGGGATGTTGTGGTGAATGTGGAGGTAGGGGTGGAGGGGGAGGAGGTATGTAGGGTGGAGGGGTGGAATCGGGTAGGTCTGTATCCTCTTTCAGTCTTCTCTTCTTCTCCCTAGTACTAAGTGCAAACAACTTAGTGCGAGTTTCCCCCACTGTCTAGAGGGAGGCGTACTTGCTTTCCTCTAAGTTCAAGGGCTCTTTAGAACTCACATAAATACTTAGAGCCTGACATATCTAATCCTCAAATGAGCCAAACACTGGCCAGTACAAATGGTCTACTCTTATTGGTTTCCCTCCCCAAACCTCTATGCAGTAGTGCACTATTTTCATCTCGTCCTTTCCTGGAGGGGAAGGCATCCTAATTTTTAATCATTAGTCCTTATGGACTATCTGGAGGAATTTGGGGAAGCTTTACAGGGTTTCCCCTACCCATGGGACCAGAGGGCTTGCTTTTCCTCTGTCCCATCTTCCGGAGTGCCTTCTCACACACACCTCTACACTTCCCTCAATTCGTGGCCCAGCCCGTCGCCGGGTGTGGGAAACGCACTACTATGAGGTCCACACTCACGTCGTCTCACAGAGACGTCTCACTCAACACACTCCGGGATCCCAACCCCGACCGAGCGGGCCCCGTCCCCTTTGAACGGAGCAACCTCAGTAGCCCCGAAGGACCACTGAAAGGCACTCACACAGTCCTGTGTCTTCGCCCGGGACTTCGTGCACAAAGATTAAGGGGTTGCCGGCTATTCTTTGCTTGCCACTGAATATGGGTTCGTCGGTAAGGGTCCCAGAGAGGAGACTCCTGAGCAGGACTCGCTGCCAAAGCAGCAAGGGCGCCTCCCCGTGAGGAGCTTCCAATGGATAGCCCTTATCCGAGTCATGGCACCAGATTGTTATAAATTGAGGTGAATAATTTGTTCAGCCTTTCAAGAGTCAATCAGAAATTTATTGATTACAGCAAGCGATGGCAAGCAAACAGCGCTGGGTGCAGCCGGGGAGCCCCTGCTCCGCAAACGGCTCACGCTGTTTCCCCCTTCCCACAGTCTTTTTATACTCTCTTTCTTCCGTGTCTGTGGTATCTCTGGGTGTACTCTGCGCTTGCGCCCTCTGTTGCTAGGGGGTCGTCTTCTACTCTCTGGTGGTCATTTGATGAAGGCTCCTCTCTTCTTCCTTGGTGAAAGTCCACGGCCCTGTAATGGTCTTTTCCATATAAGGTTATATGTTATATGCACCTAAGTTCTAATTACACAACCAGCTTAAGTAATCAACATACTAGTTAGTTTCTGTCTGGCAGTTTTCTGTTATCTACACAAGGCTTCTCCTTTGGCTCTCTGTTATCTTACACAAGGCTTCTCCTTTGTGTCTTGATGAACAAAGAGTCTTTTCTAACTTATCACAGACTTTAACCTTGGGAAGAGATGTCTGCAGATTTCGACATTGGTTTTTCTTGTGTACATGGCCCTATACTTGCCCTCTGGAGAGATTTGGCTCGGGTCAATGGAATTTCTATCCCCGATTGAAACAGAGATTTTTAGAGTTAAGTTAACAAAATGAATTAAGCATTTATAATTTAGCTTGTAGAGTTATGTGTTGAATTTTTAACCTTTTACTTAAGAAACCTCTGCCTGGTACAAAGGGCATAGGAAAATGCAAATTTCTGAAGCTTCTTGCATAAAGAACAATACCAGAGGAGGCAAAGAACCCAGATAAAGAAGCTCCTCTGTCTCCAAGCCTATCAAGACTGACAGACGTACTCAGATAAGCACCAAAGGACCAAAAGCGCACGCGCAGAGAGGAAAAGTTCAAAAGTTCAATCATGAGGAAGACCACAATCTTCAGCCTCAGGACCACCAAGAGACCCCCGTACGACCACCACAGCAAACCACGCATGCCCAGAAGAGCGTGGACTTACTTAGCATGAGAGGCGAGGACAGGCGGGGCAAGGGATTGAATATGCATGAAAATGTTGTGCAATGTATTGCATATGGAACGTCTTTAAGAATAAAAGTGTGGGTCAGACTGAGGCTCGGGGCACAAGTTTTGGAGAGCGATCTCACTTGTGCCGGGCGCTGACATACATACCCACTTCATAACTGTTATGAACAGTTTCCAGGTGTTCCCCAGAGACGCGGGCAGGGCTTTCCTAGTTCCCATGGCAACACTAAAAGAAAACTACTAACTCTAGCCAAGTACCGATATTGAAATGCTAATTAGCCAATTGCTCTGTTTGTTTTCTCTAAACTACCTGGCCTCCCACCCCTCCACGCTGCCATTCTGGGACTAACATGCAAATAAAAACCCCTTAGGATCATGGGAGTATTTTTAGGAGATAAAAATGAATATAAATCAAAAACTGAACACAATAGAGGAGTCTAGATAAATGCCCTAGCTGAGGAAGAGGGAAACACATCCCCTGACTGGCTTTTAACCGTCGCCATCACCTAAGAAGGAACATACTATATTAGGCTCTGAGAAGCAGGGCGATAGACAGACAGAGAGCCCTGGTGCTGCCACCACGGAAGGAGCGGGGACAGCTGTTGTTCTGGACTTCAGCAACAGACTCTGCACGCCACGCCTCCTCATCCTCGGGCCACCGGTGTGCCACAAGGAAGGAGAAAGGACAGCTGCTGCTCGGGACTCCAGTGACCGGCTCTGCGCGCCTCCTTCCTTCCGGCTGCCTGGGAAAGCTACAACCGCGGGGGCGAGCTCTGCGTCGAGCCCCCTGCCTAGCTGATCTTTTTAATAAAGAGCTGAACATTAATAAAGGCATTAGCCCTGTTCATTTCAATTTGGGGGCTCGTCCGGGATAGCCACGCCCAAAGAGGACCCCCGGACAGCTGGACAGCTCGACCACCTGCTTCGAGGGACCCTCGGGAGTCGCTGGCTACCTTCGGACCCTAGGATCAGCGTGAGACGAGCAACACAGAGGAGCATCGGATGGGTAAGAAAAACCGGGAGACGAGCGAATGAGTGAGTGAGTGAGACGGGGGCCGGCAGCTCGGACCCCCGAAGTGAGAGGGGCCCGCTAGTACCGCGTTTCCGGACTCCTGCGAAGGGGCCGGCCGGGAACGGGGGGAAGCGAGTGGAATAGAGGAGCGACTGAGGCATCTCCTTAGAAGTAAAGCAGGCCCTCCTCCGAGCGTGTGGAGGTGCCCTATGGGCAAAGTAAGTCCCTGTCAATCAGGGCAAGGGGAATATCCCCAGCAGGGCAGGTGGGATGTGGAGGTCCTGGAGGACATGTCCCCGGCGCTGGCAGGATGGGATAGGACGGCAGGTGGGATATCACTGGCCGGTAGGGCGGGCTGTCCTAGCAGGCAGGAGTGACATGTACCTGGCAGGCAGAGGGCATGTACCTGGCAGACAGAGAGCATGTCCCTGACAGGCAAAAGGCATGTCCCTGCCAGGCAGGACAGGACAACAGGGCAGGTGGAATGTCCAAGCAGGCAGGAGAGTCATGTCCCCCGGGCAGAGGGCATGTCCCCGCCAGGCAGGACAGGATAACAGGCATGTAGGGCGGGATGTCCTAGCAAGCAGGAGCAGCAAGTCCTGCCAGGCAGAGGGCATGTCCACAGCAGGCAGGACAGGATAACAGGGCAGGTAGGATGTCCATGGCAGGCATAGATGGAGGTCCCCATCAGAGCAGATAGGGGAATGTCCCTGGAAGGCAGGGCAGGATGTCCCCGTCAGAGCAGGCATTAACCCGAGTAAGCAGAAAGGCAAGAAGGCAAGCAAGCCTAGTAGGGTCAGGCAAGGGGGCTTGGCCGGAGTTCGAGTGTAAGGCTCGGCAGGACGTTCGACCTTACCTCGGCAGGGAGACCAAGCTTCCCAAGCCTAGTAGGAGAGTCAGGCAAGGGGGCTTGGCCGGAGTTCGAGTGTAAGGCTCGGCAGGACGTTCGACCTTACCTCGGCAGGGAGACCAAGCTTCCCAAGCCTAGTAGGAGAGTCAGGCAAGGGGACTTGGCCGGAGTTCGAGTGTAAGGCTCGGCAGGACGTTCGACCTTACCTCGGCAGGGAGACCAAGCTTCCCAAGCCTAGTAGGGTCAGGCAAGGGGGCTTGGCCGGAGTTCGAGTGTAAGGCTCGGCAGGACGTTCGACCTTACCTCGGCAGGGAGACCAAGCTTCCCAAGCCTAGTAGGAGAGTCAGGCAAGGGGGCTTGGCCGGAGTTCGAGTGTAAGGCTCGGCAGGACGTTCGACCTTACCTCGGCAGGGAGACCAAGCTTCCCAAGCCTAGTAGGAGAGTCAGGCAAGGGGACTTGGCCGGAGTTCGAGTGTAAGGCTCGGCAGGACGTTCGACCTTACCTCGGCAGGGAGACCAAGCTTCCCAAGCCTAGTAGGGTCAGGCAAGGGGGCTTGGCCGGAGTTCGAGTGTAAGGCTCGGCAGGACGTTCGACCTTACCTCGGCAGGGAGACCAAGCTTCCCAAGCCTAGTAGGAGAGTCAGGCAAGGGGGCTTGGCCGGAGTTCGAGTGTAAGGCTCGGCAGGACGTTCGACCTTACCTCGGCAGGGAGACCAAGCTTCCCAAGCCTAGTAGGAGAGTCAGGCAAGGGGGCTTGGCCGGAGTTCGAGTGTAAGGCTCGGCAGGACGTTCGACCTTACCTCGGCAGGGAGACCAAGCTTCCCAAGCCTAGTAGGAGAGTCAGGCAAGGGGACTTGGCCGGAGTTCGAGTGTAAGGCTCGGCAGGACGTTCGACCTTACCTCGGCAGGGAGACCAAGCTTCCCAAGCCTAGTAGGGTCAGGCAAGGGGGCTTGGCCGGAGTTCGAGTGTAAGGCTCGGCAGGACATTCGACCTTACCTCGGCAGGGAGACCAAGCTTCCCAAGCCTAGTAGGAGAGTCAGGCAAGGGGGCTTGGCCGGAGTTCGAGTGTAAGGCTCGGCAGGACGTTCGACCTTACCTCGGCAGGGAGACCAAGCTTCCCAAGCCTAGTAGGAGAGTCAGGCAAGGGGGCTTGGCCGGAGTTCGAGTGTAAGGCTCGGCAGGACGTTCGACCTTACCTCGGCAGGGAGACCAAGCTTCCCAAGCCTAGTAGGAGAGTCAGGCAAGGGGACTTGGCCGGAGTTCGAGTGTAAGGCTCGGCAGGACGTTCGACCTTACCTTGGCAGGGAGACCAAGCTTCCCAAGCCTAGTAGGGTCAGGCAAGGGGGCTTGGCCGGAGTTCGAGTGTAAGGCTCGGCAGGACATTCGACCTTACCTCGGCAGGGAGACCAAGCTTCCCAAGCCTAGTAGGAGAGTCAGGCAAGGGGGCTTGGCCGGAGTTCGAGTGTAAGGCTCGGCAGGACGTTCGACCTTACCTTGGCAGGGAGACCAAGCTTCCCAAGCTAGTAGGGTCAGGCAAGGGGGCTTGGCCGGAGTTCGAGTGTAAGGCTCGGCAGGACGTTCGACCTTACCTCGGCAGGGAGACCAAGCTTCCCAAGCCTTGGCCGGAGTTCGAGTGTAAGGCTCGGCAGGACGTTCGAGGCAGGGAGACCAAGCTTCCCAGCCTAGTAGGAGAGTCAGGCAAGGGGGCTTGGCCGGAGTTCGAGTGTAAGGCTCGGCAGGACGTTCGACCTTACCTCGGCAGGGAGACCAAGCTTCCCAAGCCTAGTAGGGTCAGGCAAGGGGGCTTGGCCGGAGTTCGAGTGTAAGGCTCGGCAGGACGTTCGACCTTACCTCGGCAGGGAGACCAAGCTTCCCAAGCCTAGTAGGAGAGTCAGGCAAGGGGACTTGGCCGGAGTTCGAGTGTAAGGCTCGGCAGGACGTTCGACCTTACCTCGGCAGGGAGACCAAGCTTCCCAAGCCTAGTAGGGTCAGGCAAGGGGGCTTGGCCGGAGTTCGAGTGTAAGGCTCGGCAGGACGTTCGACCTTACCTCGGCAGGGAGACCAAGCTTCCCAAGCCTAGTAGGAGAGTCAGGCAAGGGGGCTTGGCCGGAGTTCGAGTGTAAGGCTCGGCAGGACGTTCGACCTTACCTCGGCAGGGAGACCAAGCTTCCCAAGCCTAGTAGGGTCAGGCAAGGGGGCTTGGCCGGAGTTCGAGTGTAAGGCTCGGCAGGACGTTCGACCTTACCTTGGCAGGGAGACCAAGCTTCCCAAGCCTAGTAAGAAGGTTAGGCAAAAGGCCAAGTAAGAGTTTGGGCAGGACTTAACAGGGGTACAAGGCTAGAAAGTCCATCAAGGAGTTCAAAACTTAATCCAAAGAGAAAAAGTACAGAAGACAATAGATGAGAGTGTGACTAGTGATTGTCCTGGCCAAGAGACAATGTAAAGTGCCAAGAGGGGAATTTAGTTAAAAGAGATTAAGTTTAGTCAAGTGATTCAAAATACGAAGTTGGGAAAGGTCAGATGAGCTTTAGCTGCCTGTCAGTATATTCCATTTTAGATAGAAGCACCCTATTTTTTTTAGTTTTGAGGCCTGAAATTGGGAAGAGGTTATAGCAAAGGAGCAAATCCTTCCAAAGCAAAGAGAATTCCCCCTAACAGCCCCTTGATATAGAACAACTATCTCATGCAGCTTGCTGGCTGGAGAATTTTATAAATAATGAGACTGTGTGAATATGCAAGTTACAAAAAAAATTAGAGAGGAAAACAAAGGGAATAGAGAGGGGGAGACTAGAAAAATAAAGGAATGGGACCCCCTCGATTGCCTGTCCCCTTCTGCTCCTGTTACTTCCCCAACAGTTTCCCCAGTTGGTCCTTCAGCCCCTCCTATTGAGTCCCTGATTCCTTTCACCCGTTTTCCCACCTCTGTTTCATCGCCCCTTCCCTTAGTTTCCTCAACCATCTCCCCAACTCCCTCTTCCCCTTCTCCAGCTGGAGTTTCCTTGCCTCCTCCCACCTGGGAGCTGAGGCCACCTTTCATCGCCCCTTCCCTTAGTTTCCTCAACCATCTCCCCAACTCCCTCTTCCCCTTCTCCAGCTGGAGTTTCCTTGCCTCCTCCCACCTGGGAGCTGAGGCCACCTTTGCCCAGGGTTGGTTCATCACCTGGCATGCCCCCTGGCCTCCAGTGTCTGTCTCCACTACTATTTCCCTGCCTGGTGTCTTAGAAAAAGGGCTGTATGGTGGCACCCAATCCAAAGCACCAAGGGTGGAGGGGCTCTTTCCCGTTAGAGGGGTTCCTGTGGGTAGAGCAGCTGGGGGAGTTAGGTTTGTGGATGCACCTTTGGCAGTTTCCAAAGTCCGGGGGATTTGGGAAAGAGCTAAGAAATTTAGTGGAAGACCCCGTTGGAATATCTAGCCAGTTGGACCAATTTCTAGGGCTGAGTATTTGTACCTGGGGAGACCTGAGCTATTCTAAGCATTCTGTTCTTTCTGAGAAAGGTCCAGATGATCCGAGCGGCAGGGGTGAAGATATGGGAAAGAGAGGGTGGATTGGGGCCCCAGGGAACCAGGGGATGCCCTTGGTGGACCCCAACTGGAGTCCCAGCCAACAAGAAGATAGGCAAAACATGAGAGACTATAGGGCCCTCATGATAAGAGGGATCAAAGAGTACCCATAGGGGAAGCAACACGAAATTGGCCTTTGATGGTACTCAGGAGAAGGATGAGACCCCAGCAATTTGGCTTAACCAACTAAAACGAAATTTCCAGTTATATTCACATATAGACCCAGATAGCCCAGAGGGTCAAGTCCTCTTAAAGGTCTAGTTTGCCACCAAATCCTGACCCGATATTAGACAAAACCCAGAAAAGATAGAGGACTGGCAAGCAAAGAACATCAATGAGTTGCTCAAAGAAGCCCTAAGAATGTATTTAAGTGGGAAAGTAATCGCAGCAGCAGCAGCTATCCTGATAAAAGAAGCCCAAAAATTGACTCTGCAAGGGAAAATTAAAGTCCACACCCCCCATGATCTCAAAACAGTGCTAAGCCAAAAAGCTCAGCAATGGTTGACTGACTCTAGAATATTGAGGTATGAGATCATCTTAATGAACACAGGGGACTTAGAGTTAGTCACCTCCAAATGTCTAAACCCTGCACAATTTCTTACCGGAGAACCCCTAGCAGATCTAGAACATGATTGTGTTGAACTCATAAATCTACAGACCAAAGTGAGAGAGGATTTAGAAGATGTACCCTTGCCATACGGGAGATCCCTTTTTTATAGATGGGTCCTCAAGAGTAGTAGGAGGGAAAAGAGCCTCAGGATATGCTGTCATAGATGGGGAGGACATGAAAGTCACGGAAAAAGGGAAACTGCCCTCGAACTGGTCAGCCCAGTGTTGTGAAGTCTATGCTTTGAAAAGAGGACTAGATCTGTTAAAGGGAGATCAAGGAACTATTTACACAGACTCGCAATATGCGTTTGGGATCATCCATACCTTTGGAAAAATTTGGGAGGAACGTGGCTACTTAAACTCAAAAGGGAAGAACCTAGTACATGAGAAACTGATAAAACTAGTATTAGAATCCTTACAAAAGCCCGCAGAGATAGCTGTGGTGCATATAAACGGACATCAGAAAGGACACACACGTGAAGAAAAGGGAAACCGATTAGCAGATCAGATCGCTAAAGAAGCAGCCTTAGACCCAAGAAACCCAGTAAAAGCCTTTAAAATAGAAGTAGGACCAAGTAGAGAAAGAAAAAAAGAAGAGCCGAGATTCAGTGAAAAATAATTAAAAACAATAAAAGAGCTAGAATTACATCAAGGGAAACAAGGAGAATGGTTAACTCCTGATGGGCGTAGGTTCCTAAATAAAGCCCTAGCTCGAAGGGTGCTAGTAGAGTTACACGAATTAACCCACTGGGGAATCCAAGGTTTGTGCGACCACTTTTTACGGGAAAATTTATGCCTTGGAGTTTATGATCTGGCAAAAGCAGTCACAAGAGGGTGTGCGATTTGCCTGAAAACTGACCAAAAGGTAATGAGAAAAATTGCGTATGGGGGAGGAAAAATTGCTTTGAGACCTTTTCAAAACATACAAGTAGATTTCACTGAAATGCCCTCTGTGCAGGGGTACAAACATTTACTAGTGATCGTAGATCATCTCACTCACTGGGTGGAGGCCTTCCCAACCAGAAAAGAAACTGCGCAGGAAGTTGCAAGAATAATCCTAGAAAACATCATACCACGATACGGGCTGGTCAATAACATTGACTCGGACCGAGGTCCACATTTTGTTGCTCAAACTTTGCATCAAGTAACAAAAGCCCTGGGGATAAGGTGGAGATTACACACCCCATGGCATCCTCAGAGCTCTGGAAGAGTAGAAAGGATGAATAGAACCCTTAAAAATGTGTTAACTAAATTAATTGAAGAAACAAAAATGAATTGGCTCAGGTGTTTACCTCTCGCTCTCTTGCGCATCAGAACCAGACCTCGGTCCGACATGAGGGTCTCTCCGTATGAAATGATGTTTGGACTCCCTTTTTTAATCACCCCTTTCAGTACAGCAGATTATCTGGAAGGGGAGGCAGCAACCCAGAAATATCTAGAGGTCATAGGAAAACCCCTAGAAGGCCTCAGGAAGAAGGGGTATCTTCCCCAAACCTCCTCTCTAGACACCAATGCGCACAACATCAGTCCTGGGGATTGGGTGTTGATAAAGTCCTGGAACACTACCACTCCATTAACCCCCAAATTCGAAGGACCTTTCCAGGTACTACTCACCACACACACTGCAGTGCGGACCCAAGAAAAAGGCTGGACCCATGTCACCAGAGTCAAAGGACCAGTGCCACCCCCGGATGCCGGACCAGACCCAACAGCGTCACCCGCCTCCTCTTGTGCATGGACAGTAATTAAGAAACCAGAGGACCTAAAATTAACTTTAAGGAAGACTTGCTAGAGACTGATATACAGTAAGGTGTTAAGAACTGTTTCTGAGTTAAAGTACCATAGAAAAGGTTTAAGTACTTGGTAATTGTTTAATAAGACTAAGTGTCCTTTAGCCAAAGGAGTTACAACTTGGTTTCTAAAGAACACTAGAATTACCCTCAGGCCTGAGTAAAAGCATACAAATGCCAAAAGAAGTTAGCCCTCAAAAGACTGTAAGTTGATGCGGGCTTAAGCCCGATCAAAGAAGTAGAGGAGGGATTTGTTATGAACAGTTTCCAGGTGTTCCCCAGAGACGCGGGCAGGGCTTTCCTAGTTCCCATGGCAACACTAAAAGAAAACTACTAACTCTAGCCAAGTACCGATATTGAAATGCTAATTAGCCAATTGCTCTGTTTGTTTTCTCTAAACTACCTGGCCTCCCACCCCTCCACGCTGCCATTCTGGGACTAACATGCAAATAAAAACCCCTTAGGATCATGGGAGTATTTTTAGGAGATAAAAATGAATATAAATCAAAAACTGAACACAATAGAGGAGTCTAGATAAATGCCCTAGCTGAGGAAGAGGGAAACACATCCCCTGACTGGCTTTTAACCGTCGCCATCACCTAAGAAGGAACATACTATATTAGGCTCTGAGAAGCAGGGCGATAGACAGACAGAGAGCCCTGGTGCTGCCACCACGGAAGGAGCGGGGACAGCTGTTGTTCTGGACTTCAGCAACAGACTCTGCACGCCACGCCTCCTCATCCTCGGGCCACCGGTGTGCCACAAGGAAGGAGAAAGGACAGCTGCTGCTCGGGACTCCAGTGACCGGCTCTGCGCGCCTCCTTCCTTCCGGCTGCCTGGGAAAGCTACAACCGCGGGGGCGAGCTCTGCGTCGAGCCCCCTGCCTAGCTGATCTTTTTAATAAAGAGCTGAACATTAATAAAGGCATTAGCCCTGTTCATTTCAATAACTACCCCAGGTTGTGGAGTCTATTTGTTTATTCCGCATATCGCTTCAGTTGGCGACCACGAAGGGACTGCTCTGCTCACCCGCGGGTCCGGTTGGGAGCAGACACCCTCAGGCGCCGCGGGGCTTTTTCCCGGAGGGACTCTGCGCCTCGGCTGTACACTGCGGGGAGCAGACCACGGCCCGTCGACTAGCGGTTGAAGGCGGTATGTATTAATTTCTTTTCTTAAGGTTGGCACTGATAAGTCGCAAAAAGACGTTTTTGCGCGCAGGTTTGCCCAGGGGCTTGCAAGCAGACCGCCACCGGGGGAGAGGCCGGCGGCGGGAAGACCTCCCCAGCTGATAGCGCGGCTCGGGGAGGGCGAAATCGCGATTTCAGTGTGTTGTGTGTGTCCCGATTGCAGTGTGGTGTGTCCCGATTGCAGTGTAGTGTGTCTGCTACGTCCGGACGTGCGTGCTTGTGCGTGTGTGTGTGTGTGTGAGTGGAACGGCAGAGCGCGGTGCGACGTTGCTAAGAGACAGAGACGCGGCGCAGCGGTGCTAGAGAGCGCATGCGCGGGGTAGCTTTCAGCCCACACTACCTGATAGTGCGGGTAGTGCGCATGCGCGGGGCGGCTAGAAGCCACTCTACCTGATAGAGCGGGTGAGGCGCATGTGTGGCACGGGTTGTCCCTGGTGAGCGGGGGCAGCGCGGCATGGGGCTTAAGTCGGGGCTTGCAAAGGTACTTTAGGCGCGGCCTAGCTGATAGCGCAGCGGGCGTGTGGGCACAAGCCGCGGTTTGAGGAGCTGCTTTGAACAACCGCTAGCTGATAGCGCAGCTAGTGGGAGCGTGGTACAAGCTGGGAGTTACAAGCACCGCTTACAAGCATCGCTGGTTGGTAAAGGGCTTGCAAAAGTAGCCAGCGGACCCGGCTGGGCTAAGAGTTAAGTGTTTGTTGTGCGATAGCACTGCCCTTTAGTGTTAAAAGCTGTCACTGGGAGGTCCTTTGCATTACGGGGTTTGCTGTTTGGTTCTCGTTACAAGTGAGAGGCAATCTGCCCACAGTGGCTACAGGACTCCAAGCCCGGGCCGAGAGAGCCCGGCCTCCCAGACAGGCTCTCCACAGGTGGTTTCAGCTTGAACGAAGTCAGTCTCTTCATCCATCAGGGGACTGGGTAGTCATAGAGCGGGAGGACGGAAGGAGAGACAGAATATTCTTGGGAGGGATATACCAAAGTTCAACAAGTTGCTATCTAGCCTTTGACTGGGAATAACCGCCAGTTAGAACGGGCGCTTAGGAACCCCTTGAGGTGGGGTTCGTGTGTGGATTGACAACCTTTTACTAGAAGCCAGACTGGCACACAGCTTGGGTCCTCCTCTGATGCTTGAAGTATCAGAAGAGGTGTTATTATATTTCATATAGGAGGAGATCCACGTGTCGTGCATGTGCCCCTGAATTACCGAGATACTATAGCCCAGGGGTTGAACAAGCAAGGTGTGAAATAGTGAATTTGATTTGTGGGAAAAGCTACCTAGTCCCTGAAACCTGGGACGTGTTTAAAGAAGATTGGGAAAGGATAAAGGGATGGCACAGCCTTAGTAGTAAAAGGAAAAAAAAACAAGGAATTGTTTTTCTCCTTTTTCCTCCCTAGTGGTTTGGATTGAACCCTTAGGGTTCGTAAATTTATATAGGACTGGGCAAACAACAAATTAACAACAGTTGGTGGTTATCATTCATTTGACTATAATTATTTAAAAAAAAAAAAAAAAGGTTTTCTTTTCCTTTTATCTGTGGCTCATATTTGAACACTCAGAATTGAATAACTTAAGTTTGCTCCAAAAGACATAATGGGAGCAAAACAGAGTAAAGAAGTACCCAAGGCCAGCCCACTAGGGTGTGTCTTAGCACACTGGAAGGAAATAGCAGGAAAAGGGGGCGTAGAAAATAAAAAAAGTTTAATCAAATATTGCTCCCATTGGTGGCCACTCTATCGCCTAGAGGAGGGGGCCAGATGGCCTCCTACAGGAACATTGGAATATAATACCTTGTTACAGCTAATGTTATTTCTGTGGAGGGAAGGGAAATGGGAGGAGGTTTCTTATTGTGATATGTTCTTCTCCCTCCGAAATAATCCTGATTGGCAAAGAAACTGTAGCATCAAGGCCCCCTCTGACCCCCTCGTTCTGGCCCTTGAAAAAGAAAATAGAAGCAAAATGGGAGAACTTAAACGGTGCTGCTCAGCCTGTAGCATAAGACAGAGGTGCACCAGAACAGATAAAATCTATCGCACAGCACTAGAAGAACAAGAACAAGATCTAGGCAACCTATTTAGCCCTCACTTGGGAGAGCAGGGGAGGAGGGGTGGGGACTTGGGAAGGACATCGGCACCACCTATCCCACCTGCACCTCCTATCCCACCTATCCCACCTATCCCACCTGCACCTCCCATCCCACCTATCCCACCTATCCCACCTATCCCACCTGCACCTTCCATTCCACCTATTCCACCTATCCCACCTGCACCTCCCATTCCACCTATTCCACCTTTTCCTGCTACTACTTCTACTCCTACTCCCTCTCCTCCTTCGGAGAAGGCACCTGCTCTAATCCCTCCAAGCAGCCCAATTGCATCTCAAACCAGAGGGCAAATATTACAGGCCCCTCTACGGGAAACAGTAATACCAGGTGGGGAAAAGATATTAGTTAAGGTGCCCTTCTCCACCCTTGACTTAGAAGCGTGGGAAAGGGTTGCAGGAGATTACCGAAATGACCCTGTAAACACTGCTAGACGTCTACGATACATTATGAAGCAGCATAACCCAGACTGGGGTGATATTAAATTGTTATTAGACACATTCACCGAAACAGAAAAACAGTTGGTTTTAAAAACTGCAGAAGATCTAGTGGCAGACCACTTTAGACAACAACAAGTGGACCTAAGGGAACATTTTCCACTTCAGGACCCAGGCTGGAATCCGAACCAACCAGAAGAAAGACAGAAGCTAAATAAGTATCAAGAGTGGATTATATTGGGAGTAGAAAGAGCAATGCCTAAAACGATAAATTGGTCAGCCTTATATGCTATTAAACAGGAACCCTCGGAATCCCCCACAGAATTCCTAGACCGTCTGAGAAACGCAATGCGACCCTATACACCATTGGACCCTGCATCTGAAGTGGGGATACAACAACTAATTAATCTATTTTTGGGACAGTCCACAGGAGACATTAGGCGCAAACTCCAAAAAATCCGAGAAGGAGATGCACGGAATTTAGAAACTTTACTGGGGGAGGCTTGGAGGGTCTTCAGCAACAGGGAAGAAGGGTATAAACGAGGGATGAAAAACTTGATAACAATAGTGCAGGAGGAGCGGAGGGAAAAGCGTGAAAGCAAGCAGGGGCCATCCAAGCAAGGCCCTCCTCAATTAGGCAGAAATCAATGTGCAAACTGTAGGAAACAGGGCCATTGGAGGAAGGACTGTCCAGAACAGAAACAGAATGGTCGAGGGAATCAAAGGAGGGGGGTGGTTGCCCATGTGCAGGAGGATTAGAGGGGACCGGAGGAGACTACCCCAGCAGACCCTCTGGTTGTAAATCTGAAGCTGGGGGAAATGGAAAAAGAAGTAAAATTCCTAGTCGATACTGGGGCAACGTACTCAGTTCTAAATACAGCTCTGATGCCCATAGGTAGGGGATGATTATGCTATAGTTACAGGGGCGACTGGCCAAACTGAAAAGGCATTTTTCTTTAAGCCACTGAAATATAAACTGGGGAAGAAGTGGGGGATTCACAAATTTCTATATATGCCCAATTCCCCTGAGCCACTTTTGGGCAGAGATTTCCTGAGACAATTACAAGCAACTATTACATTTAAAAATGGGGAGATGACTCTGGAGGTAAATGATCAAAAGTATGTAGAAGTATTGAGTTTGATATTAACCACCAGTGAAGTCATGAGAGAAACTGAAATTGATGAAGAGATAATGAATCAGGTATTTCCTGGAGTATGGGCCTCTGATGTACCAGGGAAAGCAAAAAACGCTCCCCCTATACAGATCAGGCTAAAAGAGGGAAAGCAACCTGTCAGGGTTAAACAGTATCCCTTGAGGAGGGAGGATAGGGAAGGGATTAGCCCAGTAATTGAGAACTTCTTGCGTCTTGGATTATTAAAAGAATGTCAATCTGATTTTAATACCCCTATCCTACCAGTTCGTAAACCTGATGGGTCATACCGGTTAGTACAGGATCTGCGAGCCGTGAACAAGGTAACTGAAGATCTGTATCCTGTGGTGGCCAATCCCTACACGTTATTAACTTGCTTAACACCCGAGCTAACTTGGTTTACCGTTTTAGATTTAAAAGATGCCTTCTTTTGCCTTCCTATCCACGAAGCCAGCCAGAAAATTTTTGCATTTGAATGGGAAAATCCTAAGAGCGGGCAAAGAACTCAACTGACATGGACCAGACTCCCACAAGGATTCAAAAACTCACCCACTTTGTTTGGAGAACAACTTGCAAAAGAATTAGAGACCTGGGAATCCCCTCCAGAGGAAGGGAAGTTGCTACAGTACGTAGATGACATCCTGATAGCCACACGGAAAAGGGAAGCATGCATGGCCTGGACGATAAGCCTCTTGAACTTTTTGGGGCTCCAAGGGTACCGGGTATCAAAGAAAAAGGCCCAAGTAGTAAAACAGAAAGTAACTTATCTGGGTTACGAAGTCAGTGCTGGACAATGTACCTTGGGCCAAAGCCGGAAGGAGGCAATATGCCAGACCCCAAAACCTCAGACTGTAAAGGAACTACGAACTTTTCTGGGGATGACAGGGTGGTGCAAGTTATGGATCTATAACTATGGACTGTTTGTTAAGCCCTTATACGAACTGATTGCAACTGAAAAGCAGGAACATCCAATGGACAAAGGAAGCTACGCAAGCTTTCAACCAGCTGAAAAAAGCCCTCATGTCAGCTCCAGCCCTGGGATTGCCGGACGTGAGTAAGCCTTTCCTTTTATTCTCCCATGAGAAGCAAGGAATCGCCTTGGGAATACTAGCACAGGACCTCGGCCCATATCGGAGAGCAGTGGCTTACTTCTCTAAGCAATTGGATACAGCAGCTAAAGGGTAGCCTGGGTGCCTCAGAGCTGTTGCAGCAGTCGTACTGAACATCCAAGAGGCATGCAAATTCACCCTAGGCCAGAAAATGACTGTGCTAGTGTCTCACACAGTGTCTGCAGTGCTGGAGGTAAAAGGTGGGCATTGGCTTTCCCCACAACGGTTCCTGAGATACCAAGCTATCATAGTGGAGCAAGATGATGTAGTGACTAACATTGTCAATCCAGCCTCCTTCCTCAGTAGAAACCAAGGGGAACCAGTGGAACATGATTGCCTGGAGACCATTGAAGCCACCTACTCCAGCCGCCCTGACTTGAAGGACACCCCTCTCGAGAATGCAGAAGTCTGGTTACTGATGGAAGCAGTTATATCATCAGTGGAAAACGGCACGCCGGGTACGCAATTACTACGTGCAAGGAAGTAATAGAATCTGGGCCCCTACCAACGAATACCTCTGCGCAGAAGGCCGAGATAATTGCTCTTACTCGGGCCCTAGAATTGGCAAGAGGGAAAGAAATAAACATATACACGGACTCAAAGTATGCATTTGGAGTAGTGCATGCTCACGGAGCCATTTGGAAAGAGAGAGGACTGCTGAACTCTCAAGGGAAAAATATTAAACATGCATCAGAAGTACTGCGACTTCTAGAAGCAGTCCAGTTGCCAGAGAAGGTAGCGATCATGCACATTAAGGCACATCAGAAGATAAACTCAGAATTGGAAGAAGGAAACGAGCTGGCGGATAGGGAAGCAAAAGAAGCAGCAAGAATTGAGGTAATAACTGAGGCAGCCCTGATTCCAGATGGGCAAATTTCCCCTGAAGGTAAGCCAAGATACAACAAACTAGAAAAAAATTAATCTATGAGCAAAAAGGAGACTATAACCAAGAGGGATGGGCCACCATAGAAGGAAAATTAGTTATACCCTCCTATTTATTATGGTCCCTAATAAGGGAAGAACACCAGAAAACCCATTGGGGTATTGATGCTCTATATAAATATCTAAGTGAAAGGATCATAGCTAGACATTTACGAGCAACTATTACCCAAGTGACTCGACAATGTGACCTTTGCCTCCAGACCAACCCCAAAAATATTCCCAAACCAAAACTTGGCCAGATTGGGAAGGGTCATGGGCTGGGGCAGCAATGGCAGATTGATTTCACAGAATTACCAAGAAAAGGGGGGTATAAGTTTTTACTGGTGCTAACAGATACCTTTTCAGGATAGCCAGAAGCATTCCCCACCAGGACTTCCAAAGCTCGGGAAGTAACTAAGGTATTAGTACAAGAAATCATACCACGCTTTGGAGTCCCGACCACAATCTCCTCAGACAGAGGACCACATTTTATCGCAAAATTGGTGCAACAAGTTAGCCAATATTTGGGTATAGACTGGGAACTTCACACCCCATATAACCCACAATCAAGTGGTCAGGTAGAGAAAATGAATCATTTGATCAAGCAACAAATTGTACGATTGGGACAAGAGGCTAATTTGCCATAGCCTCAATCCCTCCCATTAGCACTACCGCGAATCCGAACCAAACCCAAGACTAAAGAAAAGCTGAGTCCCTTTGAATTGCTTTATGAGAGACCATATGGGGTGCAGAAGGGGACGTCCACCCAAGACGTATCACTAACCTCTTATATGATTGCTCTAAATCAACAACTCAGAGCAATTGAAAAATATGTAGCCGGAACCCGAGGTACAGGACTTGATGCACCAGTACATGACATACAACCTGGAGACCATGTATATATTAAGTCTCTTACAGAGAAAGCCCTGGAACCACAATGGGAAGGACCGTACCAAGTGCTGCTTACTACCTTCACTGCAATCAAGATTAAAGAGCAAAACGCTTGGATCCACCACAGCCGTGTTAAGAAAGCTCCAGAAGCCACTTAGAGAATAACACCGGGTGACAGTGAACTGAAACTAAAACTTACCCGGACAAAATGAATGTATCAGGGTGGGTGGGGATTTTTGCTAAAGTGTTGCTTACAATCATAATTGTAATCCGAAGTTTAGAAAGTACTCCTAGACAGGACAATGCTGAATAGCCTTGGTCCCAAGCCTTTACTCAATACACCGGATCCATGGGGAAATCCTCCGATTTAAAAGGTTTAAATCTAACAACTCTAGTCATGCGCAGTAACCGAATATATAAAAAGCAGGAGTGGCAGAAACAGAAGTTGTGGTCACTTCAAAGGACCATAGGGGAAGTAATTAAGATAGGGTGTCGAGTGGTTAATGGGACCACCTATAGTAAAGCAACCCATATCAGTGTGAATAAACGCCAGAAGATTTGCAATCGTCCAAATGAATTAGACTGTTGGTACAACTTCACATTAAGACAAACTGTTAATGTAGTTTGCCTCTGGGCCCGTGACACTATAGGGCTGTCTTTCAAATTTATGATAAGCGCTATAGCCAAGCCCGTTACAACCCCACCCAGCATGCAAACACAAACCCAAAATATACCATTTAAGCTTGAACCTAAAGTTTATGAAATTGGCCCATATGTTATTAGAAATACGGGTAAGCAAAAACTGTTATTTAACCCAGAATGGTCCCTTAAACGCATCGAACTATTGATGCAAACTAATATCTCAACAGTTCAGCCAGCCTGCTCTCCCTTCCTGAGGTCATCCTTCGAGGGATGGGCAAAATGGCTGCAAAAACAAGTACACTTCAAAGACAGAATGCGAAGGGATCTAACCGGGATGTTAGGGACCGGGTTAGGGGTTCTGAATGGGATCGACTCCGAAATATTAATGAACAAATTAGCAGTAGCCACTAGCGATCTGATAAAATTAAAACAGCCTTTACAATCATCTCTATTAGCATTGGGAAATAGTCAGTGGCAAGTCTCAAGAGTGATGCCAAGATGGAGAAAAATTGAAGATCAAGACCATAGCTTACTAGTAGATGCATTAAAGGGGGCACGGGATAACATATCTTTAGCCCTTAGCTGTATCCAAACGCAGTTATGGATACAGTCAACAGCCGCATTAATCATAAGAGAAGGGAGTGAAGGGGTGTTTCCAACTGAAGTACGAAAGGCTGTCTGGGACAGTGCTACAGACTTTGAGAGAAACTTCCAATCTTGGTGGACCATGGTAAATTTTACCTATAATCCCACCACTAACACAGCTACTGCCTTTGTGCTCACTATACGTAATGCCACGGTTCACACTATTCACCCCATTGTTGCCTTAGGGCTAAGTCATGAGAAGTCGGTATTATACCCCTCAGAACATAGGGTATGGGCTTGGAAAATCCAAGGGAAATGGCAAACCGTTAACTTAGAGCCTTGCATCGCTCAAGAACAACAGGGATTCATCTGTGAGAATAATCTGATTAGTGCTCAAGACATATGCCTTGACACTGACCAAGGCATATGCCACTTTGAGATCCACCCAGACACCAGAGAACAAACTGTACTAGTGTATATAGGTGATGGTTGTGTATGTTTAAGGACTGTATGTGATGTCATAGAAGTTGATGAGAACAAGGTCCCCCTAACTGTTAAGAATCATTCCAATTTTTGTATCTGCAACTTTATTAAAGTTACCAGGTGTGACTTTGTGTACTCAGCACCAGTCGTGTCCCACCAGTTAATCAGGTCAAACTACACGACATACAACTAATTACTACCCACACCCATTGGAATGAATTTAAATCTAGTAAAACAACTAATGAAACATCAAGATCTAATCAAAATTGTAGAAGAGATTCAAAAGAATGGGCAGAAAACTCTAGTAACTGTCCATCATGACATAACCGAAATAAACAGAGTCCTGCAAAGAGTAAAACAAGATACAAGCCATAACTGGTGGGATGCACTATTCGGATGGTCACCAACTGCAACTGGGATCATGAACACTTTATGTCACCCCATTATAATTCTATTAATTTTAGTTACTGTAAGTTTAATAATGTCAATTTTAACACTCATGTGAAATTGGAGGATGTTAAAACGCATGGCCATTCTGACCTCACTCTCTAGAACTCATGGAATCTTACTGAAAGAGAACTGTTATGATGGTAGATTAGAATTTAAATCAAGACCCCTGTAGTAAAAGAATTTACTATATTTTAAGAAAAGGGGGGACTGAAACAGAGATTTTTAGAGTTAAGTTAACAAAATGAATTAAGCATTTATAATTTAGCTTGTAGAGTTATGTGTTGAATTTTTAACCTTTTACTTAAGAAACCTCTGCCTGGTACAAAGGGCATAGGAAAATGCAAATTTCTGAAGCTTCTTGCATAAAGAACAATACCAGAAGAAGCAAAGAACCCAGATAAAGAAGCTCCTCTGTCTCCAAGCCTATCAAGACTGACAGACGTACTCAGATAAGCACCAAGGGACCAAAAGCGCATGCACAGAGAGGAAAAGTTCAAAAGTTCAATCATGAGGAAGACCACAATCTTCAGCCTCAGGACCACCAAGAGACCCCCGTACGACCACCACAGCAAACCACGCATGCCCAGAAGAGCATGGACTTACTTAGCATGAGAGGCGAGGACAGGCGGGGCAAGGGGTTGAATATGCATGAAAAAGTTGTGCAATGTATTGCATATGGAACGTCTTTAAGAATAAAAGTGTGGGTCAGACTGAGGCTCGGGGCACAAGTTTTGGAGAGCGATCTCACTTGTGCCGGGCGCTGACATACATACCCACTTCATAACTACCCCAGGTTGTGGAGTCTATTTGTTTATTCCGCGTATCGCTTCATGATGATGATTTTTTGGAGTTTCTTGAATATGCAGACAGTCGTGTTTTCTTCGGGGATCTGGCTTTTTCCCTGAATACAGAGGCTTGGAGATCCCTGTATTTCCTCATCAGGCAAAGCATCGTGCGAGATCTCTGGGCGTTTCGATACATGAAAGTTTATTTAGAGCTTCTTCCGATAGTCCAGAAATGGACCCCTTTTCCGATAATCCAGTCTTTGCTGCAGGTGCCCCCCCGCGAAAAGGCGGGGGGGCAGAGCCTTTGTCCGTGGCTCAGAAGTTTTCTTCTGCTTCTGCGCAGAGAGAGCATCCTCCACCACCACCTCCTCCTCCTCCTGCAGCGTGTGAGCCCCGCCTCCACGTCCATTCGGAGGGTGCGGGGCCGCTCCCGGCGGAGGCGGAGACGCCGCTCCGCCCGCCGGTTTCCCCGCCTGCAGCCGTGCCTCCGCCTCCTCCTGCCCATTCGGAGCTGGGAGACACACCCGCCGCTGAGAGCCAGCCTGAAGCCACCTCGGCAGGGGCGGAGACGCCGCCTGCGCCGGCTCCCGCGCCGGCCCCTGCCTCGGAATTGTCAGCCACGCCTCCGGCACCGCCCGTCATCGCTCCCGCGGCGGCGGCTGCGCCCCCTGCACCAGCGGCCGATCCCTCCACAGCGGTCGGTTCCGCCGCGCCGGTGGTCCCGCTCGCCGGCTCGGAGCCTGTTCCTGATGCGAGCTGTGATGATATAGAAGACCCCCAGCCTGCGGCGCCGGCCGAGGACCTCCCCGCGCCGTCTCCGCCGCCGACATCGGCTGTGATGCGCGCCTCGCCGCCCGCACCGGCCCCCGCGCCGGCCCCGCTGGTCCCGGCTGCCCCGCCGCCTCCCGCGGCTTTCGCCGGGTCGCCAGGCGCTGCCAACAGCAACAGCAGCGAGCAGCAGCAGCCCGGGGCCGCGGTGGAGCGGACCCCGCCGTCTCCAATCAGCCCGGGGTCCCCTCCCAGCCTGTTCTCTGCTGCTGGCGCTCCTCGGCAGCTCCTTGCAGCTGCCGCGAAAGTGAAAGTTATGAAGTTTAGTGCCTTTCTGGGGAACAGTGTTTTTCTTGGTCCAATTCTTGCTTGGGTGGGGGATTCTCGCCGGAGCTCGAGGCCCCTCGCCCCTCCCGCTCACGTTTGGGGGGCGGGGGGGATGAGTTCTGGGAATGCTGCCGCTGGTCTTGTGCCCGGAGAGCGTGGGGGTGCTGCCGCCAGGGTTCAGAGAGCTGCGTGCCGGCCCAACCGTGCCGCAGGTCCTGAGAATCAACATTTCTGTGGGAAAAACACCTTCTCTGCTGAGCCCTGGGGCAGTTCTTGTGCCATGCCCTCGTTTGAGGGGCGGGGCCAACCGCGTCCTGAGAGGCTGTGGCTGCGGCCACGGCCAGGCGCGGTGCGGGATGAACACAATGCTAGAAGACTTGCCGTGACACTGGCCGCATGGTGGGGGCGGGCTGTGAAGATGAAGATCCCGCCCCGCCGGTCGGGCTGGGACCGATTGGTCCAGCCCCCGGCCGGAGGGCCCCGTGTGCCCCCACGGCCGGGTTTGGGATCTTGGCTCCGCCCGCATGGACCGGGGCCGCCAGCTGCGCAGGGTCTTAAAGCCTGCTATTTGCTGGGCATTCTGATTCCGAGATTAAAAAAAAAAAAAAAAAAAAAAAAAGATTTAAGATTAATTAAATAGAGGTGGTTGAAAAGACAAAAAAAAAGAAAAAAAGTGGTTGATTTAAGAGTTTTGGCCATGGCATTTCAGAGATTTTTTCAGTTTTTTTTTAATTTGGTGATGATTTTTTGCACAAGAAAGGTATGTTTGCATGGTTGACGATCAGCCCAGAGTTGGTTTTATCAGTTGTTGCAGTCTCTGGGATGACATTCAGTGTTTTGGTATTAAATAATTATATGATGTCACATTTGGTTTTTGTTTATGGGTTTTTAATTGCTGTTTGGACTTTGAAATTTGAGCATTCTTTTAATTGTTGTTTGGGTTTTTATGTTGTAAGTTTTGTTTTAGAGATTTGATAGATGGTTTGCAGGTAAAGGATCTCATTGAACATTCCACATCAGCATTTGATTTGGCTTTTGACTGATAACTAGCAAATTGATAAGGGGACCTCTTGAGATGTGTTTGCTCTCTTTTGCAGGACCCTGCAGAAGAATTGCAGGTGCAGTTTTTTTATTTTATTTTTTTAATTTATACTAAAACGGTGATATGTGGCAAGCACATTTCTCTCTCTCTCAGGATTTTTTATTGAGGTGCACAGAGAGAAATGAAAGAGAAAACAATTTCTATTTCTGCTCCTTGTTTTTCTCTTGTGGAATGTGTTTAGAGAATTGTTTACCCAGAGTGAGCGCTTGGTTGGACCATGGTGGATTGTTTGGGCCTGATGGCCAATCGGATCCACCTGTGTCTGGACTCTGGCGAACAGGGTCACGAGTTGTGAGGAGTGAGATATGAGAGTTAGAGAAAGTAGCATGTAGTATTTAGTATCCTCTTTTATATAGCATATTAATGTATTATAACATAATTATAATAAAGCAATCATTCAGCCTTCTGAAATGGAATTAGACATCATCATTCTTCCCATTGGGTTCGCCGACATCTACAACAGTGCTATCTACTATAGAGAGGCTGAACAAACCTATATATGTTTTTAATTTCTTAAATAATTCTGTTATGGAGCAGGTACCAGCAATTTTCAGACATTTCAGCACTAAAAGTCAAGCAAAGCTCAAGGAAAGGCCACCAATCTTCATCAAGGATCCAGAGCCAGGACAAATTTCAGGACCCCAGCCTCTTGTGACTTGGGGGAGGGGGTTTGCATGCATTTCTACAGATGCAGGTCTTCGATGGGTCCCTGCAAAGAATGTCAAGCCACAGGTACAGCTGATCCAAGAGCAGCAGGAGATGCCAGAAAAAGAAAACACAGACAACTGAGTGACAGCTGGAATGCAGAGACTGTGTTTTCTAAATTCGCACTAGTTAAAATTGTTTAAAAAAATAGTTTGCACTGAAAAAGTTCTGTAAGTTATTATTGTTGTGTTAAAAAGTTATTAACTTACCTCTAAATCATATGTTAAAAATGTTTTAAAGTTCTATATGTTTAAATCATATATAGCCAGAAACTTGAAGTTTGCCTGGGAAAACACTTCACCAAAGTTAAGATAGAAGAATAACTCACAAGCAATAAAAATTATAATCAAATTTAAAAATTATTAGCATAACTACAAATTGTCAACAAGGGTGAGACTTTTTCAGATCACGTTCCTTTCTCCTCTTTCCTTTATATATATATAGAAAGGGTGAGATATAGGAATGTGCCTCTGTTGACATAGTGACGGAATTATCCTTTGTCTCCTTAAAAAGGCAAAAAGCCCAGAAGTTTCTCTCCTCGATTTGGTTAAAAGACACCTCATAGGACCTTGGAGACTTCACCTCAAACCTAGGGCTACCCAATTGGACAGCAGCCAAAAAGTCCTGCCTAAGCAACTCCCTAGAAAAAGAACAAAATAAGTAAATCGCTTTTGTGAAGTGTTTTAGCAGGAGCAAACCTCTTGCCCTGGCTCGGTTTTTCTCTGTAAAGAGCTTTTTTATTTTGCCTTTTATTAGAACATTTTTGTTTCCAACACTGTCACAGGAGCCATCCTGCTACTTTTATGCCACCTGAGGTAGCTGAGCTATCAAGGGTATAATGTTTGTCTCTGAGAGCTTATAAGACCTGGCTCGATTAGACAAAACATTAGATGCCATGGGGTATGTAATTCCCATTTTATTCCCAAGGCTTGCATTATTTGCTGTAAGAGTCTTGACGTAAAATGTGTTCTGTTATCTGAGTCTATTCTATTAACTATTCCATACCTGGGAATAATTTGTTCTAAAAGGGTTTTACACACCACACTAGCTGTAGTGCTGACAGTGGGAACAGCTTCTACCTAATGAGTTAAATGGTCTATTACTACTAATAAAAACTTCCACCTCTGCACTTGGGGAAGTTCAGTAAAGTCCACTTGGATACTTTGAAACGGTCGCAGAGCTAACCCGCGGCTTCCTAATGTTGTTTTTCTCATTACCTTTTGAATCAGGGACTCATAAATTCTGGGAGGCTGAACAGGAAAAACGCAGATCCGCACCAATGTGGTGAAACGTACGTTCTCCGTTTATTGTTTGTAAGATGGTAGTTTATATACACTTCAATATAGTTTACAATCATGAACACACTCTCATTGGCAAGCAAACATTGTTTATCTTTGTCTTAAAGTGGCTGGAGTTTCACACTGCAGACCTATACTAATTCACACCCAGAAAGCTCAATTACACTGTGGTTACCTGTTGCTTTTCGTTCTTTTCTCCTCTCTCCGACTTCCTTGTTTTCGCCCGGTTACTGTTTCCCGGAGCGCTGGCCAGGCGCTTCCGGGAGCCGCCGGAGAGAGAGAGAGGCAACAAACACCTTTGTGGGTTCGTTTGATACGGACAGAGCTGTTTAGAGAGCGCGAGCAAGACCGTGATAAAGAGACTCAAGAGATTGGACACTTGTTGTGCAGTCCAAAGTAGGTTGTATTTGCCCGATCGCCGCACGTACAAGTGACCCCGATCTGGGGTCCAGACAAAGGTTTTATAGGAAAAATAAGAGATAAGGTGAAACCAATAAAACAATGCCCAGTGTGAATACATTATAGGTAAAATCCAATGGGAATAACTCCAGGGGGAAGGATGAATACACGTAAAATTACAGAATAGAAACTCCAGCTTTAGGTTTAGGAAACAGAAACTCCCATCTCAAATTCACAAAGCCCTTTTGCTCCGTTTGCGTAGCTGCACACTGCCACATCTCCCTCTTTTTTGTTTAATAAAATGAACGGAGCTTTGGGGGAAGGAGAAACTGCGGCTATCAAACTGCAGTGTTGTTTTGTTTTCCATCTTCCCACCATTCTCCTCCTGTGGTGGCAGCAGCAACTACAACAGGTGCGGAGGCTGCAAACTTGGAGGAAGCAATGCTAAAAATGATTCGCTTGAGAATCCCAAATGTTATCAAAACTAAAAAGATTGCAACTACAAAATAACAAATGTCCTTTAGAAGGGACAACACCCACCCAGAAAGATCCCAGCCCTTAAACATGCCCTTGAACCAGTCCTCATTCTCCCGCTTCACGCTGCCAATGAGGTTTCTCATCTCCTGGATGAATGATTGATCACTTTGGCCTTTTGATGACAAGTTAAAGCAACACAATCCCTCAAATTCTTTGCATCCATGCCCATGTGCCAACAGCAGGAAATCGATAGCTGCCCTGTTTTGCAGGGTGGCTTTCCTGGTAATTTCTTCGTCTGCAAGCAGGTCACTCAAGGCTGCTGATGTTAAACTTGCCTGCTTCATCACCCAGCATTCCAAATTGCCTAATTCACTCAATGCTTTGGCTGCCACTACCCATGGTAGGAACACAGAGACGGCAACCCTTTTCGATTTTGCCCAATGGTAAATTTCAGCGTCACAATGTTCATCAAATTGACTTGCACTCCGTTTAGTAATTTTTGTTTCACCTTTTGTTTGCCCGATTGGAATTTGAGTCATGTTGGGGGAAGCAAGGGAAAGACGCCCCAGAGTGCATGGACCTCCAACCAGACGAGAAGGGATTCCTGGATATGCTCTATCCCCACAGATGAAAAACATTCCCTTTTCCAGCTTGCGGGGATAGAAATCCGTGGTGCTAGGGACCTCTAAAACAGCAACAGCTGTGCACCACTGGCTTGCTCTGAATTCCATCTTGTATTGTCTGACCTGTGCATATCGTTTTATTTCTTTATCTGGTGAAAAATTAAATTGAACGCAAAATTCAGCTTTTGTGGAGCCTAGTAGTTCTAATTCCTGGGGCTCCCCATCAGCAGCGGGCAAGTCTAGAACAAACTTTTGCCACAGGAGCAGAGGATTCTGAACAGGTATTTTAACACGTTCTACAACATCCTTGTGCTTGTAGAACTCTGCCCAGATATTCGGGGAATTGTTTTCATTCAACTCAGTTTGCAAATGGATCAAAGACTTTGGAAATTCTTGCCCCTTGCTTGGAATCCCTACCAGGCATGTGGACATTGAATTTTCTGCTGAGGCAGTGGCTAAACACAGGTGTTCTTGTTTCAAGGCTTGGGCAAGGGCGACCCACACATTTTTTCGTGGCTGAGGGACGATCCATGCATCCCCTGTGGACAGGTAGAAGGTCATTTTCTGGAGCCAAACGAGGAGCAGGAATGTAGAAATTGACATCCTGCTAATCTGAAAGAAAAATGAAACCATACGAAAAGGTAAACTAATTATAAAAATTCTGCCAGTATAAAGGAAAAACAGGAATTAGGGTTCTCCTCCTCCCTTGCGGCGTTTCCTGTTTGACGACACTGCGTCATCTGTGGGGTCTCCAACAACCCCCTGACCTACCCCATTTGTATCATCACGCAGGGTAGGTCTGCGCTCCCCAATTAGTTTTTTTGCTGGTTGGAGAATTCTCCCCCCCCTCCCTTCCCCCCTGAGGAGGCGCTGTCCCCCGAAAGGGGCACTGGCTGGTGAAATGGCCTTCCTCATTGCAGTAATAACACCTGCGTCTGGGAGGAGGAGAACTCGATGCTGGAGTTTCTGGGGTTGCTGATGTCGGAGCAACCACTTTTCCCTGAGGATTTTCCACTAAGTCCTTTGCCATCAGGGTGGCTTTTTTTGTGCACTCCTCGATGAGCCGATCCAGCGTAGGTGGAGGTGACGCTGGAAGAGCCATGATGACTCGCCGACAGGCATCATTTGCATTTGTGGTGACAATTTCAAATGTGAGTTCGTCTCGTGCTTCTTGCCCTTCCACCTTTTTCTCGACTGTGTCTCTCAGTCAATCAACAAAATCCATGAATGGCTCTGAAACAGATTGCTTGAGAGCAATATAAGGTATTATAGGTTCTTTTGAGGGCATACTAAGAAATGCCCGTTCTGCTGCGTCTTTTTTGAGATCTAACACTGGTTTTGGAATCCCTGCTGCCTGTTTTTGGGCTTGATTCCAGTCTTTTTCACCTACAAGATGTTCGAGGGTGATCTCATCATCCTCTATATCTGTTGCATAATCGTGACTCTGCAAAATTTCTGGAAGAAGGTCTCCTGCAAACCTTCTCCAATTTCTTTCCCACATTCTGTATTCTGATGGAGGGAGCAAGCAACTGAACAAGCGCTTTAAATCAGTGGGAACTAAGGTGTTAGAATTGAAAGTTGCTTTTAACATGCTCTTGAAAAACTCGCTTTTTTGCCCAAATTCACGTTTTGTTTTGCAGAGTTCCTTTATGCTTTCGTATGAAAGTGGTTCCCATCTGGGGTTTTGCCCTCTCGCGTTGTACAACACTGTCGCGAGAAACAAGGAGTTTGAATCTCTGCCTGCTTTCTGTTTCCCAGCTTCGGCCTCCCCACCTTTCCCGTCGCCATGGGAACCAGAGGCCGGGGCTTGGGAAACAGGAGGAGGGGGGGCAGGGTCCAGAGGCTCGGGGGTGGAGGTTTGTGTGGGACTGGCTGAGGTTGGTGATGCCGTGTGGAGCGGGGCGGGATTGGGTTGTGCAACCTCGAGGGGTGGAGCTGAAGGAACTACCTGGAGGGGCGGTGCTGTGGGCGGAGGCCTGCAGTAGCATTTTGGAGGGGTTTGGTCTGCCGCAAGAGAGGAGGAGGAGGGGTCAGGACAAAGGGAAGGAGGGTCAGGGACTGGTGTGTGGGGGGGTACCTGGGAAGGAGGAGTTCCCGCCGCGCTTCTTTGTCCATCTTGTGATGAGACAAAGACCCCCGCCACGTGGCCGCCGCCATCTTGTGGCGGTTCGTCCCGTGGGGGGTGAGGGAAGGGGTTAGAAGGATTACAGAAGTTTTGGGAACAGCCACAACTGTGAAAAGAATCGGAAGGAAATTTAGGAACAAAAGTTTCAACAGAGCGATTAGCATTTTCAGACTGTGGGAGTCGGGGAGACGGGGGAACTAAATCAGATGGACTCTTTTCAGTTTCCCGCGTTTCCCGACTGTCTGCACCCTCTTTAACAATGTCATAAACTAACAAAAAGATCCTCATGAAACCCTTTTTCACTGAAGGATCCCCCTTCTTGGTGCCTTCTGTTAAAACTGTGCCAACCCCCTTCCAAAAAACCTTCTGCCTCACATCCTGAGCTGAGATGTTTGGAAACTTTAAAGTCAACCACTTTATAAACTTTTTCACAAAACTTTTAGAAAAACTTTCTCCTGACTCTGTCAGGGTTAATTTTACTTGGTAATAAATCTCTTTTTGCTGTTTGGACAACTTCCCACCCATGTTGCCCACCAGCAAGCCTCACCCGCCTGCTGCTGAAAAAACAGAGAAAAAAAAACTAAAAAAGTCTAAAACCCGACGGCGGCTACCCCACACGCAGTGCGCTTGCGTGCCCTCTCCCTCCGCGGGAACAGGGGTTGCCTCCACCCAGATCCACTAACCGGGGCCTTCCCGCATTAGTATAGAATCTTACCGATCCATCGACCCTTAGAAAACAAAAAACAACAGCGGTTCCCGGTCTGAAGATGTCTTCTGGGGTGTGCAGAAACTGCGTCTTCGGTCCGCTGGAAACCCGGAAGCCGGCAGGAGCCAGAGGAGTTTCTCAGTGGCGATAGGTCTGCGGAGCTGAGCGGAGGGAGCGGAAGCCCCCTCGGACTCGCTGTGGTCCAATCGGCTTTTCCCGCCGGGCGGACTCTGGCGGCTCAATGGTGGTGGCGCCAGCAGCCGTGTCTCCCGCGTCTGGAAAAGCCCCAAACCGGAGCGCTATCTGCCGCGCTAAGAAAACAGTTCCCGCATCAAAGCCACACATTCGGGTGCCACTTGTTACTTTTCGTTCTTTTCTCCTCTCTCTGACTTCCTTGTTTTCGCCCAATTACCGTTTCCCGGAGTGCTGGCCAGGCGCTTCCGGGAGCCGCCGGAGAGAGAGAGAGGCAACAAACACCTTTGTGGGTTCGTTTGATACGGACAGAGCTGTTTAGAGAGCGTGAGCAAGACCGGGATAAAGAGACTCAAGAGATTGGACACTTGTTGTGCAGTCCAAAGTAGGTTGTATTTGCCCGATTGCCGCACGTACAAGTGACCCCGATCTGGAGTCCAGACAAAGGTTTTATAGGGAAAATAAGAGATAAGGTGAAACCAATAAAACAATGCCCAGTGTGAATACATTATAGGTAAAATCCAATGGGAATAACTCCAGGGGGAAGGATGAATACACGTAAAATTACAGAATAGAAACTCCAGCTTTAGGTTTAGGAAACAGAAACTCCCATCTCAAATTCATGAAGCCCTTTTGCTCCGTTTGCGTAGCTGCACACTGCAACAGTTACCTTAACATAATTTCTAACTGCGCCACAGACTGACTTTCCAACTGCGTCATAGGCTTCAAGGCCTCACCAAGGCCTGCATCTGAGGCCTAGGCTGGGGTAGCTCAACCTTCTAAATATGAATCGTGCCCTCTCTCTCTCAGAAAGTCTGCTACAAGTCCCCCTTTTTCTTTTTGAGCTACCCAGATTGACTCGAAGGTGCGGTTAGTCATTCTCTGCATGCACTGTAGCAAGCAAGGTATAAAAACTAGAATAAGTGTAATAATAAGAAAAAATACAATACCAAAACGAACTTAGTCTTTGATCCATCCAGTAAAACCTAAATAATTGAGACAGTTGGCAAACGGAGAGTCTACCACGACAGGTTTTGTCATGTTATTCTTCAGTTGCGTTAACTGTTGGTAAATTGATTGAGAATGGTCTGATGATAAATTCATGAAACACATGCCTTCAAATTCTTCACACCCATGTCCTTGTGCTAAAAGAAGGAAGTCAATGGCGGCCCTGTTCTGCAGAACCGCATGACGAATGCTATCTACATCTGTGGCAAGCTCACTTAACATTTTAGATGTTATATTAATTTGTTTTCCTGTCCAGCAGGCCAGGGTTTTCAATTGTGTGAGAGCCTGCACTGCAGCAACTCCTGGGGAGAAGATAGAGGCTAGTATTACAGATGTGCGCCCCCATAATGATACTTTGTCTGGGCAATTGGGGTCTAGTTGGAGAGCACTCCGTTTGACTTGTTGAGGCCTCTGAGGCAATCCTAGAACCTGATGAATGGTGGGAGCAAACAGGGTTAGTTTAGCAACATAAGATGGGCCTCCCATAGCTTTTTGAGGCACTGCAGACCAGGCTCGATCCCCACAAATGAGGAAAATTCCTGGCGGCAGTTTTCTTGCAGCACTTTTCGGTGGTATCACGGATTGAGTCCAATTGTTACAATATTCTGAATAATTATAGTACAATGGAGATCTGGGAGACAACCAAGTGTTGTCATCTGTTGGCTGTTTTCCTTTTTGTGTTGGTTTAGTAGCATGAGGTCCAAATATCAAACAGTAATTTCCTGGGACAGAACCCAAAAGATTGAATTCTTGAGGTTTAACATTAATAAATATGAGATTTTGCACAACAGCAACAGCCTGTGCTCCCAGACCACTTTTTGGATTTATTTTGACCAGAGTCCAGGCTTTGAACTCTGCCATGTAACTCAGTGGAACTCCAATTAAACAAGTATGAAAAGGATTGGACAGTGTGGTCAACAACAGGCAGAATGAATCCTGCTTAGTCTGTTTGGCCCAAGTGATCCACATATTTTGTCTTTTATCAATGTCAAGGATTCCAAATACTTTGGTTACTAAAACACTACTTAATAAAAATACTTTGACCCACCACATCTTTCTCACGTTCTTGATTGCCCCAAAAAACAAACTTAATTCTAAATACAAACTATAACTTATGATAAACTTAAGGTTATGCTTATGATTATTTAACTTATTTCCTGCTATTCTACTAAATTAATTTTCATCAGAATTAGATTTGTCACAGGATGTTCCAGGTAAATTTTCATTGTCAACATTGTTATCACTGTTGGTGGGTATCTCTGCCTGTGGACACGCACGCATAAATCTGGTTGGCACCCAAACTGGACCAGTACCTGTTGAAACACACATATAACCTCTACCAGTAAACAAAACAGGACTTGCCCCTTGCCATTCACAGGTTTGCATGTCCTTGTGATAAAAACATAGAGTCCTGGAATTGCTTGTGGTCTTCCCTCCTTCACTGATTGGTGATGTATCACAACTGCAGGTTCTTCTCTACCTTCTGCTAAACACAAATAATTCAGGGTAAACAGTACTTTTGACAATCGATTAAAAACATCAGTCTTATCATTATGCTTTTGTTTGGCTAGATATTCTTTCAAGGTACGATTGGCTCTTTCTACAATAGCTTGACCTGTAGATGAGTGAGGGATCCCTGTGGTATGTTTCACCCCCCACTTCTGCATAAAGGTAGCAATTTGTTGACCAACATAAGAAGGAGCATTGTCGGTCTTAATTTCTACAGGTACACCCATTACTGCAAAGCAGGCAAAAAAAAGCCTTTTTACATGAAGAGCTCTTTCTCCTGTCTGTGCTGTTGCCCAAATGAACTTTGAGTAGGTATCTACAGTGACATGGACATATTTCAGCCTACCAAATTCTGGAACGTGAGTTACATCCATCTTCCACAACTATAAAGCTTTCAGGCCCCTTGGATTTGTGCCAAGTCCAAGGCCAGGCCCGTAATGACTACATTGCGGGCAGGCAGGAACAATCTCTTGGGCATCATTCAGGGGAATCTGAAATTATCGGTGCTTGGCTCTCGCATTCTGATGAAATGTCTCATGACTGTTGCGAACTCTCTCAAAATTATTCTGTGGGGGGACATGAACAGCATAACTGACCGCAGCATCCGCCAATGCATTGCCTTCTCCTAAACCGCTGTTACATCAATGGCTTAGAATGTGCATGATGCAAAAGACATGCTGGTGCTGTTTCAGCACACTCCGCAGCTGTAGAAACAGTTCTCCAAGACGTTGATTTTGGGTTCTTCTGAGGCGTCCATCTTCAATTCTTTGCACAACTCCAACTACATATAATGAGTCAGAAACAACGTTGAGTGGTTCTTTGTTCCAAGTTTGGAAAGCCCAACACACGGCCTTCAATTCAAGGGTTTGTAGACTATCTCTTGCATCTCCTTCGATTAAATGTTTCATCCATTTCCCTCGTTGTTGCCAAACACACACAGCTCTTTTGGTTCTTCAACCGGCATTGGTGAAAACTGTCTTTCCCTCAACTGGTTTCAATGAACACAGTGGTCTTGCCAACCACTGATAACGTTTGATGAAATACCACATTGGGCCTTTTGGTTGTTTGTTGTGCACCACTCCTGTGAAACCTAACAGTGCTTCTTGCAGAGCAACGGAGTGTCTGAGCAGCCACTCTAGATCTTCATTCTTCACAGGAACACTGATGTCTGCTGGTTCTTTTCCCTCTATTTCTAGAATTCTGTCTCTGCCTTTTCGTATCAATGCAGCAAGAGCATCTGTCCTGCTCATCACTCGACTTTTTGGTTGAACTGGTAAAAACACCCATTCAAGCAGGATCGCTGCTGACCCAGGGTGGGACTCCCCCTTTTTCTTTTGCCATTGATAAGACAATGGCAAGAGGACAGGCATCAGCGTTGGAAAGGAACAGTGACAGCGGCACATGTTCAATGCGACGAGCACTCCAACCACGCTGTAATTTTTCTGAAACTTGAATTAGAGTTTTTTGTTGTTCAGGGGTATAAACTTGAGGGCTGTTGGCATCACTGCCATGGAGCCATGGCAAAAATGGTTGTAGATCATCATTGGTGATTCCTACAGTGGTACAAACCCACTGTAGGTCTCCAAAAAGTCTCTGAGCATCGTGCAAGGTAGAAATGTCAGCGTGTATGGTAATTTTTGAGGTCGAATTTGTGCATCTGTGATCAGCCATCCTAAATATTTCCAAGGAGCTGATCATTGTACTTTTTCTGAAGATACTGTCAATCCATGATGTTTCAATAGTGAAATGCACCAATTTAAATCTGCATCTGTCAGTGGCTGTTTGGTGGAAATAAGAATGTCATCCATATAATGATAAATGATTGCATTGGAAAAAATGTCGACAAATTGGTTGCAAGGCCCAATCAACAAACAGCTGACACATGGTTGGAGAGTTGCGCGTGCCTTGGGGAAGAGAAATCCATTCATACCTTTTTGCTGGTGCTGCTCTGTTGATAGATGGTATGGTGAAGGCAAATTGGTGGGTATCATCTGGATGAAGCGGAATGGTAAAGAAACAGTCCTTTAAATGGATGACAACAATGTTCCACCCTTGTGGTATCATGGTTGGTGCTGGCAAACCAGGTTGCAAGGCACCCATTGCTTGCATTTGTTCATTTACTTTTCGTAGATCATGCACCAATCTCCATTTTCCTGATTTCTTGGGGACAATGAAAATTGGAGTGTTCCATGGACTGACAGAGGGCTCAATGTGTCCAGCTTCAAATTGTTCTTGTACTAATTGTTCAGCAATTTGAAGCCTTTCTTTTGACATTGGCCACTGCTCAATCCACACAGGTGTCTCAGTCAACCAGGTGATCTTGAGGATGGGCGGCTGCTCTGCAGTGGCCATCAAGGAAAATGCTGGTCTGTGGTCAAAACCATTCCAAGTTGGGAAAGCGCATCTCTGCCTATCAATCCTGCAAGCAGCTTGGGCAAAGGCATGACATATAATTGAGTCACAATAACTTGATTGTCTTCAAAGATGATGCTGATGGGGGTCTCTGCTTACTGAAGGAATTTTCATTCCACCCACTCCTACAATGTGGGAACTTGGAGCTTACAAAGGCCAGTGAGATGGCCAGTACATCTGATTAATAATTGAGACATCTGCACTTGTATCAAGGAGTGGTTCTAATTTGATGCAGTGGGAGCTTCGTTGCAATTGTATTTTCTTCTGTGGGTGATTTTTCATGTCAATTCTGAAAAAGACATCATGGCCAGTTGACCCAAAGCCCTTGTCTTGTCTTTCAAATTCGGTTGGTTCTTTTGGGTGTTGTCGATGTGGCAGGATATTTTCAATAGCTATAATTTGTGCAACCTTGCTTCCTTTTGGAATCGTCACAGGTGGCTGCAAGGCATAAACCATTATTTTCACTTGTCTGTTGTAATCTGCATCAATGACATCTGGAATCACGATCACACCTTGTTTACTTGTGGAGGATCTTCCAAGCAATAAACCTCCTACTAAAGAAATTGTGCTGTACATTGGACCATATGCATTGGTAGGAATTAAAGTTACCTTTTTATCGTTTAGAGTGACTTCTTCTGCTGTGGCCACATCCACTCCGAGGTTCCCCCAGGTGGCAGGTTGATTGTTCATCAGGAAGCTGTTTTCGGAGTCTGTGGGATCAAGGCATCTATTTATTTCTTTGCACGGTGCCTCGACGCGCTGTGCTGGGCGTTTCCCAACTTGTGACAAACTTCTGTGGCATGATGGTCATTGTTGCACTTGTGGCACCACACAGTCTTGACAGTTCAGTCAGAGATGGCCTGTTCCACCACATCGAAAGCAGATGATGTTAGTTGACTTGAGGTTGGGTTGACTTTTGCTGCGACGAAGAGGGTTGTTACTGTTGTTGTTTGACAAAGCAGCTGCAATGATGTGTCCTTGTTGTTGCATCGCATCTTGAATGGCTGCTGTGAATGCTGCAGTTTGATTGCTCTGTTCTACTCGTGTGGCTCTGACAAGCATCTCGTCGACTGGACAGCCTTGAGGAAGGGTGGCCAGGATAGTTCTTGTGTGTGAATTAGCATTTTCAAACGCAAGCGAGCTAAACAAGTGGTCTTGCATGTCTGCTGGCACATCAGGAGCATCTTTCAAAGCGGCTGACAACCTGTCAATGAACTGTCCATAAGGTTCTGTAGTTCCTTGTTTTATGGTTGTATAAGGTGCTGATTTCTTTTTATCTGGTACTGAAATCAAAGCTTGATGAGCTAACTGTTGAGACAATTGATGTATTTCAATTGGGTAGGTGAGTTGCACTCTGGTTGTTGCATAAGGTCCATGCCCAGTCAGCATATCTGGCTGGACACCATAAAAAGGATCTCCCACCACTGCATGTTTGTTAGCTTCTTCAACTGCAAGACATTTCCACTCTCTTTCAAACATGAGAAACTGTGAAGGTGTCAGCAACAAGGATGCAATGCTGGATGAATCAGGGGGACAAAGCAGATCTGCTATAAATATATACTGGATGATGTTTCTGGAAGCCTCTGATCCCATAATCTATGACTGTCTGTTTGGCTGATTGGAGAATTTTCCATTCATGAGGTTCCCATACTGCATTATTATTTCTTATGATGACAGGGCAGGCAAAAGATTTGGCAGTTTTCCAGTCCCCATCTAAAATAGCATTCTTCACCACTGAAGCCCACCGGGACTGAATTGGATTTTTTAAAACAACTGGCATTGTCAATTGCTGCTCAAATTCTTCTAATTGAACCTGTTGATTTTAAAGGTTGGCGAGTTTGGCTATTCTTTGCTGTAACGTATTTGTTTTCACTATCTTGTTCTGTGATTGCTTCTTTTTGTGACCATTGAAATCAGAAAGATAGGATTCTGATTCATCCGAATCAGAGTTCAAGGGAAGGGGACTTTGCGGCACTGCAGTGGTGTGACGTGGATGGACTGCTGCGGGCTGCAGCACCATAGTCTGTGTTGTTGCCTCTGCTGTTCCCCCCCCCCCCCCCCGGTCTCTGCTGTCATCTCTGGGCAATGCAGGGTAGCCCTTCGCGCATGCGCAGCTGCTGTCACCGCTCTCCCTGGGGTTTAGGGGGCGGCACCGCCTCGCTCTCATCCCCACCTTGATCTCCGCCTAGATCTCTGCCCCCATCTTCCGTCCCCTGAGCCAGCCCCATTTCGTCATCATCTCCGCCTGTCTCCTCGGGTTTCACCCCGCCCCCAGAGTGGAGCGGCTGGCTCACTTCCTGTTGCCTTTCATTCTGCCGGGGAACTCAAGGAGGCACTTCCACTGCGTGCACACGAGTATCAATGCGAGCAACGACCTCCTGTACTGAAGTGCTGACCGGGGCTTTTTGTCCTCGCATTGGACGCATATTATTAACACTAAAAAACCTTTCAAACCGAGATGGCTCCTGCCCTTCTGTCTTTTCCACCACTGACCGTTCAAAAGCCTGAATCGTGGCCTCTGCCACCTTTTTCTCTGTGGACATACTTTGCAAGGTACGTTGTCATGGTTGGACACTGGCGCAATGCCAGCGTCCCTATGAAAATGTACCTTCCCTAAATAAATGCTGTGAGATGTTATCAGGAACGGAGCAGAGCAGGCCCAAGCTTAATAACAAAGGAAAAAAAAAACTTTATTAAACTACTACTAATACAGAAAACACATAAACTAAATCTAGGATGAAGACCTTTTAAAACACCCCTCTTCTTCCTAATTTCTAAAAACACTCAGCCATGAAACATTACCTGGGATTCCTGGTCAAATTACTACCCTTCAGGTAATCCATACTCAAACTATCAAGGGAGAGAGAAGTCTCTCTTGTACCACTGACCCCCCCGGGAAACACAGCTGCCACCCTGTGTTTCCCTGTCACACATGGCAACCGCCCGGAAAAAAAAATCTGCTAGTGTGACACTCTCCATTCTATGTCACAGTGCTCTCACTACTGTGCTCGTAGGGCTCCTTTAAGGATGCTTTGCTACGGACCCAAAGATACAACAGTTCAGCTTCTCATCTTGGGACTACAGTCCCCCCTATTTTCCCCTGGGGCCGAGGGGTCTAAAAACAGGACTCATCTTCTTCCTGAAGACAGAGGGTATCACTATTCCCTCTTCAGCTTTCTTCGTTTCTCGCCATTCTTGTGCTGTTTGAAGCTGAAACAGGTCTCCCTGGGTCACCACTGCATCTCCCTAAAATGCAGTCTCTATTGCAGGAGATTTTGGTTCAGTCCATGGCTAACAAGAAAAGTCCAGCTAAAAGCTACTTCATCATCTCCTCCCACTTAAATATTTCTTCTTCTAACATCTCAGGTCCCGGACTATCTCTCTTCCACTACAAATCAAGGAGGGGTAATACTTTTAAAAAGCCCTCATTTCCTGGAAAGGGTTAAACGTTCAGACTCTCTGGACAGCTGATATCTCGGTCCGGTGTTCCGTCTCCCACGCTGGACATCCCCCCCCTTCTCTTTCTCCTCTGCCGGCAAATTTCTAGGTGCCGCCAGGCTCTCTGTCTCTTTCCCTCTTGGGGGGGGGGGGGGGCAAAGGCATCTCCACTTCTCTCTACCCTTCCGTCCACAGGAGCTGGCTCGGTTCCAGACCCTCAGCCCCTTGGCCTACCTAGACAAGGCCACGTGGCTTCCCCTCCCCCACCCAGCCTAAGGCTGGGCAGGGGAGAGTCTGCACTCTCTGACGACCGGAACTAAAAGAGACAGTTTTCCTGGGAGTTCTTGCTTTTAACCGCCTGTGTTCTCAGAGGCGTGTCCATACTTTCAGTAGTCACTCCAGGTGCCAATATCTAAACCTGACCACTGATTAGTTTGACCCAACTTCCTAGAAAAAATTCACTTCCGTGTCAAACCACAACACACGTATAACTTTCTTCCAAATCGCTTCAAATTCTAATATTGTTTTCTTATTTTTTCTGCATTCCACAGCCGAATCCCAAAGCAACTGCCCCAGTTCTTGCCACTCGGTCTCGCTGAAGACGAGTGAGGGCTTTTGTAACTTGCCTTTATTTCTGGCCCATAGGACCAGTTGTTCTAAATCAGCGTCTTTTACTTTTTCACTTCTCTTAGAGAGAATATGCAAAAGGAGCCGCACTGCTGCTGTCAAATCGCTATCCATTTTTCCTTCACTCGCTTTGCATGCAACTTGCCTTCCAACCACTGCGAGGCGCCCCGTATCCTCCCACGACACAGCAGCGCCACTCGCTCCAGCTCCCTGCTCCGTCTCGTTCACCTCCGCCGCGCTTCCACTTGCGCTCAATCTGTGAACCATGGAGACTTTCACGTTTCCCGTCGCAACAATCTATTTGGAAACTGAGGAGGCTTCAGTGCTTCGGCATCCCAATCCCCGTCGTCATAAAGCGTCGTGGGGTCCCAACTACTGACGCTATAAAAGCGCGGTGGAATTGAGATCCCTGCCATGATAAGAATGATTCGAGATCGCAAGCCCCCCCTTTGCGCCCTCCGTCACGTGGACCAGGGGCTGCCGTCCGATGCCATCACAGAGGCGTTTTGATGGCTCATCGGAGTCTTCCTGTCCCTGTTCACAGGCGCCACATGAATCAGGGACTCGTAAATTCCAGGAGGCTGGACAGGACAAACGCAGATCTGCACCAATGTGGTGAAACATATGTTCTCTGTTTATTGTTTATAAGATGGCAGTTTATATACACTTCAATATAGTTTACAATCGGGAACACACTCTCATTGGCAAGAAAACATTGTTTGTCTTTGGCTTAAGGTGGCTAGAGTTTCACACTGCAGACCTATACTAATTCACACCCAGAAAGCTCAATTACACTGTGGTTACCTTAACATAATTTCTAACTGCGCCACAGACTGACTTTCCAACTGCGTCATAGGCTTCAAGGCCTCACCAAGGCCTGCATCTGAGGCCTAGGCTGGGGTAGCTCAACCTTCTAAATATGAATCGTGCCCTCTCTCTCTCAGAAAGTCTGCTACAACCTTTTTATTTACCTTTTGGCAAATTATACATTTCTCAGTTATTTGCTTTGCCAATCTAAAAATTCTAATGTACTCATAATTCCTTAAAAAGTGATCACACAAACCCTGAGCACTCCAATGAGTTTTTTGATGCATGTCTTCTAATATTTTCCTAGTAAGTGGCTTATTAAGTAACTGCCTCCTCTTAGGAAGTTTCTATTTCTTGGATTGATCTTGCTCTCCCCCTATTGTACTTAATTCCTTTTCTTCTGCTTCACTAAACGTTGGAACTTCTAATTTTTCCTTGTCTGGGGTCAAAATTAACATAACCTTTTTGGTCTCATTTTCTGCTGCATCTCTAGCCTCATGATCTGCTAAATTATTCCCTCTTATTTCTGAGGTCATTCCCCTTTGGTGTCCTTTAACGTGTACTACAGCTATTTCTTCAGGCTGTTTTAATGTCTCTAAAACCTCTGAGTCCTTCATGTATCAGTCTTTTTCTTTTGAATTTAGTAACCCCCTTTCCTCTCAAATTTTTCCAAAGGTGTATACTACCCAAAAAGCATACTTTGAATCAGCATATATGGTTCCTTTCTTGTGTGCTAAATATTCCAGTGTTCTTTTTAAAGCATATAATTCACAAGATTGAGCTGATTAATTTGAAGGTAATTTTCCTTTTTCTATGGTCTGCATATTTTTACCATCAATCAAGGCATATCCTGACATTCTTTTTCCTTGTATGCATCTGGATGAACCATCAACGTATATTCTTTCACCTTCTGGGAGGGCCCGTTCTGTTAGATCGTCTCGACTTTTAGTTTGGTATTGGATAATTTCTAAACAATTATGTGTTAAGTTACGTTTTGGTTCTCTATATAAAAATTGAGCTGAATTCAAACTTTTGTTTACTTCTTGAGTCAAGTGTCCTGGTTTAGGACAAATAAGGGGAAAACATCTCCAAAGGAGTCCCTTATAGGAAACCAAACCCTCCGCAACTTCCCCCCACCACCGGGTTCGGGAGGAATTCCTTCAGAGGGGAAGTGGAAAAAACTTGTTTATTAAGGAACAACAAAAAACACTCCCCAGCACAAGAGAAATAGCCCAAGATGACCACAGATGTTTTCACCAGTCCAAGGGAGTTGAGCTGTATCTCTCTTCGCCGCAGAGGGTACGAAGCTTCTTTCGCAGACCCCGGGGGAGCTCCTGCCCGGAGTAGGTTCGATGTCTTCGGGGGGGGGGGGGGGGGAAGGGAACAACGGAAACCGGGGAAAAGGAAAAAAATGGCAAAAAAACAAGCAAGCGAAAAGCAGAGAAAAAAGAGAGGAAAACAGAGCCAGCAAAGCAGGCAGCCAGCAGCAAGCAAAAGCCGCAAGCAAGCCCAGCAGCAAGCCCGCAGCGAGCCGGTGGGGGAAGGAAGACAAAACAAACTGAGGACAGGGAACAGAAACCACGATTGGGATAATGTGCATGAAAATGTCCTGTCCCCACGACATTCCACCCCTTATCCCATATCGTGAACATGTTACTGAACTTCCTTCCCGCCTGCTCAAACCTTCCACACTTACACATTCCCTTCCATTCTCACTTGCTCTGACTTTCGACATTTACACATTTCCTTCTGTCCCATGTCTGTGTGGTTTAATGTACAAACAATGGCAGTAACATCCAGCAAATTGAGATGTTTGCATATGAGTCTCACCCCACAATCTGGTCTCCCTGAGGTACACATCGTGTTCTTCCATCTTTCTGCATTATCCACCATGTACAACCTGGTCCCTGAGCAAAGACAATCCCACGAATGGGTTTGTCTGTACTCGAGGCAGAATTGATCCACACTGTCCTCCCTAACAAACCTCTGATATGTGCCACTGGGACTTTATCTCCGTCTACTATATTCAGGGACTCAGACTGGGCAGGACCTGCTCGATTGGTGGAACCTCGGGTGTTAACTAACCAGGTGGCCTTTGCCAAATGCTGCTCCCAGTTTTTGAAAGATCCCCCACCCAATGCTTTCAAGGTGGTTTTTAACAGTCCATTGTACCTCTCCACCTTGCCTGCAGCTGGTGCATGGTAGGGGATATGGTACACCCACTCAATGCCATGTTCCCTAGCCCAGGAGTTGATAAGGCTGTTCTTAAAATGAGTCCCATTGTATGACTCAATCCTCTCAGGGGTACCATGCCTCCAAAGGACCTGCTTTTCAAGGCCCAGGATGGTGTTACGGGCTGTAGCATGAGACACAGGGTAGGTTTCCAACCATCCTGTGGTGGCTTCCACCATTGTGAGCACGTAGCGCTTGCCTTGGCGGGTTTGAGGCAGTGTGATGTAGTCAATCTGCCAGGCCTCCCCATACTTGGACCACCGTCCCCCATACTATAGGGGCTTCACTCGCTTGGCCTGTTTGATGGCAGCACACGTCTCACAGTCATGGATAACCTGAGAAATACTGTCCATGGTTAAATCCACCCCTCGGTCTCGTGCCCACTTATAGGTGGCATCTCTACCCTGATGGCCTGAGGCATCATGGGCCCATCGCGCTAGGAACAACTCCCCCTTGTGTTGCCAATCTAAATCTATCTTTGACACCCCTATCTTTGCAGCCTGATCTACCTGCTGATTGTTTTGCTGTTCTTCATTAGCTCTACTCTTGGGGACATGAGCATCTACATGGCGAACCTTCACAGGCAGTTTCTCTACCCGGGTAGCAATGTCTTTCCATTCTTCAGCAGCCCAGATTGGTTTTCCTCGACGCTGCCAGTTAGCCCCTTTCCACCTCCCCAGCCATCCCCACAGAGCATTGGCTACCATCCATGAATCAGTATAGAGGTAGAGCTTCGGCCACTTCTCCCTTTCTGCAATGTCTAGCGCCAGTTGAACGGCTTTGAGTTCAGCAAGTTGACTTGATCCACCTTCTCCTTCAGTGGCCTCTGCGACCTGTCGTGTGGGGCTCCATACAGCTGCTTTCCACTTCCGATTCATTCCTACAACGCGACAGGAACCGTCAGTGAAAAGAGCATTGCGTGTTTCCTCTGCTGGCAATTGGTTGTAGGGTGGAGCTTCTTCAGCCCGTGTCACTGGTTCTTGTTCTTCATCTGTGACACCAAAGTTTTCACCTTCAGGCCAATTTGTAATCACTTCCAAAATCCCAGGGCGATTCAGTTTACCAATACGGGTGCGCTGCGTGATGAGGGCAATCCACTTGCTCCATGTAGCACTGGTGGCATGGCGGGTAGTAGGAACCTTTCCTCTGAACATCCACCCCAGCACCGGTAGTCGGGGTGCCAGGAGGAGTTGTGCTTCTGTACCAATCACCTCTGAGGCAGCTTGGACTCCTTCGTAGGCAGCCAAAATTTCCTTCTCTGTTGGGGTGTAGTTGGCTTCAGACCCTCTGTAGCTCCGACTCCAAAATCCTAGCGGTCGGCCTCGAGTCTCATCAGGCACTTTCTGCCAAAGGCTCCAGGACAGACCATGGTTCCCGGCTGCAGAGTAGAGCACATTCTTGACCTCTGGTCCCGTCCTGACTGGGCCAAGGGCTACTGCATGAGCAATTTCCTGCTTAATCTCGGCAAAAGCTTGTTGCTGCTCAGGGCCCCAATGGAAATTGTTCTTCTTGCGGGTGACCAGGTAAAGAGGGCTCACGATCTGACTGTACTCAGGAATGTGCATTCTCCAGAAGCCTATGGCGCCTAAGAAAGCTTGCGTTTCCTTCTTGTTGGTTGATGGGGACATAGCTGTGATCTTGTTGATGACATCCGTAGGAATCTGACGCCGCCCATCTTGCCACTTCACTCCCAGGATCTGGATCTTTCGAGCAGGTCCCTTGACTTTGCTCCTCTTGATGGCAAAACCGGCTTTCAGGAGAATCTGGATTATTTTCTCTCCTTTCTCAAACACTTCTGCTGCCGTTTTCCCCCACACAATAATATCATCGATATACTGTAAATGTTCTGGAGCCTCACCCTTTTCTAGTGCAGCCTGGATCAGTCCATGGCAGATGGTAGGACTGTGCTTCCACCCCTGGGGCAGTCGATTCCAGGTGTATTGCACTCCCTTCCACGTAAAGGCAAACTGAGGCCTGCATTCTGCTGCCAGAGGAATGGAGAAAAACGCATTAGCAATGTCAATAGTGGCGTACCACTGTGCTGCCTTGGACTCCAGCTCGTACTGGAGTTCCAGCATGTCCGGCACAGCAGCGCTCAGTGGTGGAGTCACTTCATTCAATGCTCGGTAGTCCACAGTCAATCTCCATTCTCCTTCAGATTTACGCACAGGCCAAATAGGGCTGTTGAAGGGTGAGTGGGTTTTGCTAACCACCCCTTGTCTCTCCAGCTCACGAATCAGTTTGTGGATGGGGATCACGGCATCTCGATTCGTTCTATACTGCCAGCGATGCACTGTCGAGGTTGCAATTGGCACTCGTTGCTCTTCCACCCTTAGGAGCCCTACTGCAGATGGGTTTTCTGTCAGTCCAGGCAAGGTGTTTAATTGCTTAATGTTCTCTGCTTCTACAGCGGCAATTCCAAAGGCCCACCTGAGTCCCTTCGGGTCTTTGTAATAGCCGCTCCGGAGGAAGTCCATGCCCAGAATACATGGAGCCCCTGGGCCAGTCACAATGGGATGTTTCTTCCACTCCTTCCCAGTCAGGCTCACCTCAGCTTCCACCAGGGTCAGTTGTTGTGATCCCCCTGTCACACCAGCAATGAAAACAGGCTCTGCCCCCACATATCCCGATGGTATTAGCGTACACTGTGCACCAGTATCCACTAAAGCGTCATATTCTTGTGGCTCTGATGCGCCAGGCCATCGGATCCACACCGTCCAGAAAATACAGTTTTCCCATGCCTCTACCTGGCTAGAGGCAGGGCCCCTCTATGCCTGGTTATCCTTCTTTCCTTGGGCATATGTCTTGGAGGTTCCCTCAAGGGGATCAGACATGTCATCATCATCATCATACCTGGCTGTTCGGCTACGGGCAACTGGGGCTGCTTTCCTTTTCTTACCTTCCTTCAATTCACGCACCCGTTGTGCCAGAGCAGCAGTAGGCTTCCTATCCCATTTCCTCATGTTTTCTCCAGACTCACGTAAGAAGAACCACAACTCAGCTCGTGGGGTGTACCTTCTCTCCCCAACAAGGGAACGTCTGCGTTGGGTGCCAGGGCCTCTAATTTGTACAGCTGAGATTTGGAGGAGGTCCTCCTTAATCTCTTCCCTGAGTTTCTTGCGGCTTTCCTCTATTTTTCCTTCTAATTCCTGCAGTCGTGTCTCCACAGCTGCAATTCTGGCATGGGTTGGGCCATGTACAGCATCCGCATATGCCCGAAGCTTCTTTGCCATATCAAGTACAGTCTCATATACCTCCTCCCGCTTCATTATTGCTAGAGCAGAAGCGTATTCAGGTGGCCCAAGTCGCACCAGTTTCCTCCACATTACAGGTGTGCATGGTACAAGGTCCGGATTCCTAATTGTTACGTCTTCTGAAAAAATGATCTCCACCACTGCCATCTCCCTCAGGCGTTGGATCCCCTGTTCTATGGTCTTCCATCGTGTCTGCTGGACATAGAGGTCATCGGCACACAGATATCTTTGTGCTACGCTGTCCAGGACCCGTTCCCAGAGGCTGTGAGGGCTAGCCCCCTTCATCATGCCTTGGTCGATGACAGGATCATGTGACAGGGACCCCAAATGCCTTGCTTCAGTGCCATCCAGAATGGTAGCCTCCCCTGCCGCATCCCAAAGGCGGACCAGCCAACTAATTATAGATTCGTCGGGCTGTTGCCGATAATCCTTCCTTAGGCCTCGAAGGTCCTTCAGGGAGAAGGAATCAATATTAGCCTCTGATCTTGTGCCAGTTGCTTTGACTCCTGATTTTATGTCAGGAGGTGTTGAGGGTCTTTCTCCTGCATCATACTCATCATTGTCATCCACTGGTCGATCGGTCTTCTCTGTGCACTTTCCACTTCGTGTGCTAGTAGCCACAGCCATTGGTTGAGGCTTACAGTCTGGTTTAGCTGCTGGCTTCGAACCTGGGCTGTTGGCTGCAGCCTGAGTGACTGGGATTGCTGCTGGTTTATCTCCCTGCCCCCCTTCCTCTGTCTGCTGCCCTACAGTATCAAGCAGAGTACGATAAGCATATGCCAGGGCCCAGCTCACTGCAATGATCCTTTTCTCCTTGGGGTTATCCTGGCATTTCCCTTTCAGATACTTCGCCACCTCAGCTGGGTTCTGGATGTGTTCAGATGGAAAGTCCCAAACTACAGGATCAGAAAACTCCTTTAAAATTTGGCCCATATCCTCCCATTTCCCGCACCACTCAGGATTTTTCACCCTTGGTTGTACTCCTAAATCAGAGGTCTCACCAGCCCCTCTAGAAATCTCAGCCTTCATCTTATATAAACTGCGGACAGTATAGAGAAAGGTTATTAAATTAAATAAGAGAAAGATGGTATCCTTGGCAGTCAGGGAGGACAGGACATTTCCTAATAGAGATGTAAACAATTCGGAGGAGGAAAAGGAAAGCAAAGGCTGAAAAACCTCCTCCCCCATAACAAATTTAGCACACAGCCACAACCACGAATTGTACATTCCTGGAGCCGATAACAACGTTTTTATAAGCCCCTTGCAAAGTATCACAGCCAAGCCCAGCCCGATAAATATTCTCGTTAGTGCCCCTCTGCTACAAAAGCTACGTATTAGGGACAATACCGGAGCTACTTCTGGATAAGAAAATAACTCCAGGGACCATAAAGCTATCAAAACTTCAAAGAACCCTAATGACCACAAATAGAGGCAGGCTTTCACTCCAAATGACATCATAACTTTAAAAAGAGACATACCAATATTCCCACAGAACAGTTAAAGCCAAAAATATTATTAGAATAAAGTTTTTTCCACTTTGTCTGGGCCTCCCCGTACGGGCCACCAAATTATTTGTCCTGGTTTAGGACAAATTAGGGGAAAACATCTCCAAAGGAGCCCCTTATAGGAAACCAAACCCTTCGCAACTTCCCCCCACCACCGGGTTCGGGAGGAATTCCTTCAGAGGGGAAGTGGAAAAAACTTGTTTATTAAAGAACAACAAAAAACACTCCCCAGCACAAGAGAAATAGCCCAAGATGACCACAGATGTTTTCACCAGTCCAAGGGGGTTGAGCTGTATCTCTCTTCGCCGCAGAGGGTACGAAGCTTCTTTCGCAGACCCCGGGGGAGCTCCTGCCTGGAGTAGGTCCGATGTCTTCGGGGGAGAGGGGAAGGGAACAACGGAAACCGGGGAAAAGGAAAAAAAAATGGCAAAAAAGCAAGCAAGCGAAAAGCAGAGAAAAAAGAGAGGAAAACAGAGCCAGCAAAGCAGGCAGCCAGCAGCAAGCAAAAGCCGCAAGCAAGCCCAGCAGCAAGCCCGCAGCGAGCCGGGGGGGGAAGGAAGACAAAACAAACTGAGAACAGGGAACAGGGAACAGAAACCACGATTGGGATAATGTGCATGAAAATGTCCTGTCCCCACGAGCTGAATTCAAACTTTTGTTTACTTCTTGTGTCAAGTCATCACTGTCTATCAAAATTGCTTCATATTTTAACATCTTAGAGTTTGTTAACTATTTTTCAGCTTTTTGATTTAACATGTTTCGGACCACATGAGATGTACACACAATTTACTTCTAAAAGTAAGTTTACGGCCCTCTTCTACCAGAATAGCAGTAGCTGGTATATCTTGGATATATACTGGTCAGCCATGGCTCACTGGATCTAACAATTTTGATAAATAAGCTACTGGTCTCTTCACTCTTCCTCACTCTTGGACTAAAACTCCATGAGCTACTCCACCTTCCATATTCACATATAGATGAAAGGGCTTTTCTAATGAGAGTAAGCTCAAAGCTGGTATTGAGGCTAGTTTTAACTTTAATTCTTTTAATTTATTATCATCATCCCTGGTCTACTTTATATCGCCTCCTTCTGTCAATTTTTCATATAAATTTTTACTGTCTGCGTATACTCTTCAATCTATATTCTACAATATCTCAATAATCTGAGCAGTGTCGCCCTGGTTATCAAGAGTTTTCTAAAGCCTTCTGAGTTTACATTCTTTTAGAAAACTTTCTCACACAACTTTCTGTAAACAACCTATTGTTTTGCATTCTTTCATAGAGGCGGAGAAATTTGATGTACAGGTAGTTTGTCCAGTGTCGTTGGAGAGGTGGCACGTTCACCCTCCAATCCACTGGCATCTTTTGAGAACTATAAAAGATTGGAGTCAGAAAAAATAAATTAGTCTCTTCATCGTGACCAAGGCTGTGGTGCGTCGTTTTTGCTTGTGTCATCTGGTGACAGAGCAGCCTTCTAACTTCTTTCTTTGAAGAGGGAGGGGGAAGAGATAAAATCCTTGCAATCTTCTCAGGATTTAGCTTTTGTCTACTTTTGCTTATTAAGTGACTAAGATATTTTACTTCTGGTTCCAAAAATTGTAGCTTCCCTTTTGATACTCTTAATCCTTCTGCCCCAAGAAAATTTAAAGTTTTATAGTAGCCTCCCTAAGTTCAACTTCAGCTTCCCCTGATAATAAAAGATCATCCACATATTGGGTAATTTGTATTCTAGGAGGAGTGGGGAAAGTTTGTAATATTTCTTCTAAAGCTTGTCTAAATAGGTTTGGAGACTCAGTAAATCCCTGTGGTAATTTTGTCTATCTTAGTTGTTGCTTTCTTTTAGCATTTGGATCCTCCCATTTAAAGGCGAAAATATTTCAGCTTTCCCCTGCCAATGGGCAAGACCAAAAAGCATCTTTAATGTCAGAACCCAGAATGTCCCTCGGACACTCTTGGATGTTCCGGGCCCAGGTCAGAAGCATTTGAGACCCTGGCATGCAGCCGGAAACCCCTGTGGCTTTGAATCTGATCCATGGAACAATTTACCAATCTTGCAGGAAGAACAAGAAATCACAAAAGTTTAGATATTATAGTAGAAGTAGTCACAAAGTGAAAGGAAGAATCTTTGAGTGCTGTACAGGGGGGTTTTAGGCCTTGTACAGAGGAGTCTAAGTTTTGTACATGGCTGTCAGAAGTTCTAAGATGGAGGGATTTGGGTGTGCCCTGTCCTCCTTCTTTCTCCTTCCTAACTTCCATGTTCATGGTGATGTTGGCACTCACAGATTGGTTTAGAGTAGAAAGCCACCATTCAGTATAGGTAATAGGCATTGGGGAAAAACCATAAACATTTAACACGTAATGTATGATATAAAAGATGGCACCAGCCCCCTGGTCAGTCAGAGGGTGTCAGAGACAGTGTCAGTGTGTGTGTGTGTGCCTTTGTCTGACCTGCTGAATGGACCGCAGCAGTTCAGGAAGAAAATCTTTTAGATAACATACAATAAACTACCTTGAGACCGGACGACTGAAGACTACTGAGTCTTTCTTTGAAGGCACGGGTTGGAGGAGAGACTTTTCCATCTTTCGGGGTTACCCCAATCTGGGGGTGAGCCCTGGCACTTTAAGATCAACTACATTAAACCACTGATGCTGGGGTGGGACTTTACTTACAAGAGTATAGGGATTGGGTACCACTGGGTAACGGGTCCGAGTCCTCTTGTAAACTTCCCTTAAGTCTTGTACTATTCTATAATTCCCATCAGACTTCTTTACTGGGAGAATAGGGATATTATGAGGAGACACAGAAGATTCCAATGTCCCATCCTTTATCAATTCTTCTATTACTGGTTTTAAGCCTTCTCTTCCTTCTAAGGATATAGGGTACTGACGCACAAGTATGGGACATTCTTCTCTCTCAGTTGTGACCCTTATGGGGTCCATATTCAGTCCTCCCCTATTTCCTTCCCCAGTCCAAACTCCTTTTTTAATCTTTTCCTCATCTTCTTGGCCGAGTTTTAACACTTTAGCTGTCATCTTCCCTTCTTCTGGTATAACCGCTATTCCTAATTGTACCTGTCTCTTCCCAATAAGTTGCTACCTGCCCCAGGAACTAATAGGACCTCTCCCATCCCTATTCTTGTTTCCCCTTCAATTACTACATTTTTAGTGACAGGAACTTTAAATCCTTCTCCTTTTGCTCCTGTTACCTTCACAGTGTCATTACTCACATCACATCTGTCGCCCTGATTTTTTAAGATTTTCTAAAGCCTTCTGAGTTTACATTCTTGTAGAAAACTTTCTTATGCAACTTTCTGTAAACAACCTATTGTTTTGCATTCCTTCATAGAGGCGGAGAAATTTGATGTACCGGTAGTTTGTCCAGTGTCATTGGAGAGGTGGCACGTTCACCCTCCAATCCACTGGCACCTTTTGAGAACTATAAATTATTGGAGTCAGAGGAAATAAATTAGTCTCTTCATCGTGACCATAGCTGTGGTGCGTCGTTTTTCCTTGTGTCCTCTGGTGACATCTGGTGGCCGCCGGCGTGTACTACAGCTTAGGTCGGGTGAGAGTGTGCTTACCCCCCCTCCTCTTTGGCGTTTTGCCTGCTGTTTTAGTGATGGAAACTGTTATGAACAGTTTCCAGGTGTTCCCCAGAGACGCGGGCAGGGCTTTCCTAGTTCCCATGGCAACACTAAAAGAAAACTACTAACTCTAGCCAAGTACCGATATTGAAATGCTAATTAGCCAATTGCTCTGTTTGTTTTCTCTAAACTACCTGGCCTCCCACCCCTCCACGCTGCCATTCTGGGACTAACATGCAAATAAAAACCCTTAGGATCATGGGAGTATTTTTAGGAGATAAAAATGAATATAAATCAAAAACTGAACACAATAGAGGAGTCTAGATAAATGCCCTAGCTGAGGAAGAGGGAAACACATCCCCTGACTGGCTTTTAACCGTCGCCATCACCTAAGAAAGAACAGACTATATTAGGCTCTGAGAAGCAGGGCGATAGACAGACAGAGAGCCCTGGTGCTGCCACCACGGAAGGAGTGGGGACAGCTGTTGTTCTGGACTTCAGCAACAGACTCTGCACACCACGCCTCCTCATCCTCGGGCCACCAGTGTGCCACAAGGAAGGAGAAAGGACAGCTGCTGCTCGGGACTCCAGTGACCGGCTCTGCACACCGCCTTCCTTCCGGCTGCCTGGGAAAGCTACAACCGCGGGGGCGAGCTCTGCGTCGAGCCCCCTGCCCAGCTGATCTTTTTAATAAAGAGCTGAACATTAATAAAGGCATTAGACCTGTTCATTTCAGAAACCTCTATGGGTTTCGGGATAGAATCTCTGATTTTGGATCTCTGGAGGGATGTCCTGGAGAGGAAACGTGTTTCCGTCTCCTGGAGTGATTTTCAAAGGCTGTTTTTGTGGGCGAGGCAGCAGGGGTTCTTTTCCGACCCTAGGGAGGCGATGTCCCGAGAGATGTGTTCTCAAGTGGGGGACAGTCTCATGGAAGCCCAGTCTGATGATTGCTCTGTGGACGTTGGGCCATTGCTGGTGCAATGGAAAATGTTAGACGCGGTTTGGCCGGGATCTGAGTTTGGTAGCTCTCGGAGCTCTTTGGGGGGACCGTCCGTCTCGGACGTGGACGACGGGGGCGGGGCCTGACAGAACACTGACCAACGCCCCGCCTTCTGCGGCTTCCACTGCCGGCGCATGCCCAGCAGGCTGCGCAGGCTCAGAAATGGGAGACGACCTCCCCCCAGAAGACGAATCCGAGATCGAAGCGGGTGAGCCCGCTCCCGCCGCCCCCAGGGGGTATGTCGTAGAAACACCGCAATTCGGACAAAGCGTCGTCACTGAATCAGACGCAATCAGAGGCGGAGGCCCCCGAGCGCCGGGAAAGCACAAAGAGAGGGCGGTTTTTCCCCCGGCTCACTGCGTCTGCGGCGCGGGGCGAGGTGGCCGAGCCGGCTCCACCGACCGCTCGCTCAAGGCCAGCGGGCTGGGAGCCCAATCCACCTTAGAGGAGGAGCCGTCTGCATGAACTCAAATTCCCCGTCGTCCTTAATCACCTGTTAAACAGAACTGGCTCCTGGAGAGTGTTATCTCTGAGTCATGTGGCAAGACATTGATGGGCCTATTAACAAGAGATAAGGAAAACTGTCCAGATGCAACTGCTACTCGGATGGTAATAGGAAACATCTTGGTGCTCAGTCTTGGACAACAGGGCAGATTTGTGCAATGGTTTCCACCCACACCCCCCCGTCACGATCCCAAAGGGGACACGGCTCGCTCAATTTGTACCTTTTAAGTCTTCTGTTCGCAGGACGGCTGACCGGCCACATGGGTCTGGCGGTTTTGGGTCCACTGGGCCGCCTCAAGTTCACTGGACAGCTGTCCTGACAAAGGACCGTCCAGAGATGTTGTGTACACTGTCCATCCCTGGTGCGACGCCGCCGGAGAGTCGCCTCTGCGGGCTTCTCGACAGCGGCGCTGACGTCACGGTTCTGTCCCTTGCCACCTGGCCTCCAGACTGGCTCCTGAATCCAGTGGAGACGTCTGTTGCAGGACAGGGGGGAAACGGCGCGATGTTACGTGAGCCAGCGGTCCGTGCTGGTCACAAACCCAGAGGGACAGACGGCCTGGTTTAGGCCGCATGTTACTTCTACTCCTGCTAACCTCTGGGGGAGGGATGTTCTGTCTGCGTGGGGGGTGCGCATCAGGACGGATTTTTGATGGGGGCCACTGCAATGAAGGGCGCAGACTGTCCTACGCCTCCTATAAGGTGGCTAGTGGACACACCTGTTTGGGAGAACCAGTGGCCGCTTCCTCAAGATAAATTGATCACCCTTCAAGGTCTAGTGCAGGAGCAGTTAGACCAGGGTCATCTGGAGCCTTCTACCAGTCCCTGGAACACTCCTGTCTTCTGCATCAAGAAGAAATCTGGGAAATGGAGGTTGTTATAAGACCTCAGAAAGGTCAATGCCGTGATGGAAAGCATGGGAACATTGCAGGCGGGCATGCCATTGCCTACCATACTTCCTGCAGACTGGCTGATCTTCATCATGGATTTGAAGGATTGTTTCTTTACAATTCCTTTGCATCCCGATGACAGACCAAAATTTGCCTTCTCGGTGCCAGCAATCGACAATGCTGAGCCTGTACACCGATACCAATGGAGAGTTTTGCCCCAGGGGATGCGTAATTCCCCAGCCATATGCCAATGGTATGTGACCCATGCCTTGTCTGGAGTTCGCAAGCAGTTTCCTGGTGCACGTCTGTATCATTATATGGACGACATTTTGGTGGCTGCTTCCACCCAGGATGAGCTGCTGAGGATTCAGCCTCGGTTGCTCGATGCTTTGCATGCGCATGGACTGCAGGTGGCTCCAGAAAAGCTTCAACAACAACCTCCTTGGAAGCATTTGGGGGTCAAAATTCTAGAACGGACAATCCGACACCAGGAGGTGCAATTTGTGCATTTGGTGAAGACACTGAATGATGCTGTTGTGGTTTGACATGAAAGTGAATTTCTTTTCAGGAAGTTGGGTCAAACCAATCAGTGGTCAGGTTTGGATGTTGGCACCTGGAGTGACCACTGAAAATATGGACACGCCTCTGAGAACACAGGGTGTTAAAAGCAAGAACTCCCAGGAGAACTCTCTCTTTGGTTCCGGTCGTCAGAGAGTGCAGACTCTCCCCTGCCCAGCCATGGGCTGGGTGGGGGAGAGGAAGCCATGCGGCCTTCTCCAGGTAGGCCGAGGGGGCTGAAGGTCTGGAACCGAGCCAGCTCCTGCAGACAGAAGGGTGGAAAGAAGCGGAGATGCCTTTGTTCCCCCCCTCAGAGAGAAAGAGACAGAGAGCCTGACGGCACCTAGAAATTTGCCAGCAGAGGAGAAGGAGAAAGGGGGGGGATGATGCCCAGTGTGGGAGTCGAGAATGCTGGACAGACATTTCAGCCGTCCAGGGAGTCTGAACTTTTAACCCTTTCCAGGAAATGAGGGCTTTGTAAAATATTACTCCTCCTTGATTTGTAGTGGAAGAGAGATAGTCCGGGACCTGACATGTTAGAAGAAGAAATATTTAGGTGGGAGGAGATGATGAAGTAGCTTTTGGCTGGACTTTTCTTGTTAGCCATAGACTGAACCAAATTCTCCTGCAATAGAGACTGCATTTTAGGGGGATGCAGTGGTGACCCAAGGAGACCTGCTTTGGCAACCACCAGCACAGGAATGGCAAGAACAGAGGAAAGCTGAGGAGGGAATGGTAATGCCCTCTGTCTTCACGAAGAAGATGATCTCTGTTCCTGGACCCTTGGCCCCAGGGGAAAGTGGGGGGCGACTGTGGTCCCAAGATGAGAAGCTGAACTGTTGTCTCTTTTAGTCCATGGCAAAGCATCCTTAAAGGAGCCCTATGGGCAGTCTGTCCATGCACGGTGGTGAGAGCACTGTGACATGGAAGGAGAGTGTCACACTGGCAGATTTTCTCCAGGCGGTTGCCATGTGTGACATGGAAACACAGGAGGTGGCAACTGTGTTTCCTGGGTGGGGGGGGGGGGGGTGTCTATGGTGCAAGAGAGACTTCTCTCTCCCTTGATAGTTTGAGTATTATCTGAAGGGTGGTAATTTGATCAGGAATCCCAGGTGATGTTTCATGGTGGTTGTTTTGGAAATTGGGAGGAGGAGGGGTGTTTTAGAGTGTCTTCATCCTGGATTTAGTGTGCGTGTCTTCTGTAGTAGTAGTTTAATAAAGTTTTTTTTCCTTTGTTATTAACCTTGGGCCTGCTCTGCTCTGTTCCTGATAACATCTCACAGCATTTATTTGGGAAAGTGTATTTTCATGGATGCGCTGGCATTGCGCCAGTGTCAAACCATGACAGATGCCCAGAAATTGATGGGTGTCATCACTTGGTTACGTCTGTACCTGGGACTAACCGACGCACCGCTGTCTCCTCTGTATGATTTGTTGAAAGGAGACTAATCTAAAATTGCCTCACATTGACCCCTGAGGCGCGTCAGGTGCTAGAGGAGGTTCAGCGGGCTGTATCTGCCCGCCAAGTTTATCGCATTGATCTCTCCGTTGATGTCACTGTATTCGTTACCACTCCAGATTCGTATCCCAGAGGTATCATTGGCCAATGGAGTGACAAATGGTCTGATCCCTTGCACATCTTGGAATGGGTTTTCCTGCCCCATCAGCCGCAGAAGATGGCAACTGCATTGTTTGAGCTAATTGCTCGCTTGATAATCAAATGCCGGCAACGGTGTTTGCAACTGATGGGTGCGGATCCCGCAAAGATCATACTCCCAGTATCCTGGGAGGACTTTGACTGGAGCTTTGCACACAGTGTGTCCCTGCAATGTTCTCTGGAAAACTTTTCAGGGCAGATCACTTATCATCTGCCCAGCCACAAGTTACTGCAGGTGGCGAAATCCACACAAATTTCTTTGCAACCCAAAAATAGTCAGGAACCCGTGCAAGGGCCCACCGTCTTTACTGATGGTTTGGGGAAGACAGGAAAGGCTATTGTTACTTGGAGGGATGGATCTGAGTGGCAGGTTCTGGAAGGTCATCAGGATGGCTCAGCCCAATTTGTTGAATTGAGGGTTGCTGTCATGGCATTTGAGAGATTTTCCCAGGATCCTTTCAATTTGGTCACGGATTCCGCCTATGTGTCTGACATTGCACAGTGATTGGGTTATTCAGTCTTGAAGGAGGTCAGTAATCCTGCCTTGTTTCATTTACTGAAGACCTTGTGGTGTGCCATTCAGGCCCGGGTTCATCCATTTTACGTTCTGCATGTGAGGAGTCACACCAATTTGCCAGGGTTTGTGGCAGAAGGTAACGCGAGGGCTGACAAGTTGGCTGACCCAGCGTGGGTAGCACCTCAGCCTGACACACTTGCGCAGGCCAAGGCATTGCATGGGTTTTTTCATCAGAACGCACATACCTTGCAGAAGCAGTTTCAGTTGATGCCAACTGAGGCTTATGACATTGTCGAGTCATGTGACGACTGTCACGCACTTGCTGCACCTTTGCCGGCAGGGGTAAACCCCAGAGGCCTTAGGGCCTTGGAGCTTTGGCAGACCGATGTCACCCAGATTGCTGAGTTTGGCCGGCTCAAGTATGTGCATGTCACGGTGGACACGTTCTCCTCTGCGATGTGAGCTTCTGCTCACACTGGAGAGAAGGCCCGCGATGTCATTGCTCACTGGAGGCAGGTCTTTGCCATTCTGGGTGTACTTTCTGCTGTGAAAACTGACAATGGTCCTGCTTACGCATCGCAGAAGGTGAAGCAGTTCCTGCAGTTGTGGGGTGTGTCACACAAGTTTGGTATCCCTCATTTTCCGACTGATCAAGCTATTGTAGAACGTGCTCATGGTACTCTGAAGTGGGTTCTTCAAAAACAAAAATGGGGAATGCAGGGTGAAACCCGGCACAGTCGGCTGGAAAAAGCATTGTACACCATCAATCATCTTACTGTGCAGCAGAACTCAAATAACCCTGTCATTTTGAATCATCATTTCTCGTTGCAGGCTGCGGACAAGGCACATCAGCCTTGAGTGAAGGTTTGAGTGCGGAATTTAGTCACCAAACAGTGGGAAGGTCCCTATGACCTTATCGCTTCGGGGCGCGGGTATGCTTGTGTGTCCACAGATACTGGGGCACGCTGGGTACCTTCGAAGTGTGTTTGCCTTGACCTGCAACCGCAGAGACAGAATCTGGCCGACGGGCAACATGGAAACCGTGACCAACCTGAAAGGCATCAAGTGGGTGAATCGTTGAGTGATGACTTGGATGCAGACGACGCAAGTGATCACTCCATGAATAGACACTGAACATTGTTCATTTTTCTTTTCCTTTTTCTTTTTTTTAAACTGAGAAGGGTGAGATGTCACCCTGGTTTTTAAGATGTTCTAAAGCCTTCTGAGTTTACATTCTTTTAGAAAACTTTCTCCCACAACTTTCTGTAAATAACCTGTTGTTTTGCATTCCTTCATAGAGGCGGAGAAATTTGATGTACTGGTAGTTTGTCCAGTGTCGTTGGAGAGGTGGCACGTTCACCCTCCAATCCACTGGCACCTTTTGAGAACTATAAATGATTGGAGTCAGAGGAAGTAAATTAGTCTCTTCATCATGACCATAGCTGTGGTGCGTCGTTTTTCCTTGTGTCCTCTGGTGACACACATCCCCTTGGAATATTCACTACACAAGTTCTCTCTGCCCCAGTATCAACTATAAATTCTAATTCCTCCTCTTGGGGGCATAATTTTAAAGTTAGCAAAGGTTCTAGATGGTATTTATCCCCCAGAAAATAGAACCCATGACTTCCCTATTCTTCTTCTGGGTGTATCTCTTGGAATATTTTCAGGTCTTTTTTTAGGTGAGGGCATTCTGTCTTATAGGGTCCCTCTTCCCCACAATAGAAATAGGCATTTTTAGTTTGTTCCTGGGGTTTTGATTGTGCTGGGGTTTTGTTTCTTCCCTTTTCTCTGTCTCTAAAACCTGAATGTTTGGGAGTGGTACCTAGGGGCTTCAGATTCCTCTGGAAGTTACTCTCTCACATAGTGGCTATCATAATTTTTGTTTCCGCTTTGGCTTTTTCTTCACCTCTCCATACATAAACCCTTTTAGCTTTTAATAAATCATCTAATGATTTATCGTGCCACTCCCCCAGCTTTTCCAGCTTTTTTCTAATATCTAGCCAGGCATGAGTGACAAAATTAACTCTCAATAGGGCTTGCCCTGCTGTGGTCTCAGGGTTGATTCTGGAGTATTGTTTCATATTCTTTTGGAGCCTCTCTACCCACTCAGTTAGAGTTTCTTCCTTTCCTTGCTGTCCCTCAGAAGCTTTTCTGACATTTTGCCCTCAGGGTGCTGCCTCTTTTATTCCTTTGATTATCAGATTATAATAATCATTAATATGTCCTCGCCCTGCCTCTTCATTTTGGTTCCAGTTAGGACATGCTATTGGCATTTTCTGGTCCCCTGGTGGACCTTGTTGATTCTCTCTTTCCCAAATTCTCATTCCAGCAGCTCTAATAATTTGCCTCTCCTCTCGGGAAAATAATATTTTCATTATTGACTGAATTTCTTCCCAAGTAAAAATGTTTGGACTTAAGCATTGATCTAATTGTTTAGCTGTACTTATGGGATTTTCCAATAAACCTTTAATATTTTTTTTAAAAATTTCTGACTTCTGAAGAGGTCCAAGGAGCATTCACAAATCTTGTACTCCCTTGAACCCCTCCCATAGGTACTTCTGATAATGGGAATAAACTTCTTGATCCCAAGCTTTTTGTTCTTCAGTCTTTATAACCCTTTTCCCTTGTCTTGGAGTAGTGGTAGGGGAGGGATTATCAAGCTGCTTTTTGGTGTTAACTGAACTCCTAGTATTTTGGTATGGTGCCCCTCTGCTAGGAAGGGGGTTCACTTGGATAGTGGGAGCCAGAATTGCCAAGGGGACAGAGGCAAGGGCGGAGGTCAGCAGTGAAGTCGGGATCACCAAGGGGAAAGAGGTAGGGTCATCCAGCAGAAGCAAGACCATGGCAGGGGCAGGAGTGGTCGGCTCAAGAGGAACCACGATAGGGGCAGGAGCAGGAGCGCTCAGTACGGGCGGGGGAGCTGGAGCTCCTGGCACAGGCAGGGGGGCAATATTTCCAGGGGGTCCCAGACCTTTTCTTCCTTTTCCTCTGCTTGCTCTGTCTCTGGGGTTTCTGATATCTTAAAACATTTTACCCCCATGGGTTCTGTGTCTCCTGTCCAACAAGAGGCATATTCTTTTTCTTCTGGATCAAACGGTTCTTTTGAATTTACAAATATATTTAAGGCCTGGCAAATCCAAGCTTCAAAAAACTCATATCTAGGCAAATAGATGTGGTCGGGTCTTATTTCCTTTTTTGTCTCTTCTGTCATACAATACTGAATCATCTTTATCCTTTTCCTTTGTACAATGATCAATATCCTAGTTAGCTAACTTAGTTCCCAGGGGACTATCTTGGGGTATATCTGCTGGCACCTTTTTACTCCCTTTTTCCCTTGAATCTGAGTTACTGGTTCTTTGTCCCATTTCCCCAGGATTTTACTTGTTCATCCCTGGCCTCTGTTTCCCTGCTCTAACCCACTCCTCCGACAGATTGAACACCTCCCACCCTTCACAGCACAGAAATTTTTTCCTCTCCAATAATATAATTCAATCTATTTCCCTCCAGAAAATAAAGTTAAACTTTAAATCAACAATCTATATGTATACTTACATTCATTCATACTCACTCACTTTTATTTCTTTAACGTCTGTGTTATTCATTCTCACTCACAACAGGACAACACAATAATAAGGTGCCTTCACTTTCAAGTCACTTCTTAATATCCACCCACAGGTATTGTAAAATCTCAAATGTTGTTGGCCAACCCTAGATTCTCTTGGGTATTGTATCCCACACTTCCCATAGCCTCTCGTGCCAACCCCAGATTCTCCTGGGTATTGTATCCCACACTTCCCGTAGCCTCTTGTGTGTTCCAACTCTCAATCTGGCACCTTTTAGGGGGCCCTCACTTTTGTCCTGTTTCCTAGTGGATTGTGCTAGGAAACCCTTGGCTCCCTTTCTCCAGGGGATCCAACCCCTCCCTGAGACCCAGTCCCAGTTACCTTGGAAGATTTCTCACTCCTTTTATATTTTGCTTCGTCTCCTCAGTGACCATTTTTTTGTGAAAAAAATGGAACCGCAGCCCTCAGAGACTCCACACTTGTCATATCAAAAGCCTCGTGGGGTCCCCTGGCTAGCTCTGGACCCCGGCTTCGCCAACAAGGACAAAAGCAAAAGACAAAAGACGAGAGGCACTCTTCTTCTCGGGACGAACATCCCACAATTTTATTGTGGAACACCTCCAGGGGAAAGAGAGAGTCCAGGAGGGAAGTAATGGCATCCAGGAAAAGAAAGAGGTCAGGGGTCTTGTGGCGGAGATTTTAAACCCGGGGGGGGGGGGGGGGTGGAGGAGAGGGACCACAGCCAATGGGATACATCTGATGGGAGGGGCAAACCCGGGGGAAGACCGCCACCACAGGACTTTGGGGGGGAATACGGAACAAACCATGTGATACAACATAAACTATTCAGTGCAAAATACCAAACCACCCAGTGCAAAATAATAACTAAATAAACTCCTTAGTGCAATACAACACACACTCACTTCGCAGGTCCAGAATAGTCAGCCCGCATCTCACTCACACACCTTTCATCTCCTGTATCTGCCCCCCCCCCCCCCCGAGAAATACTTAAAATCCTCTTTCTTATCCAGGTCTTCATGCACAAGAATTGTGGGGCTAACTACCACAGTTTCTTAGGGAGCCTTTTCCCTTTCCTTTGCTTTATTTGTCTTTTTCTTGTCCATGGGGTGTCAACCTGCAACCACTGATTCATGCCAGAAGAAATGGAGTGGGCTGCTGAACTCAGCGGGGCACACCTCCTGTGCTCAGGATTTCCCGGGGTCTGGCAGGCAAGGTGTTGCATCCCAGACAAAGCTCCCAATTGTGAAAAACGAGGTTCACTCTCCTGGAAAAAATTAAAAGTTTAATAAAGGACAATAGGATACAAAAATAAAGCAAAGTTTTATGGCTGGGAGCTTGGCATTCAGCCAAGAGCACACCTACTGTTTTGGACACACCCTTTACATATCTTTTCTATTGCATCAGCCTATTGCATATTCATAAACAATTATGCATATTTAAACTTTTCCCCAAACTAGTTTACATGTTCCAAGAATTTTTTAGCATGGCTCCTCCTCAGGTACGCCTTTTTAGAGCATGGCATGCACATTTTTTGGCTGTGGTTTTAGTCTGTTCTTATTATCACCTCCAGCTTGGGCTTTGGTCCATACTTTCTGCAGATGGTAGGTGCTGATAGTTGGCATGTCAGTAGCAGGGGTCTTTATTATATATTCATTGGATGTTATCCCAACCAAGTGGGCAGTTCAATTACCACAAGCATAATTATATCAGCTATTTCACTACTATGTCTAAGTTTAGTTAATAGCAGAAATAAAAACTAAAGCAATGTTACTTTAGCATTATACATATAGCATCCATTTTAATATTTGCAAAAGGCCAATATTATAATATGTATTTATAACATTCAAACATTCTTGAGAGCTTTTGATGTTGCAGGGACTCCTTTTGTCTTGGCTTTATATCCTGACTTATCTGCATGACATCATGTAGATCAAGTCAATATATTTTATTCCTTTCTGTGGTTTAATCCCCCTTGTTTCACACTTCTCTGATAAGAGGAGTTAACGAGCTCTTCTCGGTGCTCTGGTTTGTGTCACTGCTATCTTATCACTTGGAGAGGTCAGTCAGTGGATTACTTTATACTGTTCTCTTAGTTACACAAAAGTCTTTTTAACATCCTATGTTTTGCTAAGGTCTATAGTATAATACATTCAGCATGCCACTATTTCTATAAGCTATACAAGATATTATATTCATTAAATTACTATTTCTATGAGCTATACAGTGCATACTTAAACCAAATAGATTATGTTATATTAACAGGCAGCTAAAAGGAGTTATAAATTGTACCATATCTAAATACTTATGATCAATAACAACATGCAAAATCTAATACATAAATACGAAAACCAATATTATATGGTCATTTTTAACATCCAGACCTTGCCGGGTTGTTTGTTTACGTTTGCTTTCTTAGAGGAAAGAAAGAAAGAAAAAACTTTTTCTTTTCTTTTCTTTTCTTTTCTTTTCTTTTCTTTTCTTTTCTTTTCTTTTCTTTCTTTTCTTTTCTTTTCTTTTCTTTTCTTTTTTTCTTTTCTTTTCTTTTCTTTTCTTTTTTTTTTCTTTTCTTTTCTTTTCTTTTCTTTTCTTTTCTTTTCTTTTCTTTTCTTTTCTTTTCTTTTCTTTTCTTTTCTTTTCTTTTCTTTTCTTTTCTTTTCTCTTTTTCTTTTTCTTTTTCTTTTTCTTTTTCTTTTCGCTGTTGGGAAGGGGGCTTTTGTTTTGAGAGGCTGTTAGAAAGATGGGTCTAAGAGCAAGTAAAAATTCCCAAAGGATTCTTTTCCAGCTTTTTTCTAATATCTAGCCAGGCATGAGTGACAAAATTAACTCTCAATAGGGCTTGCCCTGCTGTGGTCTCGGGGTTGATTCTGGAGTATTGTTTCATATTCTTTCGGAGCCTCTTTTGTAAGGGTTAGTTCCAGCAAAGTTTATTTGGTGCACACGCTGAAGGGAAATCCAGACGAAAAGAGAGCTAGCACGTTGTCTTGGTTTGGAAAGACAGGTGTCGGCTAAGGAAGGCAGGACCCTCCCCTGAAATGGGAAAAAAAATGTAGACCCCCATCCTCCCTCCGAATTGTTATAAATTTCAAATTAAGGGGGGCTCTCAGGCAAAAATATGGGAGCAGGAATAACAGTTCTTTATTAGGGAAGAAAATAAAAAGATAAAATAAACAATGCAGTGAACCAAAACAACACGTACAGAGTCAGAATACAACCTGACACCCTGTTAGTCACGGTGTTGGCAGCAGTCCACTTAGGAATTATGGCTGCAGTCCTCCTGGAGTGTCAGGTGTGGTTCTGTTGGAGCAGTGATCCTGTAGAGGGGGGTGTAGTCTTCCTCTGAAGGTGCAGTGGAAGAGGCAGCTGCTCCTCTGGGAAATCCAGTGCAGAAAAAGCCGTGCTGGTGTTCCAGAAACTCAAGATTATATTCATGTAGAAATCCTTGGCTCCTCCCTCTGGGCGGAGCATCTCACAATGGGATGCTGTAATTTTTATCAGTCATGCAATGACATTCAATAGGCCATTAACAGCAGATGTCTCCCTGGTACGGAGGATTAGTTTGTGGAAGAGATAAAGAAAACTGCCCAATTAAGAGACGATAACTGCCATACCTCTAACAGAGGGCAAATAGAATGCACACTTATCTTGCAATCTTGGACACACGTACTGTGGACAGCTTAAGAATGGGACGGGATGGGGGGGCAAAGCTAAGGGCAGGGCAAAGGGTACTGGTCTCCAGGGGAGAGGGGGCAGCCACCAGGGGGACCCAACCAATGAGGAAACAGGGAAAGGAGAAACCAGGGAAAGTTGTGAAATATGGGAATCAGTGAGACAGAGGTCCATGAGGGAGACTTGTCTGTCCCACAGGAGGAATGAACTCTATGGTCTTTCCAAGGCAATGCCATTGGGAATTGGCTGGGGGGAGAGAGTTCATGATACTACAACAACTTCCTACCTTTTTGCCTTTCTCTGTTGTTGGGGAAGATGAAATAGCAAGGCCCTATAAATATGATGGCCTGGCAAAAGAATCAGAGAATACAGATACCGAGATGAAAACAAGGTTTGAAATACCAAACCTTAATCACTGAGCATCTCGAAAACAATAATATAGCCAAGCTGAAAGCAATCCCCCTTTCTGATAGATCCAAAGGTCAAATGGAATGTCCTGTCTCACCCCCCAATGTATGGTTCATCCCATACCTGTAACCCTCCCCTGAAGTATCAGGTGTCTGTAACCCCATTGGCCCAAGTCCTGTCCCAGCCCACCTTGAAGCCCCCTGATAAGGTGTGGCCGAGGGACCGGACGCTCTCTCTTGGACCCTCCTGCTGGGACGCCCACCTGGCACCCTCTCTCTCTCTCTCTCTCTCTCCCCCCGCTCTCCCTGGGCCTGCCACGAGTTGCGGCTAGCAACTCCAAGCAGGGCCCTTCATCCTTTACAATAAACCATATGCTCTAAAGACCGGGCTTCAGAGATCCTTCGTCACCACCCATCCAAACCGTCCTGGAGCCCAGCAGTCCCCGCAGATTGGCGCCCAATGCGGAAGACCGACCCCCACAGACAGGCAACCCCACGTGTCTGAAGACCTCTTCAGCTTTTCTACCGGTGGGAGACTTCTCCATGGACGGTAACTAAATAACCAGTTGTAGCCTCCTAATCGGTGTCGTGAGCACGGCGTATCGTTGCTGGGCAGCGTGAAAGCTGGAGCTCTATAACTTTGCCAAGGCAATCCTCGAGCACGGGAATTCGTTACAAGGTAGCGAGTACCTGCAGCTCTCGGAGGAATTCGCCTGGCAATCCTTGAGCATAGGCGGCCGCTGCTGCACGGCAGCTACCTAGAGCTCTCTGAGGAAACTCGCCGTGGCACCCCGCCACGTGCACTGAGCACAGGCGAGCACTGCTCTGCACTGCCCGCACTGAAGCTCTGAGTGGAGTCTGGAGGCCCCGAGCACGGAAAGACGTTCCTGAGCGACGCCTGAAACCGGAGCTCTGAGGGGGACCTCAAGCAGAGTCCTGAGCGCCGACTGGAGTGCCTGGCCAGCCCCCCACGTCGGAGTTCTGACTGAGGACCCTGCCCCTGCGATATCGAGGTGAGCTACACTGGTGTAAAAATGGGACAATCCCACTCTGCCCCTGATTGGGATCTCTATAAGGAACTTAAGCATTCTTTACGCTGCAGTAACAGTACTTTACCTAAGCAAGAGCTAAAAAACCTTTTAGAATGGACTCTAGTTAATTTCCCGAATGCGGACTGTTCAGCGGTCTTTACCAGAGACTTTTGGGACTCAGTTGGAAATAGACTCTTTAATGATATTTCACGCCAGGATTTGACTGGCATTAACCTTCTCCCGGCATGCAGAGCCTTGGTTGAGCTGTTTGCTGCACAGCAGAAGCCCGCGGCAGCCGCTCAGCCGGACCACGCTGTCCCTGAGAATCCCCTCCACGCTGCCGCGAGTCCGCAGCGGGGCACGCCCCCCGCCTCCCCCCCGCACCACGCGGCTGCAGCGTCCGCAGCCCCTCCCCCCGCCCTCGCGGTCGCTGCGTCCGTTGCCCCAGCACCCCCACCGGACCCCGCGGCCCCTCCCACCGCTCCCTCCATCCCCGCACCCTCTATTCCGTTCACCCCTGCCGTTCCGGTTGCCGCGGTTCGCCCCCCCCGCTCCAGCGCCATCATGTCAGACCCCTCCCCCGCCTCCGCCTCAGCGAGCCCGCCCAGCAATGTGATCGCGGTAACAGCCGCTGCTGGCACCGCACCGGCCCCGCCCCCCCCTTCCCCCGTGACCCCGGCTGTACCCCCCCTCCCCCCCGCGAGTCCCGCCGCTCCCCCAGCCATGTGCTGTGCGTCCATAGCCACCGCCATCGCCGGCCTCCTACAGAGCCACGCGACCACGCTTTTGCAAGCAGCACAGGTTCCCCTCGCTGCCGCGGCACTGGCGCTGCCTGACATCCCGCATGCATCCGCTGCTCCTTTGCCGCCGGTGCCTTTTGCCGATTCCGGATCTACCGTGCTGACCACGACAGTGTCTTTTGTGCCGCGGGACAGAGCGGTCCAGCCCACCAAGCCGCCCCGTGCCTCCCGCGCTGTGGCTCCCCCACTGTTGTCACTACCCACATCCGACATCCCCACTGCTGTGGTCCCATGCCTCCCCGACCGCCCGGTCCCTGCCCCAGCCCAGCTTGCGAGCTGCCAGCGGCTGAGCTCCGCGGCACAGACGCCGGCTGGCCCTCCGCGCCCTGTCCCCGCTCCGCGGCGATCCCTAGCCAGCCCTCCCGTTCCTGCCACCGCTGCAGCTATGCCGGGGACCATGGCCACCACCGGGATCACGACAGCAGCCCAGCCCTCTGCCCCGGCACCCCCCAGTGCACCCCTGCCTGCGGCGCCGCTGCCGGCTCGGAGCGCCGCGGTGCCGCCGCAGCCCGACCTGCCCCCATCGCGCAGTGGCGCTCCAGGACTCCACAGTGCAGCACTGCCATCCCCTGCAGCCAGCGACGCCCTGGCATTCCCTTCTACGGCCACAGCCGTGGTCCCTGCTGCGCTCCCCGAGGCGACTGCCATGATGCTTCACCACGCGGATCCCGTGACACGCCCCCCGCATGCGCAGTCCCTGCGACCCTCGGAAGACCTGCCTCACGCCGCGACACCGCCGCCCCCCCACGCCGCCTCCGCCACGCCTTTGATCCAGCCTCCCGGTTCCCACACGCTCCATGCTGCAGTCTACCACCAGCCAACATCACTGTGCCCTCCCACGCCAGCACCACCGCTCCCAATTCCAGCCGCAGGACACCAGCCCGCGCCGCCACAACTTCCAGGATCACCGCATCTACAAGTGTCTACACCCACACCACCACCCCTGCCGGAGTCTGCTACAGCCTCATCACAATTAGCCCCCACTGCAGCGTGCCTCGCACAGCCTCTGGAAACCCCAATGATACAGCCACCGGCAGTTCCTGCGCAGCCGCAGCCTCCAGCCGCCCTTCACCTGCCTCCATCGCCACTGGGTACCGTGCCTCCTCCCCCCGCGTCCCTGCTGCTGCCACTGCATCCTGCACCTGACCCAAGCAGGACTGGACTACAGCCAAGCACACAAACCGTGCAACGAGAAGGGGGAGGGTTGAATGTGACAGCCACTTTGACAAATACAGGACACATAGAGAACTGTATTGCATTTCCAAATGCCAACCCTCTTAATGCTGAAAAGTCACCAGCATCAATCGCAAATTCAGAAAATCCCCAGAAAAATTTTGATAATCTTCAACTGACAGACTGGCATGAAATCACATGTGACATTTGCAAAGAGGAAAGCCTAAACCCTATAGCACTGCCTGTGATATTCAGCCAGCAAGCCGGTGGGCCCAGAACTTGGACAGCTATCCCATCTCATGAGGTGAAAGAATTGCGAAAAGCAATAAAGGACAATGGTATCTCCTCTCCATATTTTAGACAACTGCTGAAAAGTACCCTGGAAGGACATACACTCACACCAAATGACTGTAAAAATCTTGCTGGTATAATTCTTACAGACTCACAGTATGTACTATGGGAACTTAAATGGAAGAGACTGCTTACAGGGGTACTAAACACTTATAGACAATGTACTGATGCAGACCTTCGTGCCCTCACCCTGTCTAAGCTAATAGGTGACCCACCTGATGACCAGAATGAAAATCAAGTGAATTTACCCAGAATGGTGTTAGATGACATCAAAAAGATGGCTCGCAAAGCTTTTTTGCAAGTTCAGCCTGCAGGAACTTTTGAAAAAGCCTACAATCTAATTAGTCAAGAGTCATCTGAACCATTCACCTCATTTGTGGACCGGGTGATCCAAGCAGCAGAAAGACAATGCGGTGATGATATAGCCCGTCCAATAGTGATACGGGACATCATTGAAAATAATGCAAACGTGAAATGCAAGAGGGTCATCAAAGCCCTGGGAAAAGAAAGACCTACAGTGCCTGAAATGATTGATGCCTGCAGCAAAATTGGGAGCCCACAGCATGTAGCAACAGTTCGAGTAAATGAACTTGGAGAAACTCTGGGAGAGAAAATTGAAAGGGTTCTTACAGCACAGGTAGTGCAAGCAAAAGCACAGGCAGCACGAGCAGAAGCACGAGACCAAAAACTTACTGAAATCCTAACTGCCTTGCATCTAAGGTCCCAGCAAAGAACGTGAAGCCCGCTGACACCCTCACATCAGCCAGTACTTCCACAAGTACAAACCAAGAAGCAAGCACCCAGACCTGAGCTGCGCAGAATCATCAGGAGAAAGTGATCTGCCAGGAACAGCTCAAGAAAAGAATGAAGTTTTATCATTTGCGCGTGTGCATGTTGCTTTTGTTCTTTTGTTTTAGTTCTTGTAGTAAAGCTTTACCTGTAAGTCAATCAAATACGAATGTCTGGGTTGCTTTAGCCAAGTCTTCAGACTCTGATACCATCTGTCTATCCATCCTGGCTAGACAATTTGTTTCATGGTTGGAGCTTTGCACCCTGGCTAAAGGAACTCTGTAAAGTAGGTTTGATTATTCTGATAGTGATAATTGTAGTTTTAGTAGCAGTACCCTGTATACTTCAGTGTGTGCAGAACATAATGAGTAAGACAGTATCTAACATCTTAGTTGTTCATCAGAACGGGGGAGATGTTGGGGAAGATGAAATAGCAAGGCCCTATAAATATGATGGCCTGGCAAAAGAATCAGAGAATACAGATATCGAGATGAAAACAAGGTTTGAAATACCAAACCTTAATCACTGAGCATCTCGAAAACAATAATATAGCCAAGCTGAAAGCAATCCCCCTTTCTGATAGATCCAAAGGTCAAATGGAATGTCCTGTCTCACCCCCCAATGTATGGTTCATCCCATACCTGTAACCCTCCCCTGAAGTATCAGGTGTCTGTAACCCCATTGGCCCAAGTCCTGTCCCAGCCCACCTTGAAGCCCCCTGATAAGGTGTGGCCGAGGGACCGGACGCTCTCTCTTGGACCCTCCTGCTGGGACGCCCACCTGGCACCCTCTCTCTCTCTCTCTCTCTCTCCCCCGCTCTCCCTGGGCCTGCCACGAGTTGCGGCTAGCAACTCCAAGCAGGGCCCTTCATCCTTTACAATAAACCATATGCTCTAAAGACCGGGCTTCAGAGATCCTTCGTCACCACCCATCCAAACCGTCCTGGAGCCCAGCAGTCCCCGCATCTGTGAACACTAATTTTTTAATTAAGTGTGACACAAAACAGTCGCTCTCCACTCAAATTTAACACTAGCAGGGTGTCAGCGCAACGGGTCCCCGGACGGGTAATAATTGATATAGACTCCATGTATTTCACAGAAGGCTGATAATTTTTGTTGAGAAACCCATACTTTTATACCCTAGATCGCTACAGGTGGACCTAATTTGTCCTTTACTTAAAACACCATCAACATTGGCTAATTAAGAAACCACCCTTTTGTAAACAAATCTCCATAACACATTCCACATGTTCACAATACCAGGTGCAGCAAGTTAAGGTAAGAATTGTTTCTCATTCTTTTCTCTGATCTTCTCACAGCCTTTCCCAGAACTATGCCTGGGAAAGTTATCTGTTTCTTGCAGCATTTGCTTTGTTTTGCCCTGGCTGCACGCAGCTCTTGGGAGCCCGGCTGTGGCGTAGCTTCCACATGCTGACGGGGTTTTCTGCTGCGGGTTCCCGGACTTGACTTCCGTGTCCCAGGCGCATGGGCTGGCCAGCCGCTGTAACTGTGCACCAGGGATCTGGCAAAGAAGTAAGGAATTTGTCCATTTACTCCGTGCTTGGCAGGAACGGTTTATTGGTCACGCGGCGCTGCTCGGTGGAAAGGCGCAACTGCTCCTGGCACTCACATGGGAGAAAATGGCGCAGGGGCTCTGGTGGTATAAGATTTTATGGGGGGGCGGGATGAGAGGACCCACAGCCTCCCGTCCAATAGAGGCGGCTGCTGTGGCAGTGATGTCGGCCACAGCGACCAACCGAGACGGAGCTGGGGCGGTCCCTGGGTCCCTGGGCTAGTGGGGATGCGGGATCGGGGTGACTGGCGGGGAACTCTCTGGACAGGACGGGGAGTGTCTGCGGGAGTGACTGGGGTAAGCTCCAATAGCACGCAGCGAGAGCAAACCACCACAGGGAGGGGAAAACATGGGGGGTGCATGGGATTACAGAACTTGGCTATCTAACATAAATTAAAAACCCCTAATCTAAACCTGAACCCCAGGATGCAACAGTTTCTCTCTGTGGCCAGAGAGCTGCTGCCACAGCAGGATGCTACTATTCACTTTCCAGGACCCCACTGGGAGTGCTGGAGCATGGGTCTGTGAAGCTAAACAGTTAAATATTGTCCAGAAGGTAACAGGCAGTAGATGTGATCCATCTCATGTCAAGATTGTCCTAGCCTTTCTTGTTTGTACTTATAGCAGCATGTTTTAACTAATTGTGACCATAATTAACTGATTAAGTGGTATGAGGAAAAACAAAAAAGTGAAGAAGACTGTGCCACAATGTCCCACCCATACTCCCCTCTCCTGTCCCGATCCTCACCTTGTCATAATCCCACAGGGAGAGACCCGTGGAGAAGTCAGGGTGTGTAGCAGGCAGAGGCCCTGCAAGGCCTCCCTGGCAGTCACTCGCCTAAGATAAGAAATGTATAGTCATGATGAGTGGACCAGAGCAGCCCCTTTTCTGCCCTCAGACCCTTGTTATCTCTCTGTAAGACTATAGGTCGTATTCTCCTCAACCCTGACCATTGGACAATTTCCAACACCCTAGAATCCTACATAAACCCCCATCTCTGCCCAATTCGGCAGAAGAGCTGTCACTGGAAACCTTCTCAGGAGCTGCCAATAAAGACACCGCTGCGGAACTCCATACAGACTTCTCCTCTCTCCATCCCTGCGTCTGCTGAGGCACATAGCGAGCAAAGAGCGAAATCACTAAAGAGCTGAATTCACTAGAGCTGAAATCACTCCAGATTTGCTCGCCAAGTTGCCTGCCGCTGGGAGCTAGCCCGAGGGCCCAGACAGGCTGAGCTGATTAAGCACAGCGCTATCCGGGACACCTACGGCGGCAGCTGCCCGGGGGGGCCAGACGGACCCCTGGGACCCCAGGCCGACATAAGGGTGAGGAGAGCTCTAGGGGAGTGCTGTGCATTTGTCTGCCAGTGTGCATGGCTCTGTGTGCACACACAGGTGCTGAGGTGCACACGTGTGACAGTGTATATGGCTGTGTGCATGTGTGTTGAATTGCACACTCTCAAGTGTGAGTAGGTTTGTGCACAGCTCTGTGGTTGTGAGTGTGCACAGGCTCTGCAGATGTGAGCATGGCCCTGTGTAGGATATGCATGTGTTGATGTGTAGGACACTGCACACATTAGTGTGCACAGCTCTGTATGCACGTGTGCTGATGTGCGCAGATTAGGCGTGCACAGCTCCATGTGTGTGTGCAAGTGTGTGCTATAAGCAAATACCAGGACTCTGTGCAGGTGAGCAAGTGTCTGTGTGTGTTCACTAGCTCTGCACATGTCCCTAGGTGCACATGTGAGCTAGGCAAGCCCAGAGATGTGGCTCTAGAGACACAGCTCTGGATACACAGCTCTGTGCATCCGGCTGCTGTCCCACCTGGGAAAAACGGACACGTGTGTGTGTTTGTGTGTGTGTCTGTGTGTCACTACTGAGCTCTGCTGGCTGGAGTGGCCCCTGGCTCTCTGTGTACACTCTGTTCTCATAAAAAAAAAGAATTTGCCTCTGCATTTTCTCTTTTATAGATGTTAAAGCAAAAAGAGGCTGCCTGCTCTAGAAAGAAGGGGAGGCATCTTAGGCATGGCCAGTCCCTTTGTCCCTTTTCTCTAGGAGAACTGTCCCTTTCATGAGCCCAAGGGCTGGACAGCCTAGCACAGCTGAGGACCCAGCTGGGTACAGGAAGAGCAGGCAGCTGTGGCCAAAAAGGTTTTGCTAAACCCAAAAAGTTTTGGAGAATGCTGATGGCAAATCCTAATGTGGCGTTGCCTTCCTCTAGTCACTGTCCCTGTGCTGTTGGGTAGGTAACTGCTGAAAATATTCTTCTTCCCTAGACCAGCTCTACCTTGACCAAAAAACTAGACCCCTTTTGCCTTTTTCAGTAGTTACCAGTCCTGTTTGTTACCTTTCTCACAAAATCGCCCTCTTCCATCCTACGTACAGCCCACAGTGTGAATGCGGCAGTGCCCCCATTGGTGACAGCAATAACCAGATCAGTGACAGCTGCTGATTGTGCCTTTCACTTGCCAGCACAAAACCACAACATTTTCTCTTGTCCTAGGAGAAGCCCATGCCACAGCCTAGAGTGGCAGACACCCAGGTCTTGCCAGAGCAGATAAGCCTGGAACATCCTAGAAACCCTGAGAACCAAAAATTAGGGGGGGGTGTGTGTGTAAGCTAGTAAGCATTGCTGCTACAAGAAATCAGAGCCTAGATAAATCCACCTGTTTATCAGAGAAAAACTACTTGTGCTTTTGGGTTTTTTTATGCTGATGGCTTTCTTTTTCCATGTAAGCTCAACTAAGATAACTGCAGTGTCTCTGCCAGATGTGAGGGCCAAGAGACACCTGCATGCAATGGTTCATAAGCCAGCATTGCAGTTCTGGCCAGGCTGGCAAGAAGATTGCCTGACCTCTGCTGCTTCTCCTCTTCAAAATACTCTCTAAGATAGAATTAAGAAGCCTGGTGAAAGAACCCAAAGAATGGACCATAACATCCATACTGGGTGAGACAAGATTGACTCTTAACAAGAAAACTGAGAAGTAACCAGAAAAGCCCCCAAGGCATCTGAAAAATAGAGTCAAGCTTCCACCAGCCAGCTGGAAAACTGCTTAAGTAACACTTTAAACAAGGAATTTGAATTGTATTAGTCATTAATTAAATTGTCCTATTTTAAATGAATAAGAATTATGAGTGCCTGTTGAGGAGAGGAACAGTGAGAAGTGCTGAAGTAATTCACTCGGAAACTGACAAGTGGAATATGATGGGAACCAGAGGGCAAGACCAGGTTGGCTCCTGTGATCCCCACTGAGAAGATTATAACCCTGCTGCGGGCAGCAACTCCGTAGGCATGGTAGGTGGGGGTAAAAGCCATACTGGACCTCTGTTACTACCTTTTGTCTGTTCAGACCAATTCATGTCACAAACTCCACAAATCATTTCGCTTAGAGAAAACCCAAGGTTTCTTTTCTTTTTTCCACTGTCCTCACCCACATCAACAGATGCTATTATGACTCATCCAAAATCAAATTTGACTTAAGAGAAGCATGAATGTGTCGCACTACGACACAAAATAACTCACACACTCACTCTAAGATGCAAAGAACAAAAGGAAGCAACTTTTATTTCTGACCTCGCAATATATAGAATTCCAAAAGTGACAGTGGAATGGAGGAAGAAATTGCCACCTCTCCAACCACACTAGTCAAACCAACAGTCCATCAATTCTCTTCTCCCACAAAGAAGAATGCAAAACAATCATTATTTACATGAACAGTGCATGAGAAATTCCAGTAGAAATATGTAAACAATAGAAGGCGTAGAAAACTTTTAAAAGAACTTTAAAACTTTTAAAAGAACAGGGAGACATGAATGGTTCATCAAAATTGAAAATAAGAGTTAATTGCTCAAGCCAAATGACTTCTAGAAAAAGAAAAGGGGGGTTTGTTATAGATGAGTAATGGGATGATTTGCTCTCACAATTAAGGGATGAATACTATGTGTATGTTAAAAGAAGCTTTATTGATGTATAGTTATGTTATTGTGGTTTGTTGTTTAGATGTCCTCTGTTCTCCCATAGACCTCTTTTCCCCCTCTGTATTGTTGCAACTGGAAAGCCTAGGTTTGTCCAGGACATGTAGAAAGAAGGCGTGTACATGTGCCCCTTGCATGGGGCAGTTGGGAATGGGAAAGGCTTGTTGCTGGGGGGGCATGGCATGACAACACCTGACCTCCAATTGAAATGAACAGGGCTAATGCCTTTATTAATGTTCAGCTCTTTATTAAAAAGATCACCTGGGCAGGGGGCTCGACGCAGAGCTCGCCCCCGCGGTCGTAGCTTTCCCAGGCAGCTGAAAGGAAGGACGCGTGCAGAGTCTGTCACTGAAGTCCAGAGCAGCAGCTGTCCCTTCTTCTTTCCTTGTGGCACACTGGTGGCCAGAGGATGAGGAGGCGTGGCGTGCAGAGTCTGTTGCTGAAGTCTGGAACAACAGCTGTCCCCACTCCTTCTGTGGTGGCAGCACCAGGGCTCTCTGTCTCTCTGTCTCCCTGCTTCTCACAGCCTAACCTAGTCTATCCTTTCTTAGGTGATGGCGATGGTTAAAAGTCAATCAGAGGATGTGTTTCCCTCTTCCTCAGCTAGGGCATTTGTCTAGACTCCTCTACTGTGTTCAGTTTTTGATTTATAGTCCTTTTTATCTCCTAAAAATACTCCCATGATCCTAAGGGTTTTTTTTATTTGCCTGTTAGTCCCAGAATGGCAGCGTGGAGGGGTGGGAGGCCAGTTATCTCCAGGTAGTTTAGAGAAAACAAACAGAGTAATTAGCATTTCAGTATCGGTACTTAGCTAGAGTTAGTAGGTTTTTTTTGTGTTGCCATGGGAACTAAGAAGGCCCTGCCCGCATCTCTGGGGAACACGTGGAAACTGTTCATTACACAATCAAGTTGCAAGAAAGTAGCCTCCACCAATGAACTGTAAAGAAGAGTTAACTGACAGACTTTAGGAGGGGCCAGGGTTGCCTGATGCAACCCCCAGGGGTATGAAACGTGGAGTAGCCATTTTGTAGACAAGCTGTTGGGTCACCTGCTCCCAGCGTGCTGTCCTTTTTCCCTTATTCAGTCCTTTTTTGTATTTTGTTAAGGTTTTTAATAAACCCTTGAAATTTTAAAAAGTGAGCGTCATTTATCACATGCTGTGAGCAAGGAAGAAATTTTATGGCGTTTTTGGGGCATGGGCAGCTCCTGGAACTGCAGTCAAAGTCACGAGATGGCGCTGTGACCGTGGAGGCCACGCCCCCCATAATGGAAGGGGGTGAACATCCAGCCTGAGAGGGGCCAAGGTGGTCCCTGCCGTCACCCTGCTGACAGCCACGAGATGGGGCGGAGCAGGAACAACACCAGGACCTGGCCCAGGGCTGGGGCTGCCAGGGCAGCTCGTCCCTGGTCCGCCGAGGGGGCCGCCACGCAGCCATGGCCCGGCCTGCCCACCACCCCTGGGCCCCACCCGCATGGCCCCTGACGGGGCTGGGAGTGCAGGACCTGTGGGTGGTGACATGATCTCAGTGGGCGCCGCCGTTTGTGCTAGTGCGGGAGATGGAGGCAGAGGTGGGGTTGAGCCCCTCGGAGAAGCTGATGTCACCTTTGTGGGTGGGAACACAGCTCCTATGATGGATGCCTCTTTCGAGGTTTCCATAGTAACAAGTTTTGTTTTGTATAGACACGGAAACAAAAAGTGGTGGCAGCAAGGGGCGGGCATAGTCAAAGTAGAGCGCACGGCACTAGTCGCGCCGGTCGTGTCCCAAGGCAGGTATGTCCCCACCCTGTGTCTGTTCCCGCGCAGCGCTGCTGGGTCTGCGCTTGGAGACGCTCCTGCAGGGAGCAGCAAGCACCGGGCAGTGGGCGGTTCTCGTCTGCGCTGCCGGGCTCTGATCAGAGCAGCCTCCCCTGCCCTGCCGCGCAAGTCTATGGGAATGGGGCTATGCTATCTGCTCATCTCCTCTTTGTTACCCAAGAGGAAAAGGCAGGGTCCAGTTATGGGCATCTGCCTGGTCTGGCAAAATCAGTATGCCTCTTAGAAGAAACATCGGACAAGAAAGAGGAAGAAGCCACATTTCAGGCTCCCTTAAGACAGGCTATAAGCAGAGTCCTGATTTAATGAACACCTTAGAAGGGAAACCGAGTCAGGATATTGTGAGAGTAGATAGTGCCACAGGGGTAAATGAGATGAGATCTTTCTTCTAGCCTTTGAAATATTAATTGGGAAAACACTGTGTGGTTCATCAGTTTCTCTATTTGCCAAATTCTCCTAAGAAGAGTCAGTTGAAATTTTGCAGAGTGGGGAGAATAGCAGATAACTTAAGAGGGTGTTCTATATTTAATTTTAAAAATATCTTCTCCTGCATCCCTGTAAATAAGAAAGGCCAAGGACTCTGCTGTTTAGTGGAAGAATCCTGAAACAAGGAAAAAGAGCCAGCTCACCAAGATAGTCCTACCTGAGGGTTTAAAGAACAGCCCGATTATATTCAGAAATCAGCTGGCAAAGGAACTGGAGAAGGCAGCAGCTGAGAATTGCTGCATCTAACAGTTGCATACAACTCACTGTAAGTTTGTCCTGTGAACATTGACAACAGGTATTCCATGCCATGTTACTGGAACAGGGGAATGTTATTTTGAAAACATTTGCTGACAATCCTGATATGTCTCTGTTCCCGACACTAACTGATAATGTATCTGAGTATGACTGTTTACAGACCATCAAAGAGGCCTATTCCAGCAGACCAGACCTGAAGGATGTGCCTCCAGAAGATCCAGATTGGGAACTGTATGCAGACGAGAGCAGCTTCGTGTGAGATGGCAAACAAATGACAGTTTATACAGTGACAACCACAGATACGGTAATCAAAGGCAAAGGACTTGCCATCAGATATGTCATTGCAGAGAACTGAACAGATTGCATGAATGAAAAATCTAGAACTGAGCAAAGGAAAGAAGGTAAAAATATGGACTAATTCTGAATATGCATTTAATGTTGTCTATGTCCATGAAGTCATCTGGAAGGAAAGAGGACTGCCAACTGTTCAGGGTAATGGGATGAAACATACCGAACAGATCCATGCACTGCTACAGAATATTTGGATGTCTAGAGAAGCAGCTTTTATGCATTGCAAAGTTCATCAAAATGGGGAAACAACTCCCAAATTAGAGAATCATTTTGCTGATGAAATAGTAAGGGGGGGAGCAAAAAAAGGGCATCTTAACAGTGGTGCCATAGAAGGAAATTGATCTGTCAAGGTTTGCCCCAAAGCACTGATGCCTGAAAGACAGGTTGGAAATAAATCTTCATAGACTAATGTCTATACAGCAGGTATTTGTTTATTACAGCACTGGTGGTGAGGGGGATATCTCCAGCTAATTCACCCACCTTTGTCAAGTGCTGTGGTATATTTTATACAGTAAGTATTGCTCAGTGTCACTATGTCACTACAACATCATCACATATGTGCCGGAACTAATTTACATAGTATGATCTCATGGTTATTAGATAGTTCTCTTGCACTGTGCTTGCACCTCCCCAATTTGGGGATCATTGTGGGTCTTTGATGAAGGCTTCCAAGGTCTTCTTTGCATCTGTACTTTTCAACTTTGTCTTCAGAACTTGCACAATTACAAGTGTTCCTGGGTTTGTCTAGTCCTAACTGGTCTAAATTCTTTATTTTGTTGTTAATTTGCTTTACATTTGCCAATTTCTCATTAGTACTATACTTATCTATCTCTAAAGCTATCCACCTGGTGAGGTTTTTTTTCTTCTTTTTTGTCTATTCAACATTAAGCAAGTACTTAACCATATACTAGCCATTACATTGTATAGAAAGTTATTTATATCAGGTTATATAGGTATAAAAAGCTATGATTTAGGTTATATCAGTATAGAAAGTTATAATTCAGGTTATATAGGTATCAGATTATATAGATATATAAAAAGTCATAATTTAGGTTATATTGATATCAGGTTTTATAGATATATCAGGTTATATTAACACCTTATAACTCAAGCTATATAAGCACCTTGTAACTTTGACCTAAGTTATATAGGCATCAGCATGAAAGTGAATGGACTATTACACCAGAGGGACAGATTGTAGTCCCACCACAGCAACAACATGAAAGCAATCATAGGGGAACAAAGAACTTTTTGAAACATCTGAAGAAGGTAGTAATAGAAAGAGAAATGACTGATACTGTACAGTCTATTTACAAGCAAATGTGAAATTGCTATAGAAACAACCCAAATGTGAGCAAAAGAATTGTGTTAGAAATAACAGAGGCAGGGGATTTTCCTGGAGGTTATTAGCAAATAGATACAGGTATGTATTGGTGTTGGCTGACATCTTTTGTGGATGATCTGAGGCTTATCCTTGTTGCACTAACACAGCAAAAGAGGTGGTGAGTTTTGTTCAATCATATAACTCCAAGGTTTGGGGTTCCTTTGGGGTTGATCCCCCAGTGATCAGGGAAGTTAGTCAAATACTGGGAATTGTTTGGGATCTGCAAATTCCCTACATATCCTAGACGAGTGGTAAAGCTGAACATGTGAATGGAACCCTCAAAAAAAACCTGAAAGTGCATTCACCCCATGTAGGGGTGGGTATTTTTGTAACTGCATGCTGCGGTCACAGGGATTTTCTCCAGTCAGCTCACTCCCCAAGACCAATGGGCAGTCACGAGAGCTGCCGCCCCCAGATCTCTACTGAGACCCTCCCGGCTGGCGGTGCTTACAGGGGCTTGCTCCTCCCTGCAGCAGATGGCTGTGGCGTGAGTGACACAGCAGCAACCTAATACAAGGGACCAAGGCGAAGGAATGGAGAGGGATCACTTGTTTGAGTTCCAAGGAAGGTTTATTTCCCCAGAGGAGACAGGGACTAGTGATGACAGCTGAGGGCAAAAAAACTGCTTTTAGGAGGGGAGGGAATAAGGGGGGGACACAACCTTTTACCAATAGGAAGGCATATGGGGAGGAGTGCAGAGTAAGGGCTATCCAATAGAAGCCAACAAGGGGAAGGAGCAAACCTTGCAATCCAATCTTGCTTCGAGGAAGGGATAAAGGACAGGGAACATTCCAGAAGGGAACAAGGGAGGTACAAGGAGACTGACAGGGGGATTGACATACACTTGGCGGGAAAATCTTGGGGTAAACAACTCAGGACTGAACCATTAGGGAAGCCAAATGGGGTACATGGAATGAACCATTACAAACTTATAACAAGGAATATTTAAAACCTACTACAGAAGAACAAACTGTAAAATAACAGACTACTACACATTTTGTGTGCATTTTCTGTATCTGCCCCTGGAGGCCTCCAGTAAAACCAGCCTTTATACTACCTCCTACAGTAATGTTATCTCAAAAGTGTGTTGTTTCATTTTTAGGTTCTTTAAGACATCACCCCAACCTGCAACCGCCTGAGATTTAAGAGCATTCTTGGGTATGGCTGGATGATGCAGATTTTGGGTCTTGAATTATGGATTTTTGGTCAAACCATTGTTTGAGCTTTTAAAGGAGGCCCTGGAAGGACCTTTCATTTGGACTCCTGAGAGTGAACATGCATTCTGTAACTTAAAGATAGCCCTGATGTTCCCATCTGCCTTTGGACTCCCAGATTTAACAAAGCCCTTTGAGCTTTTTGTGCATGAACGACAGCACCTAGCCCTCAGAGTTTTAGTTCAGAAGGTAGGAGACTTCAAGAGGTGTGTGGGATACTTTTCAAAACAACTTGACAAGGTCAGCCAAGGATGACCCAGATGCCTGCAAGCTGTTGCAACAACTCTTTTCCTCATACAAGAGGCCAGGAAATTGACTTTGGGACAAAAGATAGTAGTGTACACTTTGCACACCATAACTACTGTATTGGGCCAAAAAGATGGGTATTGGCTTTCCCTGAGCTGCATGCCAAAATATCAGTCCGTTCTACTGGAGCAAGAAGATGTGGGGTTGAAAGTAACCACATTGGTAAATCCAGCCCAATTTCTGAATACCCCAGTGCAAGGAGAAGAGCATCTAACCCATGATTGCTTACAGACAATTGAGCAAGTTTATGCAAGCCAACCAGACCTACAAAATGCACCCAGTGAAGATCCAGAGATAGAGTTCTTTACAGACAGAAGTAGCTTTGTGAAAGATGGAAAACGAAAAGCTGACTATGCAGTAGTCAAGCCAATGAAGATAATAGAAGCTGCACCACTGCCCATGTGCACCTCAGTTATGAAGAGCCCCAGAATTGGCACTAGGAAAAGGAGTAAACATATTGTGCAGAAAATCACCCTATGGAAAGCCCCTGGAGGCCTCTAATAAAGACCAGTCTTTATGTTACCTCCTATACTAATATTATCTTGAAATTGTATTGTTTTATTTCTAGGTTTGATAAGGCATCACTGGATGGGATTGCTCTTGAGATCTGGTCTGCCAGAAAACACTTGTTCAGTGGTTACCAGGCAGTCATGGTACAAAGGTCTCTAAGCTTCTTCTGAAGCCTGGAGAAACACATCTGAGTTTAAAGTAGTCATTACCTTAAGCCCAACATTGTCCTGCTCCAGTAGGGTGACCTGGTATGTCAGCATTTTGCTGGTGATATCTAATGTCCTCCTTTTTGTTCCAAATCATTTATTACCATGTGGAGTACATATCAGCTTTTGTGCTTCTCTGCAGCTACCACTGCTCTCAGGTATCCAGGTCATCCTTTACTTGCATTGTCCGATTGTTTGGACAGGCTGCTTCCATGATCCCAAATGCTGTTCCAGTACCCTCAATGCCAGGTGCATCCCTTCATGCACAAATAACTCAAATTGTTTGTTTTAAGTGTGGGAGTTCCAATGTAGAGGTTGGAATTAAGGTTCTTTCAGGGCTTTCCAGGCCCTTTGACTCTCAGGAGTCCATGCCAAGTATTTTCGGTGGAGGACCATACAAGGGTTTTGCCAGTACCCCATAATTGGCAATCCATAACTGACACCATCTGGCCATACTTAAGAAGGCTTGTAGTTCTTGGCTCCAGTCTCTGGCAAACAGCTTCTTTTCAGCTGCTTCCCAAGCTTCTTTTTCCCTGCGAGATCTCAAAACTAAAATACATTGCTGCTTCTTTGCAAATTTGTGCCATTTTCTTTGACACCCTGTATCCAGATTGTCCCAAGAAATTTAACAGACTTACAGTGTCATTGAAGCACTTAGCTTCAGTTATGATTGCTGGCAGAATACTTTCCATTTTTTTTTTTTTAGCACAATTCATGTTAGCTGTGCCTTCCACCCAGTGTTTGGATTCCCCCACTGAAAGACAAACAATTTCTAACTACCTGAGTCAAGGTGTTATGGAAAAAAGCATCCTTAAGATTGAACACCATGAAACATTTGTATTCCCCTTTCAGTGTTGTCAAGAGTGTGTACAGATTAGCTACTACTGAATGAATATCAGGTACTATTTTATTAATGGCCCTTAAATCTTGTACTAATCTATAACTGGTAATATCGGTGTGTTATATTCTGATTTACACTCTTTCAATAACCCATATTCTAAAAATTTTTCTATAAGCTTCTCCTACTTTTTCTTCGCCTCCCACTTAATAGGATATTGTTTTTGCTTTACTCATCTGCCTTCAGGTTTGAGAGTAATCTTCACTGATTTGGCCACCTTTGATCATCCAGGCATCTCAGTTGCCCATACCAACAGGGTTACAGCATTCTCTGCCTCCTCTGGGATTTCTTCCAACTCTTCTGATTCCTGTAGCATTAAATCTTTGCCTTGACAGCTTTTGATTCTGCTGTTTGAATTTGTTTTTCCCCATCCTGGAAAGTTATTTGCGCATCCAATTTTCCCAATAAATCTCTCCCCAACAAGGGTATTGGGCATTCAGGCATGTACAAATTAGTGTTTTCCACACTGATTTTTAAAATTTAAATAGTAATAGTTGTAAAAAAAGGTCTGTTCTCTTTCCTCCCTGTTGCACCCACAACACTTACAGGTTCTGAGTTACGTTTTCCTCTGCATGAATTCAGTACTAAGTTATTCTTGTATCAATTTTAAAAATTTACCTTTTAGTTTCCCAGTGATAATGTAACCAGGGGCTCAGCTGAGGATTATTCCCTTGGTCCCCTTCAGGGGAATTCTTCACTTAAGGTCTTAAGCTTGATGACTTGAAGATCCAGGTTTAGGTTTTCTGTCTGATTTCCCCTGGCTTGGGGACATTCCCTTTTCCAATGTCCCCTTTCTTTACAAATTGCCAAATACACTTCAGTCACCAACTATCACAACACAAACTACCAAATATGCTTTCAGCCACTAATTAATACAAATTACCAAAGTATACTTTAGCCACCAATTATTATAATATTCAACCAATTGTTTCCAAGTGAGTCCTGAGTTCTAATTGTGGTTTCAAATTCTTTAGCAACTCTATCCAGATCTTCCCTATAAACTCCTCCCACCTTTCTCCATGACATTAAATCCACTATTAAAAATAGGGTTTTTACTCTTACTGGACCATGATTCCCGACCGCCTGCTGGAGGGGACCCATCAGAACCTCCCCCCCGCCCCCCATTCTTTGCTGCAGAGCAATCATCAGCTCTAAATCCTTCTCCTCTTGCCTGCACTTTAAACGCCTCTGTCCTATGCTGCATGCAGAACAATATCTCTTCAACCCTTTGCCTTTCTTTTCCTTTTCAAGTGATAAAATTAATGGATCTTGGTGGTACTCCCACATTCCTTTTGCCCATATGGATGATTTCTTAAGGTGAAAACCAAGTCAACATAAGGAACTTCATCCCACTTATTTTCCCTTCTACAAAACAACATTAATAGCAATATGGTGTTATACTGTAAGGTTCCATCCTTAGGCCACTTCTCTTGATCTTCCAATGTGTAAAGTGGCCACCACTGATTACAATATTTTATAGGTTTTTCTCATGTAAGAGGATCACCCCCAATTTCTTTCCAATGTTTCAAGATACATTCCAGCAGTGACACTTGTGATACCTCTTTTGAGGTTTTGTTTCCCATTATAACCAACTACCATTTAGGAGCTCCTCAGAAGGGACTCTAACCCTTCTCTTTTGAAGGTACTCTAACCCTTCCCTTTTCCTACTTTAGGTACTTTTAAACCAATCCCTGCATAGCTGTTGCTGCACCTTACAGGCAGGTTAACAGTTAACACCTTTAAAGTAAAGAATACCTTTATCTTACCAGGGGTCTTGCTCTGATTTCCTTCAGGCCGGCGATCAAAGGTTTTCCCTGAGAATCCTTCGGTTCCGGATGGAGGTCCTGTGATCCCTCAGATCTGTTGAAATTCAGGAGTATGTTCCACCTGGGTTGCCAAAACTGTTACCAAAATTTGGTAAAATAAAAAACTCCTTAGCACCAATGTAGCATTAAGAAGCAGGCATTCTTTATTTAGCTGGATGCACAAGGGGACAGCTCCTCCTAAAGCTGTGCATGCTGAGTACAGGAAAGTTTCTGTTTATGTACTGTATTTTATATACATATTAATTGATTGTCCCAGAATAATCATACATTTGATAATAATTTCCCTGAAATCATTAATATATTTTTCCTTCCCTTTATGCATGTGTTCTTCTGTCCTGGGAGTCTCTCTGGTGGTCCCTAGTAGTCATGGACCCCAACGTTACAGCTGACATAGTTGACTTGGCAGGGCACTGAGGCCGGTGAACTTTCAGTTCTCCTTAAACAATGGGCATTGTGCAGTTCCATAGGCCAGTGGTTTTGGAAGAACAAACATTGTATTAGCTCACCAGGTATAGAAAGATAAAAACTTCCACAGAGCCAGGAGGGTTTGATCTGCAGCCTTGGAAGGAGCTTGGATTGATGTAAAAATAACCTACACAAACATTAAGTAGAAAAATCATAAACTTATGTTTCTATAGTTGTAAGTAAGAATATACCTTAAGTAAGTAATAAACTGTATTGGGTAAGATGGTGAAGGGTCTATAGTATAGTAATTTAATGGTATAGAGTAAGTTAAGAGTTTAAGAGTTATAATAGAAGCATATGTGTATACGTGTGATAACAGCCCACTGGGTAAAAGTATCCACAGTGCAGTAGAAGTGAGTAAAGGTGATAGGTTAGAAAAGCAAAATAAACCTTGTGGTGACTGTCCATTGGATTAGAAAGATATATATTGTCCTGTAACAAAGAACTTGTGACTACTTTGAGCTATGGCTGACTGCTTGCTCCTTTAAAATCTCACGGCCTCTGAGACTGATGTTTATCTGAGCAATAAATTGTTCTTAGCCCGACGATGGTCCCATTCCTTCATTACAAAGCGGTGACAAGGATAATCTGGTAACATTTTCTTTGAATGTTCTAGTAATTCTATTTTTCCTGAAGACTGGGGGTGTGTCTTGGGTACAGAGGCAAGGGAGTGGAGTTTTCAGTGCTGTTTATTCAAATATCATTTATGTCATAGTCATGGGCATGGTTTTGGCAGGGGAGATTCCATGGCTGGAACCAGAAGGGAGTTCATTTTGTCTGGCTCACTCCAGTGAAGGTATCAACAGACCTTGGCACTGCATGCCTGGTGGGTCTTATCCCATTTCCCATCCCTCTAGGATGCTTCTGCAGGACAAGGAGGTTGAGAAGAGGCAGCGGGGCTGCTCCCGAGCCACAGTGTTGAAGTGACAGCTCCAAACCACAACCTGGACCGATGGGGCCAGGGCACAGTTTTCTAAGATCATCAAGTCCAACTGTTAACCCAGCATTGCCATGTTCACCACTAAACCATGTCCCCAAGAGCCACATCTACATACCCCCTGAACACTTTCAGGGATGATGGCTCTACCACTTTCCTGGGCAGCCTGTTCCAATGCCTGACCACCTTTTCAAGTGAAGAAAATTTTCCTAATATCTAATCTAAACCTCCCCTGGTGCAACTTGAGGTCGTTTCATCTTGTCACTTGTTACCTGGGAGAAGAGACCAACCCCCACCTTGCTACAACCTCCTTTCAGTTATGAGCTGCTTTATCGCAAACAATATTTATCTGTAAAGGACTACTTTTGACCTGCAGCAAAACCATCTGTATTTTGACCAATTAGCCCAAACAGAGATGGAAAGAGGAGAAAGATGGCTGTGCAATAAAAGGCATTTTGCCTGGATTGTAGATGTCCTGGATTCAACTGCTACCTCTGCAAGATTTTCAGCATAACATAGAGCATCTCTTTTATGCTACTCCTATATCTTCCCATCTATGTAATAAAATAATAATGCTTATTTTAATTGCTGTTTATGGCATGAATTACAAAATACATTGTTCCTCAGGAAGGCAATAAAAATGTTCACAAATCAGCTTGAAACAGGAGTCAACGTGTAAGTAAATTCAGTAATGGGAAATGCTCAGATCTTACAGAAATAAAAATATCAAGAGACTGATAAGGATCTAAGAAGGTTTTTTCCATCTGTAATTGCCCATATGTCACAGCTGCTTTGCTCTTTCCATTATCTTTTTCTTGACACAGGAATTCCATTAATTCAGTCACTTTGAATTTCCTATTCAGCCCACCATTTTATTGCAAAATGTGTAAAACAGCATGAAACAAGGGCTACCATCCCGCTTGAAAATAAAAAGAGAAACATCTGAGTCAAAATTTCCTGGAAAGTGAGATTTTAAATAATCTGGACAGCTCTCTAACACTTTCATTTTTTTGTAAGGCATGTGCCACTTTTAGGGAGTTGTTGCAGTGTGTTGCAACTGGGTTCCTCATGTCCAGGGACGGTGCAGCTGCTGGTGCCCAGCATGGGAACAAACGAGATGGATCTTTGTTTCAGAAAGTTCAAGAATCCATTTATTATCCCCGGGGAGGAGGGGTGGGATGGAGAGGAAAGACCGGGCAAAGGCAGGATCGTGGAGTTTTTATAGGGTATCGCAGGGGTGGAGTTAGGGTTCGGGTCAAGGGAGGGGTTATTAGCAACACAAAGTGGGTAAGATCAAATTCCTGTCTCTTAGGAACAGGGGCATTCTGCAGGGACTAAACAGCAGAGGAATAAGGTCAGCTGTGAAATTGGCCAACAACTCACCAATGTGCAGCTCCAGAAGCTCCGCATCTCCCAGATATTTGCAGTGCTTGATAGCAAAATTATATTGGGGGTCCTAGAGGGACTCCCTTCCCTTTCCCGCAGCTGCCCACCACTTTGAGACATGAGAACAGCTCAGCTCTCCCTCCTGCACCTCCACAACTGAGTGATGGCCCTTCTCTTTCCACCTGGCAGTTTTAAAGGGACTCAAAATCTTTGATCTTTACACGTTGTATAAGCATTTTATGGCTCACTTGATAATAAATAACTAAAAAGGAGAGGAAGGAAGGTGAGAGGTGACAGATGGACAGCTGTAACACTACAACAAGAAATAACTCACAGAAGCAGGCTAGATGTAAAAGGAAAGAAAAAGAACCAAAAAAAGCAAACATTTTCTGACTCCACTATATATACAATAGCAAAAGTGACAGTGGATTGGAGGGTGAAACTACCACCTCTCCAACCACACTGGTCAAACCAATAGTTCATCATTTCTGTCCATCCACAAAGAAGAATGCAAAGCAATCATTGTTTATATGAACATGTGTGAGAAAACTCAGTAAAAATATGTAAACTTCAGAAGGCGTAAGAAACTTTTAGAAGAACTTTAAAACTCTCAAAAGAACAGGGCGACAGACAGCCAGATGGAAGACTCACATAACCTTTATTTCTTTGGCAGCCTAAACCAACCTCCAAGCCAGCAATGAAAAACAGTTTTTAGGTCCTGCCCATCTGTGATGCAATGTGACAGCACAAAGACACAGGTAGCAATTGTGGCATGATGGGGCATCAACAAGCCCATGGTGCCATCCCAAATCTCAGCTGGGCTCTACATTGCTGCTCATCAATGCACTAAGCTCAAACAAGGTCTTTAAGGAGTGAGATGACAAAATCTGCTGTGGAAGAGCAGCAGCTTAAACAGGTAAGGATACATTTAACATAAAGGCAAGGCAATGCCTACACAAGATAAAATATTTATATGTGTTAGTTTCCCCTCCCTGTCTCATAGAAATGGCTGGTTTAATAAAGTCTGTGAATCTGCAGCACAGTAAGCAAAATCATCATGGAGCTGGAAAACTTCAGGTGCCCTGTGTGCGATGCATGCTGCACACCAATGTAACTCAAGGACAGCGCTTTTAAAAGAAAGATTTGCAGCTGCTTTGACCTTGCATGCACTTAAAAATAAGCCATATGACTGTGCCCAGCATATAAATATTTTGTGGAGATGTAATTTTTTAACAGTAAATTTCTCACAATCAGCAGATGACCCAGCCGTTACTTCCAACATAAGCAGGCAGGCTCAGCATCCCACCATGCATAAACCTTTGGGAGCTCATGAAAGGCATATCTATTACTGCTGAGACAGATCTGGGGCTCTGTTCATATATAACTCAGTAAAAGTCCACATAAACTCGCTAGACTTTTCCTGTGCACGTGCTAGTTTTAGGAAGACAGGTACACTGGACCTCTGCTGCCAGTCTGCCACTCCTATTCCACATCAGGTTGAATGAGCTAAAACCCAAGGGATTGGGGCTACAAGGCACTAATTTCTCCTTCTTTCATAGAAATTTCCTACAACTTCCTAAGATATAAGTGGGGCAGAGGTAAGATGGAAAGGATGTTTTCTTCTGTGCTGGGGGGAAGAGAGTGTTTTGCTGGTGGGCAGGGTCAGCACAAAAGACACAGACACCAACTTAAGGAATAAGAGTAATTTACTATAATGTAAAACTGCAAAGAATTACAAAAGGATAAGCTAAGCAATGCACCTAAACATTACTACAATAGATTGCTTAAAGTGATTAAGAAAGATACATCACCAGTTACCCTAGTACTTAACTATCATCCAGGGCTGCACATGAACTGGGGGAAGCTGTCACAGCAAAGGACTGGAGAACTAGTCCCAGTAACTGGGAAATCCTGCAGGTGCATCCACCTACAGGGAAAGAGGCTTCTCTGACTTTGCTGTGAGAGGGTACTGTTTTTATACTATTGAATAAACAAGCTACCATAACTTCTAGTACAGGAACATCTGGTTTCATTCTCCTAATGGGTTTCTCCCAAAGCCTGGCCAGGGCTCAAGGAGGAACCAAGGGAGTTGTCTTTGATCCTATACCCCCAAACAAGGCCAGATGTGGCCTTGTCCAGTTTCTAAATATGGAAAGGTAAATACATTTTGCCAGTGAGAGGACACATATATCATATTGCTAATAGTATTTTGTTAATGAGTGGATACATATAACATTTGGTTGGAAGGTTCACCTAGAGGTCAAATTTGGCTCAGGGGCTGTTGTTCAGGCCTTGGTACTTTAGAGTCATAGAAAATAGAAAACAATTCAATTTCCATAGACTATAATATGTAGCAAAACAATGGTCTTAGTAAAACAGTGGGGGAAAATGGTATTGCTCCCTGGTCCTGGCTAACACCTGCTCCCAAAGAATCCTACTCACTATGTCTATAGCACCAGATCTGCAATATTCAGCATTTCTCTCCCCAAAGTTCACACCAAGCCTAGGGAGGGGACAGTACAGCACTGTAGAGGTCTCAGCTCTTTTATACAAAATATAATACAACCACTGAAAGAGTCACTGTCCCAGTGAGGGGATGTGCTGCCCATCCAGCAGGTCCAGAACTCAAAAGACTGATGGACACCAGAGACGCAAAACACCGAAGGGCTTATTTTGTAATCTGCTCTCCTGGGACCAATGGTTCTTAGAAGTGAAATTACATCTGCTTCTAAACTACAGGAGACTGAAGCACTGACCCTACTTGGTCCTTGTCCTAGGGTGACCAAGACAGTCCTAAAGAGAAATGGAGCACAGAATTAAAGATTACCTTGACTACTGGAATGGCCAGACACAAAAATGGTAAAAGTCTTTAAACCCAAAAATTTTAAGCCCTAGATCAAAATTCCAGTATGAATTCATCTTTCATGGCAGTTTATGCCATTTTGTATTTTTAACTTGGATTGATCATCCCGTCTGACTGTCTTTTAAACCCTCTGTGGCAGCTATTGCATTTTGGTGAATTTTAACCAAATTTGTCAAGAGATTAAGGATCTCAAATAAAGGACGTCATCACGAGTTTAATGAAAATCAGTTCTTGGGTGCAGTGTCCTCACTTGTTGTGTTGCACCAAGTGGTTTGTTCCATATCTCCCCCTCTCCCCCCAGAGCCTTGTGGTGGTGGTCTTAGCCCAGGTTACTTCCTCCCTTTGCCCCCTCCTCACTTGTATCCCATTGGCTGTGGTTCTTTTCCTCCACCCCCCATTGCCCCAGGTTTAAAATGTCCTGCCATCAAGCATTCCCTCTCTTGCCCCTCTGGGACGCCGCCTTCTTTCCCAGGTGGCTCCTATTCAGGAATAAAGTGGGACTCTGGTACCGAGAGGAAAGAGCGCCTCCAGTCTTTTACTTTTGTCCTTGTGAGATTGAGAGGGGCCAGAGGTCCAGACCTAGCCGGATCGGACCCCAAAGGCCCTGGGATCAATCTTACAGCTGGTGCCCACATGGTCTCGTCTCCCACGAGTTCTGAGACGCCACGCAGCAGCTGGTAATCCACCTGTGGATTTTGTAAGCTTTTGGGACTGTCAGCTACCTTGGACTTCTACGTCGCTTTTTGGACGGTGGAGAGTCACAAGGGTGAGACCGGCAGCCCGTCCAGCCCAAGACGGGTCAATCTCAGGACAGAAGACTTCCTTACGACGTTCCAGCCAACCCAGGTCCTCAGGAGGGGTGAGTATAACCCGCGAGTGGTAGTTGGACCCCGGAGTAATCTCCGGGTGGTGGGGGTTAGTTCCCGGTGTGGGGGAAGGGTGCAAGCCCCGTGGGGAGGGGTTTGTGTGTGCAGGTAGCGGGCGGGCTGGCTCCGGGGCAAGCGGCAGGGTGGTTTTCCCTAATTTGGCTGTGGGCATTGTTGCACTTTCACTTTCTGTTTGTGCTGGTTGTAAGGAAGGTAGATTAAGTGTGCAGAAAGTGTGTTAACACCAGAATGGGTGCAAAGTTTTCTGCAACATAGAGAGGCATTTATATCCAAGTTAGAGATTCCCTAAGTAGTGGAAACATTAATGTTTACAAAGGAGTTTTGAAATGGTTTGTTCGCTGGATATCTTTTCATTTCCCTCAGTTTACCCAGCAGAATGTGAATTCTGTCTCTGCCTGGGATAAAATTGGAGAGTTACTAACAGCAAAGGTGGAACAGGGAGACGAAACAGTGTCTAAATTTCTCCCTGTATTCCTTTTGATTTGGAAAGAAGTGCTTAAGAGGGAAGTGAAGGGACAACCACAGCAAGCCTCCCCTTCTGCAGTTTCCCCTACCCTTCCTTCCAAACCCTCTACCCCTGAACTGAGAGGGACGTGCAAGGCACCCCAAGAAATGCAAGGTACCTGGCACAGCCACTGTTTCCCTGGCCTCCTGTCTCCCGCTCAGTACTCTGGCTCTGGCAGTTGTGCGCAGGCTGACAGAGCACCTTCCCTGCACCCCAAATTTCGTGTTCGGATGCCCCATCCCCAAAATGGCGGCGACCACATGGTCGGGGGCCAAGATGGTGGTGGCCACTGACGGGTCCTCCTGATTACCCTTCTTCTTCCCACAATCCCTTTCGTCCACTTATCGCCTCCCCCAATCCCTTCTGGTCCCACAACCCCTTCCTTCCCCTGGACACTCCCTCCCCCCTTCCCTCCATGTTACCACCCTGCATGATGTCATCCTGCAACCCTGCCCCTGGTTCCCATGGTTGCTCTGCCTCCCTGCACAGCTCCACCCACCTGCCTGTTCTTGCTTCTGACTCCCTCCTGTCCGGGTCCCATGGGGGTGGGGCTGGGGGAGGGGGTGGTCCCTTGTCCAGTGCCCACAGGGGTGGGACTGGGGGAGGGGGTGGTCCCCCTGCCCGTTCCCACGGAGGGTGTTCCCCTGCTGCCAGGTCCCACGGGGGTGGGGCTGAAAGGGAAAACCCTGGGGATCCAAACTGGGGGGAGGAAGCAATTCCCTCTGTGGCCCCTGTCCTATATACTGCTGGTAGAAGCGGGCCTAGAAACTATCAGCCCTTTTCCTACCAAAGTAAAAGAGTTATGTAAAAGTCAGTTAGAATTTGGCAGAAACAGTGAAATCTTTAGAAGCATGATAACAGCCACTTTAACATCCCTTGAATTTGTTCCTACTGACATCCGAGATCTTTTCTGGTGCCTGCTTACCCAATCAGCATTTGATCTATGGGAAAGCTCCTGGAAGAGATCCCTGAGGGGACTCCTGGTAGAACTTCAGCAAAGCACCCAGGGTGCAAAAGATTTAGAAAATAAAGACATCACATATGAACATCTATGCGGTGAGGGCGAGTGGGCTAACCCTGAGGGCCAAGCTCGGGTGTTATCTAAATTCGTCCTAGATAAAATCTCAAAAGCTGCAGAAAAGGCTTTTAACCAGCTACTAACTGTTGAAGTTAGGGGTAGTTGCCTTAACATTAAACGGTCTGTTTCAGAGAGTTTCTTGCAGTTTGTCGACCGGCTCCATGCACAGATAGAGAGACAAGTACCAGACCCTGCGACACAGGCAGAGTTGATTAAGGAAATGGCTCAGAGAAATGCCAGTGAGGTCTGCCGCAGGGTGCTCCTGGGACTGCCTCTCGACCCTACACCTATGCTAGCCCAGATGATTGAAGCATGTGCTAGGAAGGCAGAGCTGTTTGATGCACAAGAGGTGACGTCAAGGTCAGCAAACTCAAGGACTGTGGCAGCTGTGTCTCTAAGAGTGAGGAGGCAACAGATGTCACTGGAGCAGTTTCAACATGTCATCTGCTTCCACTGAAAGAACCCAGGACACTTTGCCCGAGACTGCCCCCAAAGTCAGCAGCAGAAAAAGAAGACCTTCAAACCAAAAAACTAGGACACGAGCGCAAGCCCGCCCCACGCCATAACAGAAATACAGTGGGCTTCCCTAAGGGGAAAACCTCTCCCAAAATAGAAAAGGGGGAGGAAGGGAGGCAGGGTGCGGGACAACAAAAGAAATGTTTACATGACAAAATCTGGCAGCCTGACAAGCGTTTCAAGCTTGTGACCACCAAAGCTTTTGTTTTCAGGTCTACCCAGTGGACAGTCATTGGAGTGGACCCGCCAGAGGACTCACAGGACTTGACGTTAGATCGCACAGGACTGGACAGTGAGTACTTTGTTATTAGGGACACCTCACACACACCTGTGGAGATTGAGGTGGCTCCCATGACCATCAAGGGAGACATACCTAACCTCATTCTCCTGGCACACTGCTCTCATCCACCCTTCTATTTGACCAAGGGCCAAATCATTGCCCAGGCCATTCCAGTTCCAGCGGAAATCCCAGTAGATGACAAATCACCTGGCGTCTACTGGGCAGAAGTGGTTGGTGAGGAAAAACCCATTATGGGGTGCAACCTAACGCGTGGAGCAGACCATCTCCATGTGGAAAGGTTGCTTGACATGGGAGCAGATGTGACAATCATACCAGAAAGGTTGTGGCCATCACATTGAGATTTGCAACCCGTGGCTGGCAAAATCCAAGGTGTAGGAGGAGTCATATTGGCAAAGATATCAAAAAGCGTCATGCAAATTGAGGGGCCAGATGGAAAATTGGCCAGTGTCCATCCGTTTGTCACTGATTACAAAGCTCCCTTGTGGGGGAGAGACACCATGTCCCAGTGGGGGGTCAAATTGGTCATCCCTAAGACACCCCAGGATTTTTAGAGGCATCCACTGTGGAGTGCCTTGCCCACAAGTTAACATGGCTGGATGATAATCCAGTCTGGGTAAATCAGTGGCCACTCAGCAAAGAAAAGCTGAAGGTGCTCGAGGAGCTCGTAGAGGAGCAATTGGCCAAAGGTCACATTGAAGAGACAACCAGACCTTCCCTGATCTTTGTAATAAAAAAGCCAGGGAAGGATAAGTGGAGGCTCCTCCATGATTTATGAGAAATAAACAAGGTAATTGAGGACATGGGGTCACTCCAACCAGGGATGCCCTCTCCAACAATGCTTCCCCAAAATTGGCAATTGGCTGTCCTGGACATCAAGGACTGTTTTTTTCCATATTCCCCTACACCCAGAAGATGCACCACGGTTTGCCTTCTCAGTTCCTACCATCAATCGAGAAGCCCCAATGAAGCGCTGCCACTGGAGAGTATTGCCTCAAGGAATGAAGTCCTCTCCTTCCATCTGCCAGTGGTACGTGACTTCATTGCTGTCCCCGGTGCGCACCCTGAAAAGGGAAGCCATCATCCTACACTACATGGATAATGTGCTTGTGTGTGCCTCCAATGACACAACACTCCAAAACACACTTGACCTAGTGGTTAAAGTTTTAACCTCTGCTGGATTCCAACTGCAGAAAGACAAGGTTCAGAGAATGCCACCTTGGAAGTACCTGGGCTTGGAGATCACTGCGCGGACCGTTGTTCCGCAGAAATTGGAAATCAATAGTGATCCCAAAACCCTAGCAGATCTCCATTCCCTGTGTGGGTCTTTGAACTGGGTCAGGCCCTGGCTAGGCCTCACCAACGAGGATCTAGATCCTCGCCTCAATTTATTGAAAGGGGAGAGAAAGCTAGTTTCTCCCAGGGAACTGACCCCAGAGGCAAAAACCACAATCCAAAAAGTGCAGAAGGCTTTGGCTGAGAGGCAAGCTCATCATTATCAGCCCAAGCTGCCTTTCAAATTCATTGTTATGGGAAAATTGCCACACTTACATGGTCTGATATTCCAATGGATCGAAGGGCAGAAGGATTCACTCTTAATCATAGAGTGGGTTTTCCTCTCCCCCCAGCGACCCAAAACCATCACACAGCCACAGAAGCTGATAGCTCAGTTGATCCGGAAGGCCAGGGTAAGATTGCGTGAGCTGGCTGGTTGTGACTTTCATTGTATTCACCTCCCGGTCAAACTTTCTAAGGAGGGAAGGAACTCTCCCAAGAGGTTGACCAAAGAGATGTTCAAGAACCTGCTCCAGAGCAATGCCAGTCTCCAGGTATCTCTGGACATCTACAGTGGACAAATAGTAGTCCACGCCCCATCACACAAACTGTTTAATGAGGAATTCCACTTCATTCCTCCTGAGAAAAGGAGCCGTAGGCCACTCAAGGCGCTTACGGTGTTCACTGACGCATCCGGGGCATCCCACAAGTCAGTGATGACTTGGAGAAATCCCCAGACTCAGCACTGGGAAGCTGATGTTGAGTTTGTGGAGGGATCGCCCCAGGTCACCAAACTGGCCGCAGTCGTGACAGCCTTTGAGAAGTTCTTGGAGCCAATTAATTTGGTCACTGACTCAGCCTATGTAGCGGGAGTAGTGTCCAGGGCAGAGCAGGCAGTTCTCGAAGACATCGAGAACGAGCATCTCTTCAGGTTGCTCTCAAAACTAATTTATTTAGTTTCACAGCGGGAGCATTCGTTCTATGTGATGCATGTGAGGTCACATACAGATTTGCCAGGCGAAATCGCAGAAAGTAATCGCAAAGCAGATTCCCCTGCCGCCCCAGAAGAAATTCCATGCCTTCCAGACGTCTTCCAACAGGCAAAGCTAAGTGTCCTAGGTTGACTGTATGATGCTTTTATCCCCAATCGTCTGTTCTGTTTATGCTGAATAATAAGTTTTGCACCTTTAAGACTTGTTCCAGGAGTGAAGGGGGGGAGAAGAAGCACGGAGTTTGTTTTCAGAAACTGCACTCACTCCTCCATATTCCTGCTCCTAGACTGTGTTGTCTGCAGATGGACAGACAGCGAGACAGAGCTCTCCTTTGCTTTTTAATTAGTTTTAGCTAGCTGAGGCAAAGAAGTTCCCTGGACTGTGGCTTTTCCTTTTCTTTGGACCTTCTCAAAACTGCTCTGGACTGAACACCAAGAAGAGCACCGTCAGCTCGCACCTGTTGGCCCACCGGGCCAGGCCTGGGCCGCAGCATTTCCAGCACCAGAGGGACTGATAAGAGACTGAGTGAGCTGAGCTACAGCCCGGTGGGGAGGATTTTTCTGAGTTTGTTCCTCTTTTGGAGCGGCAAGAAGTTTCATTGTTTAATATTGTTTAGGTTTTCTTGTTTAATAAACAGTTTTTTCCACTTTTCTCCAAGGAAGTATTTTTTCCTGAACCGGTTGGGGGGAGGGGCCAATTGAATCTGCCTTCTAGAGGAACCCCTTTGGGGGTTCTCTCCCAAATTTGCCCTGAACCAGGACACTAAGACATCAGCAATACCATCAAAATGTGCCAGGTCTGATCCGTCAGTTCCAACTAACACGGAGTCAGGCTCGAGCCATTGTGGCCACCTGTCCCAGTTGCCAGCTCCAGGCCATGCCATCGCTCGATGTTGGGATTAACCCCTGAGGCCTTGGAAGCTGTGAAGTGTGGCAAAGAGACATTACACACATTCCCAGTTTTGGTTGCCTGAAATATGTACATGTCACATATTCATGTGCAGTTTATGCCTCTGCCCATGCAGGAGAAAGGGCTGTGCATGTCAAACAACACCTGGTGCAAGCCTTTTCAGTGTTGGGGATCCCTAGGGAAATTAAGACCAACAATGGCCCAGTGTACACCTCCAAGGATTTCCTAGAGTTTGTCCAGCAGTGGGGGGTGGAGCACAAGACAGGCATTCCCCACTCCCCCACAGGTCAAGCTGTAGTTGAGCGTGCCTACCATACACTCAGGCAAGTCCTGGCTAGTCAGAGCAGTTCAGCAGTGTGGATATCACCACCACAAAAGCTCTGCAAGGCCCTGTTTACCATCAATTTTCTGAATTGTTCATTCGAGAATATGAGTCCTCTGGTAGTATGGCATTTTAACAGCAATAATAAGTTTAAGTTACCACAGCATCCACCAGTTCTCATTAAGGACACAGAAACTTGGGAAATCAAGGGTCCTTATGAGCTCGTCACCTGGGGGCGTGGCTACGCATGCGTGTCCACCCCCACAGGCCCGCGATGGATACCCCAAAAGTGAGTAAAACCTTTTGTCCCCAAAAATCCAGCACCAGCAGACGGGGATGAGAAGCAAGCAGCCTCAAAGAGAAGACGTTGCTGGGAAGAGGAGGAAGAACTTTCTGAAGGGATTTGGTTACCTTCCGGCAGACCCCTGACTTTTAATGTGTTTTAAAATGTTTGTTTTTCCTTTTAGAAAAGAAAATCTACCTCCCACTCAACCTCACGATGAGCCCTGTCCAAGTTGTCATCCTGTTCATGCTAAGCAGTCTGACAGCTGCATAGATCCCCTCAGTCACGCCAAAACATCTAAGTGACCCTGGCATGGACTTTGTTGCTTGAACTTAACATCAAAAGCACCCAACATCCACGCAGGTCTCCGAGAAGTGAAAAGCCTGATCAGACAAGTCAAACAAGAATCCAAAGACTGGTTCAGCAGACTGTTCAGGGACTGGGGACTCTTGGGGTGGTGGGCTTCCATAATTAAGACGATTCTGTAGTTTTTTGTTGTTATTTTACGCTTTTCTTTTAACTCTGTTTTAACAGAAAAGGGGGAGGTGTTGTGTTGCACCAAGTGGTTTGTTCCATATCTCCCCCTCTCCCCCCAGAGCCTTGTGGTGGTGGTCTTAGCCCGGGTTACTTCCTCCCCTCGCCACATCCTCACTTGTATCCCATTGGCTGTGGTTCTTTTCCTCCACCCCCCACTGCCCCGGGTTTAAAATCTCCCGCCATCAGGCATTCCCTCTCTTGCCCCTCTGGGACGCCACCTTCTTTTCCAGGCGGCTCCTATTCAGAAATAAAGTGGGACTCTGGTCCCGAGAGGGGCCTCCAGTCTTTTACTTTTGTCTTTGTGAGATTGAGAGGGGCCGGGGGTGCAGAGCTAGCCAGATCAGACCCCAGAGGCCCCGGGATCAATCTTACACTCACTGATCAAAATACTTCAACAGGAACTTAACGACTGCTCAAAGGGTGGTAAAACAGTGGTGCAGGTTGCCCAGAGAAGCTGTGGCTGCCCGATCCTTAGAAGTGTTCATGGCCAGGTTGAATGGAGGTCTGAGTAACCTGGTCTAATGGAAGGTTCCCTGGCCATGGCAAGGGGGTTGGAATGGAATAATCTTTAAGGTTCCTCCCAACCCCAACTATTCTATGATTCTATGACTCTTGCACCTGATGTATGGGCTTAATACCAAAAACATGCTCCTCTATCATCTGCCTCTTGGTAAGTGGTACTCAGAGGCATCAAAAGAGGTGAGGCTGATGGCATTTATACCTGCTGGGACCTCCTGGGGTGGGAAAAGGGATCAGAAAAAGACCCCAGTGAAGGTGACTGTGGGCTCGAGGCACAGACTTCTGGATGCAAGTCTATAAGAAAGCGGACTTCGTCGGTTATGCTGCTCCCACAACAATTGTTCCACGAGACAAGTAACAAAATTAGCAATTAAGAAGATTCACAACCTGAGGGAATTAGTGCCTCTGATCTATAATAAATCTATTAGAAACCTCAATGGCAGATTGCACTGCCACAGAAAAAAAAGACAGCAGAGATTTTAGGGCCCTGTCCTTACTAAATCCTCACCTAAGCCAGGTTAAAAAATAACAATCAGATGGGTTAAATACTGATTTCAAGACCATTATCATGGTACCAAGCACTGAAAAAAATTTAGCAACATGTTGCATATTTATTAAGATGAGTTCTTTCTCAGGATATGGAATTTACAGATAAAAGCAATAAACCAGCAGAATTAATCTATACACTAATGAAACTCACTGTGCGTTATTAGAAAGCAGTTACTCTGAGACAACAAGAATTATATTCATAGTGGTATGTGGTGATACTGTCCTGAATTACAAGATAAGTGTGTATTCTATTTGCCAGCTGTTAGAGGTGTGGCAGTTATTTTCTGTTAATTGGGCAGTTTTTTTTATCTCTTCCACAAACCAATCCTCCCTCCGGGGAGATATCAGCTGTTAATGGGCAATGGAATGTCACTGCATGACTGATAAAAACTATATCATCCCATTGTGAGATGCTCCACCCAGAGGGAGGAGCCAAGCATTCCTTCCTGGCTATAATCTGAGATTTTGGGACACCAGGGCAGCCCTTTCCCACTGGATTCCCAGAGGAAGACCAGGCCCATCTACACCACCACTGGATCTTCATAGAAAGATTATACCCTTCTACAGGATCACTGCATCAATAGAACCACATCTATCACTCCAGGAGGACTGCAGCCACCATTTCAATTGGACTGCTACCAACACCCTAACCCACAAGGTGCCAGGTCATATTCTGAATCTGTCAGTGTTCTTTTGTGTGGTATTCACATTCTCTGAACAGAGAGAGACATGATTCTCTCTCTATTAGGATTTTTTCTGGGAAGTTGCTAGCCACAGTGAGAAAGCTCAGAGAAAGAAGGAAACAATTCTTATCTCTATTCGCTGCTCCTGTTGTTTGGCACATGTGGAATGTGTTATGGAGATTGTTTACTAAAGAGTGATTTGTTACTTGGACACCGGTGATGGTATTTTGGATTGACTGGCCAATTGGGTCAAAGCTGTGTTGTGACTGTCTAGAGATAGTCACGGGTTTTTCTTTAGTATCTTTTTAGTATGAAATAGTTCTACTATAGTATAGTATTAATGTCATATAATGTAGCTTAATAAAAGCAATTTATTCAGCCTTCTGCAACATGGAGTCAGAGTGTGTTATTCCCCCTTCAAGGATCGCTGCTTCAATAGTTTTGTATTACTGCATTGTTTATTTTACGTTTTAAAATTTTCTTCCCTAATGAAGAACTGTTATTACTGCTCCCATATCTTTGCCTGAGAGCCCCTTAATTTCAAAATTATAACAAATCGGAGGGAGGGGGTTTACATTTTCCATTTCAGGGGAGGCTCCTGCCTTCCTTCACAGACACCTGTCTTTTCAAACCAAGACAGATTTTGGCGCCCAACATGAGACTCGAGGGCATTGAGAGAAAAAGGCTGAAAAAGGGAATAACAGTTCTTGAGTAATCTAATTTTTGTGTGCTGAAATAGAAACCTCGTTAAGTGACACCATATGGTCCAGCTTACCCTGGATTGGGTGGCACGTGATCGTGGCTATATTTCTTCCATTTGCAGGCCCTTATCTAAACATGGGTCCTATAACCAAGGCTACTGTGGCTGTTAACCAGTTTGTTTTATGGGTTAATAACGTGACAAATTCATGGATCTTTAACTTCCTCTGGAAAGCAGGTACGGCTGTGCGTTACTTTTCCTGCCCTGATTGGCTCCCAAGAACGCGGCTTGGCGCCTCGGCTTCTTGTCAGGGTCAGTGCCGCCACTACTTCTGGGTGCTTCTGCGGCTGCATTCCGGGGTGGGCTGGCCGCGCTTTGTCGTCAGCGTGAGGGAAGGAAACAAAGAGGCAGGGAATTGTCCAAATCCATCCGCATGGCAGCTGGATGCTTTATTGGTCGCGGAAGCCGCGATGGAGAAGCCGCGGCCGCTCCCAAACTTGCGTGGACAGATCTGGCCCCGAGGCTGGGGTGCCACGGAGGGATATAAGGGTGGGACAGGGGAGGACAGGAACCCTCCTATCAATGAACACAGATGCTGTGAGGGTGATGTGTGCCACAATGGCCAATGGGAACAACTCCTGGGGCCGGGCGAGGGAGTGGGCACAGGGGAAAACCCAATGGCAGGCAGCCTGGGGCTAACTTCTGGGGGGGGGGGGGAAACACGGGGGATACACGAGGATACATGGAACTGGTAAGCTAACAAAGACCAGAACCCCAAATCTGAACCTAAAACCCAGGATGCAACAATTCCCCGCTTTAAAACATATAAAAAAGACAGTTGCTTTGACTTGGATCTTCATGAGGTGGCCTCTTCTCCCAGCTTCTTCTGCTGCGGTGACTGTGGTGGCTGCTTTGCAGGTGGAGAGGGCCTGGAGCTGTTTTTTCCCTGGGTTTTTGGGGATAGGGGAACTGGGGCAACAACTTTATTATAAACATGTGGACTGGGGACATAACTGGACTGAAGTAGTTGTATGGAGAATGCTATTTAGGGAGGTGCTGAGTCCCTTTCCTCTCTGCGGCACCTGCGATTGGATGCAACCCCTTGGTTGGTGGGATCACTGGTTGCATCCACTGGCACTGCATCGCTTTGACTCACAGACTGTCCTAGAATGTAAGGTTTGACACGCCTCCTGGGGATCCACCTGACTCCTGAAGGTGTGCATATGCAGGCATATCCCCATCCCCAGGTCAAAAGTGGGAATGGACCCTGGATTTCTTTAGAGTCCGGATCCCTCACTGACACTGGAAGCCTTTCTTCCGGCTGGAGCTCCTGACGTTGTCTGAAATGCCTCAGGGCTGGCGGTGCTGGTCTGTCAAAAGAGCAGTTTAGGAAATTGATGGTAAACAATGCCTTGCAGAGCCTCTCGTGCGGTGACAGCACTCGCACATCCCTCCGCTGCTTCCGGAGGACCTGCTTCAGCGTCTGGTGTGTTCTTTCTATTATGGCCTGGCCGGTGGGGGAGTGAGGAATTCTGGTCTTATGTTGGACCCCCCATTCTTACAGGAAGTTACTGAGTACCCTGGAAGTGTACGCTGGACAATTATCAGTTTTAATTGTGGCTGGGACCCCTAAGGTAGCAAAGGCATGTATGAGGTGTTTTCTCACGTCTGAGGCCCTTTCCCCTATGTGGGCTGAGGCAAAAACTGCCCCCGAGAAGGTGTCCATGGTTACATGGACATGCCTGAGTTTCCCAAATTCGGGGACTTCTGTGACATACATCTGACATACCTCACAACTGCGGAGACCTCTGGGATTTGCACCTGCTCCCAGTGTTGGTAAAGCTGCCTCCTGACAGTTGGGGCATGAGGCCACAATTTCCCTGGCTTGGTCACGCCACAGATGGAACTGGCATACCAGACCTGGGGCATTTTGATGGAACTGCTGATGGCTCAGCCTGGCCTGCTCGACTATATTCGGCTGGCCTCCCAGCTGTACTGGGGCTGCCAGGGTGTCTGCTCTGCGGTTCCCTTCGGCAATAAAGCCTGGGAGATCCGTGTGTGATCTCACATGCACCACATAAAAGGGATGCTCACGGTTAGAAACCGGGTTACCAATTTTGTGAGCAACCCGAAGATGACCTGATTCGGGACCTCTTTGATGACTGCATGTTCTGCTCTAGACACTGCTCCTGCTACATACGCAGAATCCGTTACCAGATTGAAAGGTTGATTAAATTTTTCAAAAGCCCTCATGACAGCATCCAACTCAGCTTCTTGTGGGGAACCTTCCACTACCTTAACATTAGATTCCCACAGCTGAGTCTCTGGGTCCTTCCAAGTCACCACTGATTTGTGGGACTTCCCTGACCCATCTGTGAACACTGTTAGTGCTCTGAGTGGCTTTTTACTTTGTAATTCTTTTGGTAAGAATTTGAACTCTGTGTTGAACAGATGATGGCCAGGATGTCCAATTTGAATTTGGCCTGAGAAGCTGTCTAGAGCAAACTGCAAATTCTCATTTTGCCTTAAATATGTTCAAAGGTCTCCTTGGTCATTTTCCCTGTGGATGTTTTGATGGGGAGGTGGATACATGTGAAGTCACAGACAGCTAGTACTTGCAGACAAGCCCTGGCCCGTATTATGAGCTGCGCCATCAGCTCTTATGGCCTGGTGATACTTTTGGACTGTCTATGGCCAAGGAACACCCATTCTATTATCAAGAGGGGGTCCCGTTGGCCCTTCTCCCACTGGAATATCATGCCATATAAATGGGGTAACTCACCTCGGATGATGAAGCAGAAAGGCAGCCCTGGTTGACAGTGATGGACTTGCCTGTTCGCTATGGTGGTCTGGACCTTCTCGAGTGCGGCTCTGGCCTCCCAGGTCAGGACTCTCGGGGAACTTAAACCCTCATCCCCCTCGCTTTCTGCTAATAAGTCAAAAAGGGGGGATAGTTCCCTCATGGTGAGTCCCAGCCACGGCCTGATCCAATTTAATGATCCACACAAGCGCTGGATGTCATTCAGCATCTTGGGGTTGTTACTTATCTGAATTTGTTGAGGCCTAATTGTTCGATTATTAATTTCCAGGCCCAGGTACTTCCAGGGTGCCAGCAACTGTACCTTCTCTTTTTGCAACTCAAATCTGGCTGCCGACAAGGCCCAAACAGTGTCCTCCAGAGCTGCTTGCAGGATGTCGTTGTCAGGGGCACAAATCAGCAAGTCATCCATGTAGTGATAGAAAATGCAGAATGTACACTTGGCACGCATGGGGGACAGAACCCTGGCGACATACCACTGGCATATAGTGGGGGAACATTTAAGCCCCTGAGGTAGTACCGTCCAGTGGTAGCGCTTCATGGGGGCTTCTCTGCTGATGGAGGGTACAGAGAAGGCAAAACGGGGAGCATCATCCGGATGTAACGGAATTTGAAAGAAGCAATCCTTAATATCAATCACAGCCAAATTATAATTTTGGGGTAGCATCGATGGAGATGGCATACCCGGTTGGAGAGAGCCCATATCTTCTACAGCTTCATTAATTTTTCTTAAATCGTGGAGGAGTCGCCACCTGTCCTTCCCCAGTTTTTTAATTACAAACACCGGCGAGTTCCAGGGGCTGTTTGGTTCTACTATGTGACCCTTTGCCAATTCTTCCTCCACTAATTTTGTGAGCCCCTGTAGTTTCTGTTCACTCAGCGGCCACTGCTCCACCCAGATGGGCTTATCTGTGAGCCATGTTACTTTCTGAGTGGGGCGCTCCTCAGTGGCCGCACCTAAAAATGCTGGGGGGCCGGAAATTCCAATTTGGTCCCCCACTGAGCTGTGGTGTCTCTTCCCCATAATGTAAATTTGCAATCGATCACGAACGGACGTACTGAGGCCAGCAGCCCGTTTGGACCCTTAATTTGGACAATATTCTTGGATTGCCTTGCAGGCTGTGGCCCGCCTAGTCCTAAGACTGGCATGGGCACGGTCTGCAGCTCCCAGTGTGACGGCCACTTGTGTGGTGGGATGACCGTCACGTCTGCCCGTGTCCAACATCCCCTGAAGATAGGTAGAATGCCCCTCGCATTTGAGTTTACACCACATGAAGGGTTTTTCCTCTCCCAACTTCCCAGCATAAAAGACTGAGAGTTCCAAGTCATTGCACAGAGCACAAGGAATAGGAATTGCCTGTGCAATTACCTGGCCCTTAGGCAGGAAGAGGGGGAGGTGGACACAGCGTGACGCGAGATAGAAGAGCCTTGGATTAAGGGTGGAAATCACCGGAGGAACCTCTATCTCTAGTGGGGTGTGTCGTGGTTTGACATGGAAGTGAATTTTTTCCAGGAAGTTGGGTCAAACCAATCAGTGGTCAGGTTTGGATATTGGCACCTGGAGTGACCACTGAAAGTATGGACACGCCTCTGAGAACACAGGGGGTTAAAAGCAAGAACTCCCGGGGGAACTGTCTCTTTGGTTCCGGTCGTCAGAGAGTGCAGACTCTCCTCTGCCCAGCCATGGGCTGGGTGGGGAGGGGAAGCCACGCGGCCTTGTCCAGGTAGGGCCGAGGGGCTGAAGGTCTGGAACCGAGCCAGCTCCTGTGGACGGAAGGATGGAGAGAAGCGGAGATGCCTTTGTCCCCCCCTCCCCCCAGAAGGAAAGTGACAGAGAGCCTGACGGCACCTGGAGATTTGCCAGCAGAGGAGAAGCAGAAAGGGGGGGGATGATGCCCAGCGTGGGAGACGGGATGCTGGACAGAGATTTCAGCCATACAGGGAGTCTGAACTTTTAACCCTTTCCGGGAAATGAGGGCTTTGTAAAATATTACTCCTCCTTGATTTGTAGTGGAAGAGAGACAGTCCAGGACCTGACATGTTAGAAGAAGAAATATCTAGGTGGGAGGAGATGATGAAGTAGCTTTTGGCTGGACTTTTCTTGTTAGCCATAGACTGAACCAAATTCTCCTGCAATAGAGACTGCATTTTAGGGGGATGCAGTGGTGACCCAAGGAGACCTGCTTCAGCTTCTAACGGCACAGGAATGGCAAGAACAGAGGAAAGCTGAGGAGGGAATGGTAATGCCCTCTGTCTTCACGAAGAAGATGATCTCTGTTCCTGGACCCTTGGCCCCAGGGGAAAATGGGGGGGACGGTAGTCCCAAGATGAGAAGCTGAACTGTTGTATCTTTGGGTCCGTGGCAAAGGAGCCCTATGGGCAGTCTGTCCATGCATGGTGGTGAGAGCACTGTGACATGGAAAGGAGAGTGTCACACTGGCAGATTTTCTCCAGGCGGTTGCCATGTGGGACATGGAAACAGAGGAGGTGGCAACTGTGTTTCCTGGAGGGTCTGTGGTGCAAGAGAGACTTCTCTCTCCCTTGATAGTTTGAGTATTGATTATCTGAAGGGTGGTAATTTGATCAGGAATCCCGGGTGATGTTTCATGGTGGGTGTTTTGGAAATTGGGAGGAGGAGGGGTATTTTAAAAGGTCTTCATCCTGGATTTAGTTTGTGTTTTTCTGTAGTAGTAGTTTAATAAAGTTTTTTTTCCCATTGTTATTAAGCTTGGGCCTGATCTGCTCTGTTCCTGATAACATCTCACAGCATTTATTTGGGAAGGTGTATTTTCATGGGGGCGCTGGCATTGCGCCAGTTTCAAACCATGACAGGGTGCTTTTTGTGTCTCCAACCACAAGGTACCTGCAGTTCAGAAGGTCTTCTTTCCTCCTGGTTTCACAGCGGCAGATGTGTGATAGAAGCTGTGCATCTGCTATGAAGAACTGCCAGACCTGGGAACAAAAGTGTACAGAGTTAGTGAGTCGGAGCTGATAAGGCTCCCTGATGTCAGTGGTTGAGAGGCAGCCGCTTACAGATGGAACTAGATGGTGAATCGCGGCTCCCCTCGCGGCACCGCAACTTGCCTCATTTTTATCAACACACGAGGCAAGTTCGCGTTCATTTCCTAGTTTTTTGAAATGGTGGGGTTTCCGTCCCCCCTCCCTCCTCCCGCAGTCCAGGGCGGCGCAGTCTTTAGAAGTGGGCAGCGATCCTGAAAATGTCCTTCCTGATGGCAGTGGAAGCACCGGCGCGTGGATGGAAATCGCCTTGGAGCTGAGTTCCTTGGAGGAGCAGCAGCTGATGCGACCAGCTTGTCTCTTGGTCTCTTTCGGGCTTCCTCCTCCATCAGGTGTGCTTTCAGGGTGCACTCCTCGATGATCTGGTCGAGGGTCGGCACTGGTGAGGCCGGCAATGATAGGAGGATTCTTTTGCACATTGCATTAGCATTCATGTGCACCACTTCTAGGACCAGTCTGTCTCGGTGTTCAGGTCTCTTCACCCGTCTCTCAACCACTGCCCGGACTCTGTCTACGAAATCTACAAAAGGCTTTGCAACACTTTGTTGAACTGCAGTATAGGGTACCATCGGATCCTTGGTGGGCATGCCCAGGAATGCACGCTCTGCTGCACCCCTGGACATGTCCAGCACAGCTGTTGGAATTCCCCAAGCCTGTAGTTGCCCCTCACTCCATTCTCCCTCACCCACGAGATGGTCTAGGGTGATTGGTTCTTCCACAAAATCCAGGCTGTAAGGCCCTTCTTGGATTTCGGGAAGCAGGTCTGCTGCCAGTTTTTTCCACCTCCTCTCCCACAGGCTGTATTCCGATGGGAGAAGAAGGCAGCTAAACAGACGCTTCAGGTCTGCTGGCACTACGGTTCTGGATGTTAAAGTCACTTTTAGAATGCCCTTAAAGAAAGGGCTTGCCCTGCCCAATTCACGCAATGTCTTGCAGACCTCTTTCACTGATTCATAGGGAAGGGGTGTCCATGTAGGGTTCTCCCCTCCCTTGGCGTAGGAGACTGGAGTGCGGAGCCACTACTCGACTTCGTAGACTGGGCCCTGTCCTCTCCCCTCCCCCCTCCCCCCCCCCGGGTATCCAAGGAGCGGGAGGACGTGGGGGCAGGGTGAGAGGAACAGGGAGGACAGGGCAGGGAGAATCTTCTCCCTGGGACAATGGTGCCGAGGTGAGAGAACCCTCCCTGTCAGGGGAGGGTGGGGCTGATGTTGCAGCAGGCAGGACGTGGAAGAAGGGAACGCCCACCCGAGGGGGAACAGGGCGTGGGGTGGCAACCCGATGCCTTGCGTAGGCGGTGACCACGCCCACAGGGAAGCAGGAGGGGGTGGGAAGGGGAAGCCCTGCCATGTGGCCGCCCTCCATCTTGGGAAGACAAAGACCCAAGCCACGTGGCCGCAGCCTCCTCAGGGAAACAAAGAAAAGGGTTCAAGGAAACCGAACTGCGCGGGGTAGCACCAGAACTGGGATTCCTGACCGGGAAAAAGGGATTGGGAAAGGTGTTTGGGGTCAGTTCCTCAGTGAAGTGGCTAATTTCGCCGAGGCGGGGACGCCGGGGGGCCTTGGGGGAGCCAGGAGCACAGCCCACGTTTGTGGAGCTGCCCTGCGTTTCATATTGATGGTGTACCCCCCCCCCCCCCCGCCCACCCGGGTTAGGGGAAGAAGGGGTAGGAGAGGAGGATGGGGAAGCGGTTTCAGGGAAAGCAACGGATTTTCTTGATGGCTTTTTTCCTTCCTGGTTCGTGTTCCACGCGGACTCTGTTTTTACAACGTCCGATATTAATAAATGGAACTTGGGGAAGCAGCTTTTTATGGAGGGATCTCTGTTGATTCCCTCCTCTAGCCTGGCTCCTACCCGCTCCCAGAACTCTGCCTTGTGGGCATCCTCCGCGGTTAAGCATGGGAAGGAGAAACACAGCCATCGTACAAACTGTTTGACCGAACTTTTGGGGTAGGGGCCCTTCACCAATAAAATCCCCTTCATTTGGGTATAGAATTCCCTTTGTTGGGTAGATAGCACGGTCCCCATGCTATGTCTACCCACAACCTCACCCCTGGTGCAGAAAAAGAGGGAAAAAACAAAAAAAAAAAACGCAAAAGACCCCGGCGGCTGCCGCTCACGCTGCACACTGCGTGTTCCGTACCCTAGGAAGCGCGGCAAAGCCCATCCAAGTGATGGAGAGTTTAGCCCGGGTACCCTCCCACGCTAAGTACTCACCAAACCAAAATCTTTGCAAATAAAAGCTGCTACCAGGGTTTTCTTTCCCGGGAAGCGTCCGTTCTTCGGCTTTCTGTGGCCGCGAATGGTTATGCTTCCAGTCCCACGCGGAAAACATGGCGTGTTTCCCTGTGGGTGGCGGAGACATCACTGACTTACTTCAGGGGCTCTTTTCCCATTTGCAGTTCGGCACAGAGCACTTTTTCTGCGGACCGCGACTCTGCGGTGGTGGCGGGTTTCCACGCGGATCGCGCTCGCTCGTTTAGGCGGCAGTGCTCGCTGGTCGGCGGCTTCGCGCGGCTTCACGGCTGCGGCACTTTCTCCGCGCAGCTCCTGGGTGCTCTGTGGTGGCTCTTCGCCTGCGCTACAACTCAGCGCTGGCCGTGGCCCTGATGTTGGTCACTTACGGCTGTGCGTTACTTTTCCTGACCCGATCGGCTTCTTGTCAGGGTCGGTGCTGCCGCTACTGCTGGGCGCTTCTGCAGTTGCGCCCTGGGGTGGGCTGACCGCACGATGCCATCGACGCGAGGGAAGGAAACGAAGAGGCAGGGAATTGTCCAAATCCATCCGCATGGCGGCTGGATGCTTTATTGGTCGCGGAAGCCGCAGTGGAGAAGCTGCGGCTGCTCCCAACCTCGCGTGGACAGATCTGGCCCCAAGGCTGGGGTGCCGCGGAGGGATATAGGGGTGGGACAGGGGAGGACAGGAACCCTCCTATCAATGAACACAGACGCTGTGACGGTGACATGTACCACAATGGCCAATGGGAACAACTCCCGGGGCCGGGCGAGGGAGTGGGCACAGGGGAAAACCCAATGGCAGGCAGCCTGGGGCTAAATTCTGGGGGGGGGGGGGGAAACACGGGGGACACACAAGGATACATGGAACCGGTAAGCTAACAAAGACCAGAACCCCAAATCTGAACCTAAAACCCCGGATGCAACAAGCAGGCACATGGATTCAGCGCTATCACACACTAACTGTATGTTTTTGGGGTTACTTTAATAATGGTTCCTACTGTGAGGAAATTACACCGGGGGAAATTTTCTCCCAACCCTTTAACCAGTTCTTTGGGTCTGCCCCGCCAGTTTTTGAAGGGTTCAGATCCACTCTAAATGCTAATGATATCATACAATGGTTGGTGTTGCTGATAGGCCTGTTCTATTTAGCATGCAGAGATAAGGGAAGATTAACCGGGATAAGCACCCTGACACCTACCCCAGAGACTATGGATGCTGCCCCACAGCCTGACCCTGCCCCACAGCCCACCTCAGAAATGAACCACCCAAATTGGGTGGGGATTCTGGTGAAGGAGATACGTGAGATGGGCCAGATGCTGAAGGAGTACATTTCCCCAGCTGGTGAGAAGCCTTCCCCCTGACTCAAAGAGGGAGAGACTAATAGTGCAGCAGTGGAACCCACAGATGTTACAAACATCCAGGTTCCAGCTGAGCTGCAAAGGCAGTCACAGCCAGCAGCAGTTGCCCCTGTAGAAACAAGGAGGTCTAAGATGAAATCAGAGCACACAGACAAGGCTAAGAATGGAGGGCTCTCACAACCCACAGGGGAGCCAGAGGTTGCGATCATCACCGAGTCCCTGACGTGTGAAAGTCTCCGTAATCTGCACCAAGACATTGTACGACGGGGACATGAGGTACAACCTGGTTACTTCGGGTCTGGGACCTTATGGGTACAGGCGTGCAACTGGATGGTGGTGAGGTGTCGCCCTGTTCTTCTGAGAGTTTTAAACTTCTTCTGAAAGTTTTCTATGCCTTCTGAAGTTTACATATTTCTACTGGAACTTTCTCACACTGTTCATATAAACAATGATTGTTTAGCATTCTTCTTTGTGGGTGGAGGGAATTGATGGACTGTTGGTTTGACCAGTGTGGTTGGAGAGGTGGCAATTTCATCCTCCAATCCACTGTCACTTTTGGAATTCTATATATAGTGGAGTCAGAAAATAAAATCTCTCTTTTGGTTATTTTCTTCCCTCTTTTGCATCTGGCGTCTGTGTGTGAGTTATTTCATGTTGTAGTGTGACATTTGGTGACCACCGTGTGGAGGACAGCCGTGGGTGAGGTCTTTCAATTCTTTTTCTCTCTCTGCCTGCAGCGCTCGTGGTCAGGGCAACCCCTGTGGTTTCTATGGAGGACTTCCTGGTCTTGGATGTCTGGGAAGCTCTTCTGGAGTGAAAGAGGGTTTCTGTTCTTTGGGATGGGGATGGTTTTAAGCAACTGTTTTACTGGGGCAAAGATCATGGGCTCTTTTCAGCCCCTGAGGAGGCGTTCTCCAGGGAGGCGTGGGGTCTCCTGGGAGAATACCTAATGGGTTCTCTCTGTTGACTATAGTGCAGGCGTGGTGGCAGTGCTCTTGAACTAGAGACAGATTGATAAACTTTGGCAGGACTCCAGAGCCCCAGCCTCTGAACTGGGTGACTCTGGAGTCCTTTTGGAGGCAGAGGTGAATGTTGAGTCTTTGCGCGGATCAGTGCCGGCCCCGTCACTTTCTGGGCCCGGGGGGCGGCGGAGCGGGGTGGGAACACCTCCTCTCTGTGCCTTTCCAGCGCTCGGGGGCTGCGATGAGCCCCTGGCTCAGCCTCCGCCTCTGCTGGAGCCTGATTCAGTGATAACACTTTGTCCGAATTGCGGGGTTTCCACAGCGTATCCCTTGGGAGCAGTGGGAGCGGGGTCGGCTGATCCCCCCAAGCTCTCCGTTTGGGGGCGATGTCATTGATCGATTCTGCATCTGCGCAGCCTGCCGGGCATGCGCAGGCGGAGGAAGCCGCCAGAGGCGGGACGTTGGTCTACTTTCTGTCGGACCCCTCCCTGGTGGGCAGGCAGCCTGTCCCGCTCCAGCCCCATGAGGCGGTGTCTGCTGTCAGATCCCACGTCACGGGCAGGACTCTTTTGGCTGCGGTGCCTGATGGCCCCATCCCCGCACAGCCTGTGCCGGGCCCCGTGGCCAGGGCGCGGAGCGATGGTGCAGCTCTGCGAGCTGTGCCTGGCTCTGCGCACCGCTCTCCCCCCGTGCCGGGGGAGGGTGGCCCCAGGGGGGCCCCGGCAGGGGCTGGCCCGTCTCCGTCGCCCGTCCCTCCTGCGGGTACTGGGGCTGCAGCGAGTGTGGGCACTGCGGTGTTTACCTTTGCCTCAAAAGGTGACGCGGCCGGCGGGAGATGCGTGTTTCCCTGGGTTCGTGGGTCTTCTTCCTCGGCCTTGTGGAAGCTTCCGCCGTGTCAGGTGACTGTACGTCCGAGGGAGCATAAGCAGTTTTGGCGAGAAGTCAAAGCTAAGGTCGAGAATGTGCTTGATTGTGCATCTGTGCATAGCCTCCCGGTGTGTGGAGATGGCTGCTCTGGCCCTGCTGATGCTGCAGGGGACGCAATATCGGGTGGTGTTGAGCCGATTCCCAGTCAGGCATCTGCTTCTGTCCCTGTGGAGTTCACGGGACAGGACTGAGCAGGTGCTGCCACCTTACCAGGGGGTCTCCAGGCTTTCCCTGTGCTCAGGGGTGTTGCTAACAACGCCCATCAGCCTTTACCATTGAAAGCTTTGATGGAACTCCGTGATAAGGTTGGAAAATATGGTCTGGGCTCTGTTGAAGTAATGCAGATTCTTTGAGTGTTTGCTGCTGATTTGCTGACACCTTATGCTATTTGAAGCTTGGCTTGTGTTCTTTTGCAGACTGTTGAATACGACCTTTTTGAGTCTAAATGGACTCAGCTGGCAGCCAGAGCAGTGGAGCGAAATGCTACATTGGGCCAACAGGATCCCAGACGTGTGATTGGTACTGATGTGCTGCTAGGCACAGGCAATTATGCTGATCCTCATGGGCAGTCTGGCTTTGCTCCCCTGGTGCTGGATCAGTGCCAGACAACAGGCATGGCAGCATTGATTCAGACCATAGAAGTGGCTGCTCCAAAGGAGTCACTTGTGACTGTTGTCCAGGGAGCTGATGAGTCTTTCCTACGATTTGCAGACAGTCTGTCTGCCTCTGTGGAGAAGCAGGTGGGAGATCCTGAGGCAAGGAAGCTTTTGATTAAGCACCTTGCGAGAAATAACTGCAGTGCCGATTGTAGGAGAATCATAGAGGCTCTTCCTGGTGATCCTTCTGTCCGTCCAATGGCAGAGGCCTGTGCAAAGGTAGGCACCTCAGGTCATAAGATGGCTGCCTTGGCTACTGCTGTGCATCTGGTCTGGATGATGCCGCAGGGCGGGCAGCGACAGCAGGGGAATGCTCAGGCCAGCAAGAAACAGGGAAAGAATGTACAGCAGGTCGCAACTATCATGTTTTTGTGTGGTCAGTGTGGAAGGCCAAACCATGCTGCCAGTGTCTGCAAGGCGACTGTGCAAGCTAATGGCCAGGCTTTGCTGGGCTCAGGAAATGGGAAGCAGAGCACGAAGGGGAGACGTGCCCAGACACAAGCTTCTCTCCAAGCCCCGGAGCCGATGGAGGTCTGCTTAGCCGGCTTGCAGCCAGCACCCGCGGCTCAGCAGGTGTTGATGTCTGCCACAGCAGCAACAGTTGTCATTGATTCTGGCAAAATACACAAGGTACCCCTGGATGTCATTGGTCCCTTGGGTGAGGGCATGAGTGCTCTCCTTATGGGGAGATCTAGTGCCACCCTTCAGGGCATCATTGTGCACATGGGACTCATTGATGCAGATTTCACAGGACAGATTTGTGCCATGGTCTCCACACCCACCCCCCCGTCACTATCCCAAAATGGACACAAATTGCTCAAATTGTGCCTTTTAAGTCTTCTGTTTGCAGGACAGTTGATCGGTCGCGAGGTGACGGTGGCTTTGGATCCACTGGGCCGCCTCAAGTTCACTAGTCTGCTGTCCTGACCGTAAAATGCCCCGAGATGCTGAGTACCCTGTCCAAACCTGGCGCGACGCCGTGGGAGAGTCGCCTCCGTGGGCTTCTTGACAGAGGCGCGAACATCACAGTTGTCTCCCTTGCCGCCTGGCCCCTGGAGTGGCCCTTGGATCCGGTGGACATGCCTACTGCGGGATTGGGAGGAACAGCGCATTGCTACGTGAGCCAGTAGCCCGTGCTGATTGCAAACCCAGAGGGACAGACAGCCATGATTCGGCCTCATGTTACTTCAACTGGTGTTAACCTCTGGGGAGGGATGATTTGTCCACGTGGGGGGTGCACATCAGGATGGATTTTTGCTGGGGGCCACTACGATGAAGGGCGCAGAGTGTCCCATGCCTCCTTTACGGTGGCTGGTGGACAAACCCATCTGGGAGAACCAGTGGCCCCTCCCTCAAGACAAATTAGTTGCCCTTTGAAACCTGGTGCAGGAGCAGTTGGACCAGGGTCACCTGGTGCCTTCTCTCAGTCCCTGGAACACTCCTGTCTTCTGCATCAAGAAAAAATCTGGGAAATGGAGGTTGTTACAAGACCTCCGAAAGGTCAATGCCGTGATGGAAAGCATGGGAACATTGCAGGCAGGCATGCCGTCAACTACTATGCTTCCCGCAGATTGGCCAATCCTCATCATGGATTTGAAGGATTGTTTTTTCACAGTTCCTTTGCATCCTGATGACAGAGCAAAATTTGCCTTCTCGGTGCCAGCAATCAACAATGCTGAGCCTGCACAGTGATATCAATGGAAGTTTTTGCCCCAAGGAATGTGCAATTCTCCGGCCATATGCCAATGGTATGTGGCCCGTGCCTTGTCTGGAGTTTGCAAGCAGTTTTCTGATGCCCATCTTTATCACTGTATCAACAACATTTTGGTGGCTGTGTCCACCCAGGATGAGTTGCTGAGGATACAGCCTCAGTTGCTTGATGCTTTGCATTCTCATGGGCTGCAGGTGGCTCCAGAAAAGGTTCAACAACAACGTCCTTGGAAGTATTTGGGGGTCAAAATTCTGGAATGGACAATCCGACACCAGGAGGTGCAATTTGTGCATTTGGTGAAGACACTGAATGATGCCCAGAAATTGGGAAGTGTCATCACTTGGTTACATCCGTACTTGGGACTGACCAACGCACAACTGTCTCCTCTGTTTGATTGGTTAAAGGGCGACTCTGATTTAAAGTCGCCTTGCACATTGACCCCTGAGGCATGTCAGGCGCTGGAGGAGCTTCAGCAAGATGTTTCTGCTTGCCAGGTTTATCGCATTGATCCTTCCGTTGATGTCACTGTGTTCATTACCACTCCAGATTCGCATCCCACAGGCATCATTGGCCAATGGAGTGACAAATGGTCCGATTCTTTGCACATCTTGGAATGGGTTTTCCTGCCCCATCAGCCGCAGAAGATGGCAACTGCATTGTTTGAGCTAATTGCTTGCTTGATAATCAAATGCCAGCAACGGTGTTTGCCACTGATGGGTGCGGATCCCACAGAGATCATACTCTGAGTACAGCGGGAGGATTTTGACTGGAGCTTTGCACACAGTGTGTCCCTGCAATGTTCTCTGGAAAACTTTTCAGGGCAGATCAGTTATCATCTGCCCAGCCACAAGCTACTGCAGGTGGCGAAATTCACAAAAATCTCTTTGGGGCCGAAAAATAGTCAGGAGTCAGCGCAAGGATCCACTGTCTTCACTGGTGGTTTGGGGAAAACAGGGAAGGCCATTGTTACTTGGAGGGATGGATCTGAGTGGCAGGTCCTGGAAGGTCATCAGGATGGCTCAGCCCAATTGGTTGAATTAAGGGCTGCTGTCATGGCATTTGAGAAATTTTCCCAGGAATTTTTCAATTTGGTCATGGCTTCTGCCTATATGGCCAACATCGCCCAGCGGTTGGGTTATTCAGTTTTGAAGGAGGTCAGTAATCCTGCCTTGTTTCATTTACTGAAGACCTTGTGGTGTGCCATTCAGGCCCGGGTTCATCTGTACTACGTTCTGTATGTAAGGAATCACACAAATTTGCCAGGGTTTGTAGCAGAAGGTAACGCGAGGGCTGAAGAGTTAGCTAACCCAGAGTGAAACGCGGACGAAAAATCAACCCCACAATTCCTGTAATGATTTGTCGGGACGGTATGTTTATTACAGCACTGGGCGCATGTGGGGATCGTTCCCCTTCAAAGGACATGCGTGACCCTGAGAACTCCTGATCCCTTTTTTTATCCCTCTTTACTAGCTTACATATGCATAGTGCTTCACAATAGGTTCATGCATATTCATTCTATTGATTTTGCATTACACTTAGAGCTAGTTACACTTGTAGCCAGTTTTTTATCAGAAAGTACAGAAAGAACTCCTGGGTCACCCTGCTCTGTCTGTTTCAAGGTTCGAGGCACCTCTTTTATCTCTTCAGCTTGGAAATTTGAATTCTTTCTCCTCAGCTGGGGCAGTTTTACTAGTGCTGCAGAGTTACCAGACTAAACAGCATATTTTACTTATGCTAGCCAGCTCCAAGTGGCACATTTCACCTAAATCCAAATGGATTTCTACCCTGTTAAGTTTTCACTCTGTTTCAGGTAGCACCTCAGCCTGACACACTCACGCAGGCCAAGGCATCGCATGGGTTTTTCCATCAGAACGCACATACCTTGCAGAAGCAATTTCAGTTGATGCCAACTGAGGCTTGTGACATTGTCGAGTCGTGTGATGACTGTCATGTGCTTGCTGCACCTTTGCCAGCAGGGGTAAACCCCAGAGGCCTTAGGGCCTTGGAGCTTTGGCAGACCGATGTCACCCAGATTGCTGAGTTTGGCCGGCTCAACTATGTGCATGTCACTGTGGACACGTTCTCCTCTGCGATGTGAGCTTCTGCTCACACTGGAGAGAAGGCCCGCGATGTCCTTGCCCACTGGAGGCAGGCCTTTGCCGTTCTGGGCATACCTTCTGCTGTGAAAACCAACAATGGTCCTGCTTACGCATCACAGAAGGTGCAGCAGTTCCTGCAGTCGTGGGGTGTGTCACACAAGTTTAGTATCCCTCATTCTCTGACTGCTCAAGCTATTGTAGAATACACTCATGGTACTCTGAAGTGGGTTCTTCAAAAACAAAAATGGGGAATGCAGGGTGAAACCCTGCACAGTCAGTTGGCAAAAGCTTTGTATACCATCAGTCATCTTACTGTGCCGCAGAATTCAAATAACCCTGTCATTTTGAATCATTACCTTTTGTTGCAGTCTTCGGACGAGACACATCAGCCTTGAGCGAAGGTTCGGGTGCGGAATTTAATCACCAAACAGTGGGAAGGTCCCTATGACCTTATCGCTTTGGGGCATGGGTATGCATGCGTATCCACAGATACTGGGTACACTGGGTACCTTCAAAGTGTGTTTATCCTGACCTGTGACCGCAGAGACAGAATCCAGCTGACAGGCAAAATGGAAACCGTGACCAAACTGAAAGTCATCAAGTAGATGAATCATTGAGTGATGACTCAGATGCAGACGTTGCGAGTGATCACTCCGATGATTCTTCCGCGAGTGGGCTCTGAACATTGTTCAAAATTTTCCCTTTTAACACTGTTCATTTTTCTTTTTTCTTTTTTCTTTTTCTTTTTTTTTTTTTTAACAGAAAAAGGGTGAGATTTTGCCCTGTTCTTTTGAGAGTTTTAAAGTTCTTCTGAAAGTTTTCTATGCCTTCTGAAGTTTACATATTTCTACTGGAACTTTCTCACACTGTTCATATAAACAATGATTGTTTAGCATTCTTCTTTGTGGGTAGAGGGAATTGATGGACTGTTGGTTTAACCAGTGTGGTTGGAGAGGTGGCAATTTCATCCTCCAATCCACTGTCACTTTTGGAATTCTATATATAGTGGAGTCAGAAAATAAAATCTCTCTTTTGGTTATTTTCTTCCCTCTTTTGCATCTGGTGTCCATGTGTGAGTTATTTTGTGTCGTAGTGTGACAGTGAGGCAAGGAATTTGGGACCCTTAACCCAGGACTCAGGTATGAATCATGTATTTGTAAGGGAGCCAGAGTCCCTTTCCCTCTGGTAGCAGCTTTTAATGAGTGTCAGAGGGAGGTTTGTCCACAGGGAGATAATGCGGGAGCACCACCATCGAATGCGCTGGAAGACCCTTGAGGAAGGGTTACAATAGCTGAGAGAAGTGGCAGTATTGGAGGTACTCTTTGGGAGGGATGGACAGCATGATAATGACCTTGACAAGGTCAGGTGCAGAGGGCAAATGTTGTGGAGTCTTGCAAATCTAGGGCCATCTCAATACACCACCTTCATTGCAACGATTGATGCTGACACCAACTGAGAGACAGTGGGCTCTGTTACCAACAAGCTTAGAAATTATGAGAATATTATCAATGGCTCGATGCAGGCTCATGTCTCTGCCATGGTCAAGGAACTCAAAGAGGAGATGAGGGAGGTGGTGAGGGAGGAGGTGAGAAGAAACAGTTCCCATATGGCACCAGTGCAAGTCACAGGCCCCAAAGTCAGAGCCCAACTTCCCCCAGGTAGAGAGAGAGGGTACACCCCACGGGCTGACCTATGGTTCTTTCTGCGTGACCATGGGGAAGACATGGGAAGGTGGGATGGGAAACCTACTTCTGTCTTGGCAGCACAGGTACGTCAACTCAAGGAGGGAAACAATAACCAAGGGAATTCTAGTAAAGTGAAGGTAGCCTCAACCTCCCATGACCGAGCTGCCGAGTATAATCTGTCAGATCCCCTTGAAGGTGTCTCTGCCATGTATGCCCAGGAAAGAAATAATAACCAGGGCTAGAGGGGCCCTGCCTCTATCCAGGTAGAGGCACGGGAAAACCGTATCTTCTGGACAGTGTAGATCCGATGGCCTGGCACATCAGAGCCACAAATATATGACGCCTTAGTTGATACTGGTGCACAGTGTACCCTAATGCCATCGGGACATGTGGGGGTAGAACCTGTTTCCATTTCCGGGCTGACGGGGGGATCTCAGCGATTGACCCTGTTGGAAGCCAAGGTGAGCCTGACTGGGAAGGAGTGGCAAAAACATCCTATTGTGACTGGCCCAGAGGCTCCATGTATTCTAGGCAGAGACTTCGTCCGGAACAGCTATTACAAAGACCCAAAGTGACTCAGATGGGCTTTTCACATAGCTACTGTAGAGGCAGAGAACATTAAGCAGTTGAGCACCTTGCCTGGACTATCAGAAAACCCATCTGCAGTAGGACTCCTGAAGGTAGAAGAGTAACGAGTGCCAATTGCCACCTCGACGGTGTATGGCCGGCAGAACCGAACAAATCGAGACGCCATGATCCCCATCCACAGAATGATCCATGAGCTGGAGAGCAAAGGGGTGGTCAGCAAAACCCACTCACCCTTCAACAGTCCCATTTGGCCGGTGCGCAAGTCTGCCAGAGAATGGAGACTGACTGTGGGCTATCGTGGCTTGAATGAAGTGACTCCACCACTGAGTGCTACTGTGCCCGACATGCTGGAACTCCAGTACGAGCTGGAGTCCAAGGCAGCAAAGTGGTATGCCACTATTGATATTGCTAACGTGTTTTTCTCCATTCCTCTGGCAGCAGAATGCAGGCCTCAGTTTGCTTTCACCTGGAGGGGCATGCAGTACACCTGGAACCGACTGCCCCGGGGCTGGAAGCACAGCCCCACCATCTGCCATGGACTGATCCAGGCTGCACTGGAAAAGGGTGAAGCTCCAGAACATCTGCAGTACATCGATGACATCATTGTGTGGGGGAACATGGCAATGGAAGTATTTGAAAAAGGAGAGAGGGTCATCCAGATTCTGCTAGAAGCTGGCTTCGCCATCAAGAAGAGCAAAGTTGTGGGACCTGCCTGAGAGATCCAGTTCCTGGGAGTAAAGTGGCAAGATGGACGGTGTCAGATTCCCACTGAGGTCCTCAACAAGATCACCATGATGTCTCCACCAACCAGCAAGAAGGAAATATAAGCTTTCCTAGGCGCCATAGGTTTTTGGAGAATACACATTCCCGAGTACAGCCAGATTGTGAGCCCTCTTTACCTGGTCATACGCAAGAAGAACGATTTCCACTGGGGCCCTGAACAGCAGCAAACCTTTGCCCAGATCAAACAGGAGATCGTGTCGCTGCAGGCCCCCAGCCGGGTAATAATTAGCATTGACTCCATGATTGCAGAAGGCTGATCAATTGCTTTATTATATCATGCTATACTATATTCTATTATACTTATTAAGAAACTCAGTAACCCTTACAGCCAGTCCGATACAGTTTTTACCTAATTGGTTAATCCATCCAAACACCATCCAGTGTCCAATTAAGAAATCACCCTTTGGTAAACAAATCTCCATGACACATTCCACATGTGCACAACAGCAGGTGCAACAAGTGGAAGTAAGAATTGTTTCTCATTCTTTTCTCTGATCTTCTCACAGACTTCCCTGGGAAAATGCCTGGGAAAGTCTGTGCCTGCTCTCTGTGGCCAGAGATCTGCTGCCACAGAGATCGCCCATGCAGTAGCCCTTGGCCCAGTCAGGACAGGACCAGAGGTGAAGAATGTGCTCTACTCTGCAGCCAGGAAAAATGGCTTGTCCTGGAGCCTTTGGCAGAAGGTGCCTGGGGAGACTCGAGGCCGACTACTGGGATTCTGGAGCTGAGGTTGCAGAGGGTCCGAAGCCAAATACACTCCCACAGAGAAGGAAATCTTGGCCTCCTATGAAGGAGTTCAAGCTGCCTCGGAGATGATTGGCACAGAAGCACAACTCCTCCTGGCATCCCAACTACCAGTGCTGGAGTGGATGTTTAAAGGAAAGGCTCCCAGTACCCACCATGCCACTGACGCCACATTGACCAAATGGATTGCCCTCATCACACAGCACTCTTGTATTGGAAACCTGAATTGTCCTGGGATTTTGGAGATAATTACAAACTGGCTGGAAGGTGAAAACTTTGGTTTCACTGATGAAAAGGAACAAGAGCAAGTGACATGTGCTGAAGCTCCACCGTACAACCATCTACCAGCAGAGGAAACACGCTACACTCTTTTCACTGACGGTTCCTCTCGCATTATAGGGATGAACCAGAAGTGGAAAGCAGCCGTATGGAGCCCCACAGGACAAGTTTCACAAGCTAATCAAGTGAACTTGCTGAACTTAAGGCCATTCAGCTGTCCCTGGACATTGCTGAAAGAGAGAAGTGGCCAAAGCTCTACCTTTATACTGATTATTGGATGGTAGCCAATGCTCTGTGGGGCTGGCTGAAAAGGTGGAAAAAGGACAACTGGCAGCGTAGAGGAAAGCCAGTCTGGGCTGCTGATGAATGGAAAGACATTGCCACTTGGGTAGAAAATCTATCTGAAAGTCCATCATGTAGGTGTCCATGTCCCCAAGAGTGAGGAACACCGGTGAGGAACACCAAAACAATGAGCAGGTAGATCAGGCAGCAAAGATAGAGGTGTCAAAGATAGACTTAGATTGGCAACATAAGGGGGAGTTATTCCTAGCTTGATGGGCCCATAATGCCTCAGGCCATCAGGGCAGAGATGCCACCTATAAGTGGGCATGAGACCGAGGGGTGAATTTAACCATGGACAGTATTTCTCAGGTTATCCATGACTGTGAGATGTGTGCTGCCATCAAGCAGGCCAAGCGAGTGAAGCCCCTATTGTATGGTGGGCGGTGGTCCAAGTACAAGTATGGAGAGGCCTGGCAGATTGACTACATCACACTGCTCCAGACACGCCAAGGCAAGCGCTATGTGATGACCATGGTAGAAGCCACCACTGGATGGTTGGAGACCTACCCTGTGCCCCACGCTACTGCCCAGAACACCATCCTGGGCCTGGCAAAGCAAGTCCTGTGGAGACATGGCACCCCTGAGAGAATTGAGTCGGACAATGTGACCCATTTCAAGAACAGCCTTCTGAACACCTGGGCCAGAGAATGTGGTATTGAATGGATATATCATATCCCCTATCAGGCACCACCTGTGGGGAAAGTTGAATGGTGCAACGGACTACTTAAGACTACCCTGAAGGCACTTGGCGGGGGAACTTTTAGAAATTGGGAAATGAACTTAGCAAAAGCCACCTGGATGGTCAGTACCTGATGGTCCATCAATTGAGCTGGTCCTGCCCAGTCTGAACCCTTGCACACAGTGGATGGAGATAAAGTCCCTGTGGTACATATCAAAGTTATTTTAGGAAAGACTGTTTGGATTAATCCCACCTCAATCAATGACAAACACGTGTGGGATTGTTTTTGCTCAAGGACCTGGTTACACTTGGTGGGTAATGCAGAAGGATGGAGAAAGCCGTTGTTTACCACAGGGAAACCTAGTCTTAAGTGAGAACTGTGTGTAAGGTTTCATTGTGATGCAGATGGAAATAGAATAAGGGGTGGATAATGTCCTGGATTGCAAGATAAGTGTGTATTTTATTTGCCATCTGTTAAAGGTGTGGCAGTTATCTTCTGTTAAGTGGGCAGTTTACTTTATCTCGTCCACAAACCAATTCCTCCCTCTCGGAAATATCTTCTGTTAATGGGCCCTTGAGTCTCACTGCATGACTGATAAAAATTACATCATCCCATTGTGAGATGCTCCACCCAGGGGGAGGAGCCAAGCATTCCTTCCTGGCTATAATCTGAGATTTTGGGACACCAGGGCAGCCCTTTCCCACTGGATTCCCAGAGGAAGACCAGGCCCATCTACACCACCACTGGATCTTCATAGAAAGACTATACCCTTCTACAGGATCACTGCTTCAATAGAACCACATCTATCACTCCAGGAGGACTGCAGCCACCATTTCAATTGGACTGCTACCAACATCCTGACCAATGGGGTGTCAGACCATATTCTGACTCTGTCAGTGCTGTTTTTTGTTACTGTATTGTTCTTTTTTTTTTTTTTACATTTTCTTCCCTAATGAAGAACTTTTATTCCTGCTCCCTTATCTTTGCCTGAGAGACCCTTAATTTCAAAATTATAACAATTCGGAGGGAGGGTGTAGCAGTCAGAGGCCCTGCAAGGCCTCCATGGCGGTCACTAGCCTAAGATAAGAAATGCAGAGTCATGATGAGTGGAACAGACCTACCCCTCTTCTGCACATCAGACCCCTGTTAGCTCTCTGTAAGGCTATAGGTCATATGCTCCTCGACCTCACCCACAGGACAAATCCTGATCCTTCAACAGCCTATATAAACCCATACCATTGCCCAGTTCAGACGGAAGAGCTGTCACTGGAACCCTTTGCAGAAGCTGCCAATAAAGACATCTCCGCAGAACTCCACACAGCCTTCACCTCTCTCCATCTCTGCGTCTGCTGAGGCACTTTGCGAGCACAGAGCTGAAATCACTAAGAGCTGAAATCACTAAGAGCTGAAATCACTCCACAAGTGCTCGCAAGGTAGCCAGCGGCTCAGAGCTAGCCGAGGAGGGCCCTGACAGGCCGCGCCTCATCAGCACAGTGCTATCCGGGACACCTATGGTGGTTGCTGCCCCGGGGGCCAGACGGACCCCCGGGGAACACCAAGCCGTAATATGTGTCAGCCCGAACGGGAGAACGGCCATCCTGGTACTCCTGAGAGCAGCATCCTCCAGAGATCGTTACTGCCTCGGCCCGCCATGACCCTCTGAGAGTAACCTTCTCTGTTATAGAAGAAGCTATCTCGTAGAGGCGTCCAACGAACCTGAACATCACCATCTGGGACGAAAGTCCTCAGGAGTTGGACAGAGCAGACCACCCACCCAGCAGTTTCTGACCCAGTTTCAGCTGAAAAAAGTGTAAGTTTAAAACAGCCTTTCTGCGTGCTTGTAATTTGGGTCCTCTTTTTTTTTTTTTTTTTTCTTTTTTTTCTCTTTTTTACTGCTGGGGGGGGGGCAAGGGAACTTATAGCAATGGGATCAAATTCTAGTAAATTAAAACAATCCCAGAACGAGAGAGATATATATTTACAAATCCTAGAAATCCTAAATGCTAACAACATTTCTTTCTCTAAAGGCAATCTTTCAAAAACTAACTTGAAAAAAATTATAACATGGATCCTTTCTCAGTTTCCAGACACTAACATAAGCATGATTAATTCAGACTCCTTTTGGGACTCCTTAGGGACAAGAATATATCTTTTCCAAACCAAAGAAGACTTTTCTGTTACTAAATTTCTGCCTCTCTTTCACTACATTGCAAAAGCGGTGGAAAAAGCTAACACAAGCAGCTTAACAGCAGCTGAGGAAATTCCAAACTTATCTCCTATAGCAGATCCTCCAAATGCTAATCTCTCAGATAACAGTCCTCTCTCTGTCGACTCCCTCTTTCCTGGTGGGGGGATCAGGGGAACCGCGCCGCCCCCACCCACCTTTCCTGCACCCGCGGGGTCCGCGGAGCCCGCCCATCCCTCCACCTCCCCCCATCCCTCCGCCCCCATTCCGGACGCGGCAAGCCAGAACTCAGCTCCTTCGGTTACGCAATGCACAGCACGGTGCTGGCACTGCACCCCCTCCTCACGCTCGAGTATAATCGCGTCGGTCTCGATCGATTCCCCTCGCCCTGCCCCAACACCGCCGTGCAGCCCGCCGCGCAGCCCGCCGCCCCCCCTCCTCTCCCCCCCGCCACTGCGACTCTCCCCGCCGCCGTGACTCTCCCCACCCCCGTTACCACCCCTACCTGCCTGCCTGCCGTGGTGCCAGCAGCAGCAGCAGCCCCTAACCCCACCGCCTCCTCTCCCTCCCTTCTCCCCTGCCTGCATTCCGAAGCGATGCATCCACCCACCCTCAATGCCCACCTAATGGCAACCCCGCACACTCTGTCCAGTCTCCCACACCCCTGCAAAAGGTTGCTCCGATGTCGCCCTGGTTATCAAGAGTTTTCTAAAGCCTTCTGAGTTTACATTCTTGTAGAGAACTTTCTCACACAACTTTCTGTAAATAACCTATTGTTTTGCATTCTTTCATAGAGGCGGAGAAATTTGATGTACAGGTAGTTTGTCCAGTGTCGTTGGAGAGGTGGCACGTTCACCCTCCAATCCACTGGCATCTTTTGAGAACTATAAAAGACTGGAGTCAGAAAAAATAAATTAGTCTCTTCATCGTGACCAAGGCTGTGGCGCGTCGTTTTTGCTTGTGTCGTTTGGTGACACTCCAACACGCCCAAAAAAGCATAGAGAACCTCCTGACCACACCTCATCAGAGGACAGTGAGTCTGAATCTGACACAGACAAAATTGATCCATGGGCTTTAATTAAAATGGAAGCGACTCAGGCAGGAAATTGGGAACTAGCTCAGAGAATTACTGCCTTCCCAGTAAATTATATAAAGGGGAAAAGAGGGGGGGGCACTACTAGAACAACGTGGGAACCTAACACAAATAAAGAATTAATACAACTACAAAATATAGCCAAAGAACATGGTAGAAGTCCACATATTTTCAGAAACTTCCTTGAAGCACTTTTTTCGGCACATATTCTGGTCCCTCATGACCTTAAAAACATTGCCAACTGCCTTCTTTCCCGGCAGAATATATGCTATGGGAAAGACAGTGGAAAAGGCAATTAAAAACGTTATCAGACACCTATGCTCAAGATGCAAATAAGCCAGATTTTACAGTCCAACAGCTGGCCGGAGAAGGGGATTTACAGAAACCCTCTGACCAAGCTAACACCTTACCTAAGGCAGCACTACAAGATTTGGCTATTGCAGCAAAAAACTCATTGCTTCTTACCCCAGATGACTCTATTCCAACCAACACTTCTCTAGTATTAAACAAAGAGTAGATGAAAGCTTTATCAAGTTTGTAGACAGAATTAAAGATGCTCTGGAAAAACAGATAGAGAGCACAGAAGCAAGAAAAGAACTGTTGTGCAAGCTTGCCTTGTCAAATGCAAACGAACAATGTAAAACAATTCTGAGGGCTTTATCCTTGGATACAGAACCCACCATAGAGCAAATGGTGGAAAGCTGCACACGTCATCTGTCCACTGAAAACACAGTGGCCCAAGCAGTCTCTAAGGGAATTGCAGAAGGAGTTTCTGGTGTGTATGCAGTAGTAACTTCCAAAGACCAGGACCGCTGCTATTACTGTGGGGAATTTGGACCTTTTATAAAGGACTGTCCAGACAGGTCACCTACCCGAAACCCCCGTAACACCTACCAAAGACCCCAGAACCAGCAGCGATACCAGCAGGGTTCGGGAAACTTCCAGCGGAGCGCGGCCAGGCCCCGCGCAAAGACAGCAAATCAAAAGCCACCCAGATCCAGTCACACGACATCCAAGCAGATTCCAGGACACGTGGAGAGGATCCAACCCACGGAGAGATACCGATGGGAACACGGCGCCAGTTGGTAACTGCTTTATCCATTGACTTTAATAATAAGGATGTCTATTGTGTTCCCACAGGCAAGCATGGGCCAAAAGGTGGTCCTTTTAACATCTTAATTATAGGGGACACTCTCCACGGCCCAGAGGAAATCTTGGTCATTCCAGAGGTACAAACAGTGCACCCAGGACAAGAAATCTCTGTTCAGCTGTGTTGCACGGACTTACCATTTTTTCTTTCAAAGGGAACTCCTGTCACACAAGCCTTTCTACTCCCAAAGAATCACAGGGAACAGCTTCCTCTCAATCCGACGGTAATGTGGGCACAAGTTGTGGGACCAAGCAAGCCTACCATCGAGTGCGGTCTATCCTACAGAGGAGAAAAGTTCCACCTACCAGGGATGCTGGACACTGGTGCGGACGTGACCATCATCGCTCACTCGGAATGGCCAGCACACTGGGGCCTACAACCAGTAGCAGGAATGATTTCAGGGATCGGTGGAGCCACAGTGTCCATGCGAAGCAAGCACAACATCCTCGTCGAAGGGCCAGAAGGCAAGCTGGCAACCATCTGCCCATTCGTGGTAAGAGCCCCCATCACCCTTTGGGGAAGGGATGTTCTATCCCAGTGGGGGGCCTCCCTACGTCTTCCCAGTCAGGATTTCTGACTGGGGCCACTGAGGAGCGCGCACTACCAGATACACCTCGGCTCACCTGGAAATACCAAGACCCAATCTGGACTGACCAGTGGCCCCTCTCTAAAGTAAAACTGCGCGCACTACAAGCCCTTGTGGAAGAACAGCTCGCCAAAGGTCACATCGTCGAGACCACCAGCCCTTGGAATTCTCCAGTCTTCGTACTGCAAAAACCTGGGACAGACAGGTGGAGGCTCCTCCATGACCTTCGCAAAATTAATGCGGTACTCGAGGACATGGGTGCCCTCCAGCCTGGACTGCCTTCACCATCAATGCTGCCCCAAGACTGGACACTTGCCATCATAGACATTAAGGACTGCTTCTTCAGCATTCCGCTGCACCCCCAGGACGCTCCACGGTTCACTTTCTCCATTCCCTCTCTTAACAGAGAGGGTCCACTCAAAAGATACCATTGGTTGTATCTCCCCCAAGGACTAAAAATCTCACCCACCATATGCCAGTGGTACGTCGCTCACATCCTGTCTCCTGTTCAGAACCTATTTCCAGATGCAATCATCTACCACTATATGGATGATATCCTGGTCTGTGTATCAGAAAAAACTTACTTAGAAAAAGCAGTTAAAGGGACAATCGAAACCATAGAAAAAGCAGGGTTCGAGATCCGTGAGGACAAAATACAATACACCAACCCATGGACATATCTTGGATTCCTGATCCGAGAAATGACAATCGTACCCCAGCAGCTTGCTATCTGAGACAACCCAAAAACCTTGAGAGACTTACACAGTCTGTGCGGATCCATCAACTGGGTACGCCCCTTGCTAGGAATTACAACAGAGGACCTCGCTCCCCTGTTCAACCTTCTTCGTGGCAACGAAGGCCTAGACTCTCCACGCACACTCACAACAGAAGCCCAAGACACTATCGCCAAGGTCCAAGAAGCCCTGTCTTCACGCCAAGCCCGTCGCTTCCAGCCCAAGCTGCCCTTCCAGTTCGTCATCCTCGGAAAAGCACCTCGGTTCTATGGACTGATCTTCCAGTGGGATCTTCAACTCCGAGACCCTTTATTGATACTGGAATGGATCTTTACAAATAACCAACCTTCAAAGACAATTACTGCCTTCCAGGAAATCATAGGACATTTAATAAAAAAGCCCAGAACTCGCCTCCGCTCCCTTGCTGGGTGTGAGTTCACATGCATATATTTGCCACTAACCACTGGGGATCTGGAACATTTGCTCCAGACCAATGAAAACCTCCAATTTGCCCTAGACAGCTATACAGGCCAAATTTCCATTCATATCCCAAACCACAAACTTTTTAATGCAGTCTTTAATCTGACCCCAAAATTAGTCCAAAGTAAAACACCTCTCAAAGCTCTAACAATCTTTACAGATGGCTCAGGGTCATCCCATAAATCTGTAATGACTTGGAAGGACCCTAAGAGTCAAAACTGGGAGTCTGATATCCAAATAGTAGAGGGATCTCCACAGATTGCAGAATTAGCAGCAGTTGTCAGAGCCTTTGAGAAATTCAAAGACGAACCCTTTAATCTGGTCACAGATTCTGCATATGTTGCAGGTATAGCTATGAGAGCAGAACACGCTCTTCTCAAAGAGGTTTCCAATCCAAAGTTACATCAATTGATTTTGGCATTAACACACTTAATCTCTCACAGAAAGAAACCTTACCATATAATGCATGTGAGGTCGCACACTGATCTCCCAGGTTTCATCACAGAAGGGAATAGGAAAGCGGATGCATTGGCCATGGCAATAGAAACTGCTAACGTTCCTGACATCTTTGCCCAGGCAAAGTTGTCACACGCATTCTACCATCAAAATGTACCTGCCTTTATCAGAATGTTCAAGCTTCCAAAAGATCAAGCAAAAGCTATTGTCGCCACATGCCCAAACTGTCAAAATTAGCAGATACCCTCAATGGGGACAGGAGTCAACCCCCGAGGACTGAACATCTTCCAGCTGTGGCAGATGGACGTAACTCACTTCACACCTTTTGGAAGGTCAAAATACGTGCATGTATCGGTCGACACGTTTTCGGGAGCAATATTTGCATCAGCTCATCCAGGAGAAACTACACAGCACACCATAAAGCACTTCCTCCTTGCATTCACCACCCTGGGAGTACCGAAACAAATCAAAACGGACAATGGACCTGCCTATACCTCTCGAAAATTAAGAGAGTTTTTCAGTGAATGGGGAATAGAACACAAGAGAGGTATACCAGCAAATCCCACAGGACAATCAGTCGTGGAAAGGACACATCAAACCCTCAAAAGAGTCCTCAATCAGCAGCGAAGAGAGACAAAAATCATATCTCCAGTTGAGAGACTTTGCAAGGCTCTCTACATCATCAATTTCCTAAATGGTACAACATCAGAGCCTGACCCGCCAATACTTCGCCACTTTGCAAATACCACCCAAGCAAAGCTCACTGAGAAACCACCTGTGCTAGTGAAGGACCCGGAAACACATCAAATTTTCTGGGCCTTTCCAGTTGATTACTTGGGGTAGAGGGTATGCGTGTGTTCTACTACCATCGGGTCCAAGATGGTACCCAGGAAAAAACATAAAGCCATACCTAGGCACTGCAAACACTACTCCCACAAACAGTGACAAGAATTCTCCGGAGTCAAATACAAGACCTCCTCAAAATCAGACAAGTTCTGCCTGGAGACGAAGATGTCGCTGAATGTCCACATACAGAAGAAAAGACCATCCCATTACACGACAGCAGACAAAACAGAAAGCGGAAAAACATTCTGCTGTAGCAGTTAAGCCATAAGCTAGAATCAGCCTGAACACAAATTTTTCTCTGAATTATATGCTATTAACTTTGTTTACCCTAAAAAACCCTGTTGCTTTCCCTTCCTAACTTGTTAACTCTTACCAAAAACCTCTAACCTTACACCCACTCCCCCATCCTTAGCTTACAGAAGAAAAAAAAAAAAAAAAAAAGGGGGAGGGAAGGAAAGGAGGAAAGGAACAAGGGAGAAAACCCTCTCCTACCACCATAAAGATAACAAATGTTGCTTATATTCCCTATCAGAAGCCCCATCCTTATCCAAAGATGAAAATTATCTACATCGGTGCTGTCCTCACTGCTGCCTGGATGTTCTTCACCGTACAGTATGCCTATGGCTGGATTAGCCCACAGCCCAGCCACAATGTTTGGGTAACCTTAGCGAAAACATTAAAACAGGATAACATGTGCTTATCCATGGGAAGCATTGATAACCCACTTTCCACATGTTTAGTAGGGATTCCATTCGTAGCAGACGATTGGCCCACCTACAATTCAGAGCTTCTCCACACCACAGGTAAGAGACCCAACATGGTAGATACTTGGGACGAGTGGACAAAAATGTTGCCCAATGCTCAAGAGGAACCCCAAGAATTGGACCTGTTGGGGTCCTCCAAGGCAACATACTGCATCAAATTTTACTTTAGACGTCCAAAGAACAATTGGCCAGAAATGGACCAGACAAAAAACACATACAGAAAGGATGTATCACCCATTAACAAAGCCTATAACTATCCGGATTGGTGCAATTACACCGCTCAGGTGATCTCTGTATCCTCTCTCCACCCCAAAGTATTACCCAATGGAACGTTTCTCATCTGTGGTGACAGAGTATGGGCTGGGATTCCCTCCCGCCTTCAGGGAGGTCCCTGTAGCCTTGGAAAACTTTCCACCCTCACTCCAAATATTACCTTGTTACATAATTGGAAAAAAGAAAGCGAATTAAAACGCCACAAAAGATCCTACACAGAATTTGATGAAAATTGCGATCCAAAATTATACGATTGGAATAAAACAAAAAGGATTGCAGTCTCCGTATTCCTACCCTGGGTAGCTGCAGCTAAAGCTCTTGGGGAAATAAATCACTTAGGGTGCTGGCTCAGCAAGCAAGCCAATGCTACCTCTGCCGCCCTAAGCGATCTTTTAAAGGAAGAAGAAACCACGAGACATGCATCACTTCAAAATCGAGCAGTGATCGACTTCCTACTGCTAGCTCATGGACATGGCTGCGAAGACTTTGAAGGGATGTGTTGTTTCAATCTCTCTTCACGCTCGGAATCCATCCACGCAAACATCCAGAAACTGAAGGAACTTGTGAAGGACTTAAAAGTAGAAAACAACCCAGACTGGGTCAATGACCTTTTCGGTCAATGGGGATTAACGGGATGGGTTGCATCATTGGTTAAGGGAATTTTGTGGATTTTCGTTGTAATTGTCATTGTGTTAACTATGTTCTCATGCCTTGTCCACTGTTTCAAAAGAACTATAGGACATGCATTTTTACTAAATACAGAAAGTGGAGTTGTAGCAGTCAGAGGCCCTGCAAGGCCTCCATGGCGGTCACTAGCCGAAGATAAGAAATGCAGAGTCATGATGAGTGGAACAGAGCTGCCCCTTTTCCGCACATCAGACCCCTGTTATCTCTCTGTAAGGCTATAGGTCATATGCTCCTCGACCTCAGCCATAGCACAAATCCTGATCCCTCAACAGCCTATATAAACCCATACCATTGCCCAGTTCAGACGGAAGAGCTGTCACTGGAACCCTTTGCAGAAGCTGCCAATAAAGACATCTCCGCAGAACTCCACACAGCCTTCACCTCTCTCCATCTCTGCGTCTGCTGAGGCACTTTGCGAGCACAGAGCTGAAATCACTAAGAGCTGAAATCACTCCACAAGTGCTCGCAAGGTAGCCAGCGGCTCGGAGCTAGCCAGAGGGCCCTGACAGGCTGCACCTCATCAGCACAGTGCTATCCGGGACACCTATGGTGGTTGCTGCCCTGGGGGCCAGACGGACCCCCGGGGACCCCCAAGCCGTAATAGGAGGGGGTTTACATTTTCCATTTCAGGGGAGGCTCCTGCCTTCCTTAGCAGATACCTGTGTTTTCAAACCAAGAGAGATTTTAGTAGTTTTTTTAACATTATCTACTTTTCCATAGACTTAAAAAGAGTTATCCATAATAGTGGTAGTTACGGTAGCATTTTAAAAATTGCTGGCCATTCTGCCATTCTAATTCTTTCTTCAGTCATCTGCAGTTTTCAACCTTTTTCTCACCTATTAGGTTGTGATTTTTCAGTGTAGAACCACACACTAGTATTTTGTAAGGATACAGGGAATCTAATGGGGGAAATATTTTGCTCATTACAGGGAAAAATATTTTTTTAATTATTTTACATTATATAAGAGCTACTGAGTCAAAATTTGATCTGGAAATAATTCTGCTCCCTCAGGGGACCAGACAGCACAGATGGGCTCCATCCAGGAGAAGAGCAATGGTGATGCTCAGTCATGACAATGTCTTCTGGGGAAGCCTGCCCTGATTTTACTTCTCCCCCTGATTCCTGTTAAGGGCTGTTAGGACAGGCTTCACTCTGTTCTGGTGTACTGCAAGTTGTTTAAATAATCCATGAAAGAACTTAAAAGGATCAGAGCAAAACAGAGATGAAGTTTGGGAGCACAGGCTCAGGGGATTTTGGAGGGATTTGGAGGTGAGGCTGAACACAAGCAACCTTCAAAATTCATTTTGTCAGTTCAAGTCTAGGGTATGGAAGGTTTTAAAAGCTAAAATATCAATGTCTGTAACCGTAAGTCTTTCAGTGACAAGATACAAAGTTCTTTAACACCTAAGCAAGACTGCAGTTAGATCCTTAGTACTGATCACTCACATGCATAGTGCTCAGTCTCATTTTCTCCAGTCAATTTAACTTTTAAAGAGAACTTGAAATGTTACTCCAGGTAAAAACAATTTAATTGTTATAAATTCCCAGTCAAGTTATAACAAAATTTGTCGCAAAATCGATCCTTTCACCCGGTGTGCAAGAGGCCAATCCACACACTGAGTCAAAGTATTTGATTTATTTACAGTCCTGTGCAGAAAGGGGAGCTGGGTGGCAAATGCACAAAGCCAGCACGATGAGTACCAAAATTTTAAACTATTTATACATTTCAGCAAACAAAGGAATTAGTGTTCATTGGCTACAAGTTACATACTTCACTTATTAATTAGTATTCTATCTTATATTGGTTAATGAGTCTCTCCCTTCCCACGCTGATTAGTCTGAATGCTCAGTCTCTTCTTTTGGGTTGGTGGTCCATGAGTTGGTGGTTGCGATCTCCCCCTACAACAATTACCTTTTACCCAGTCTGTGCTGATTTCAGCACAGTTGCCGAGTTGGGTTTATTAATTTCTTCTTTATCTTGGGAGTTCTGCCAAATGTCCTAACGGCCCATAAATGCTGCATCCTTTGTATCCACTATCAGTGGTACATCCTTTTTTATCAAGCTCTGTTAACCTCCCCCGAGGTCTGAGATCAGTGAAGCATGTCAAGCCCCAAACCTTAACAAGGCAATTCTATGGACAATAATTTATCTCTCTAACACCTGGACATCAAAACCATTAACAACTTATTCCATTACAACTCTTCTTGTCTAACACAGAGCAAGTTTTCAAGGGTTTACTTCCTAGGGTAATTAAACTGCCACTTATTGAACTGGGCTTCCAAAAGAGCATTTAAATGGGGAATCTATTTTTCCTTCCATTTCCTGTGGGCATGTTTTAATTTGCTGACAGAGCATTCAGTGAATTTCATGCCAAATCAATTAATAGAGCTAAATATGACCAATCAAAGATGAGGTTTTGTACCTAGACTCTTTGGTATTCCTGTGAAAAATGCATATTTTAAGATTGGCTTTTTGTAAATATTAAACTGAATACTATATGTATTATGGAGGGTTATTTTCTAATACTGTATTAATTCTTTTGAAGTAGTGTGTTAAATATTGTTTTAGGTTATAACATAATGTTAAAATAGAAACTCTGTGATGTAAGATATTTTTTTACTAGCTTAAGAAAAGGGATAAGATAATCAAGAAACTCTTTGCACAGAGATAACAACGACGAAACCTGAAGAGTTACAGCCTCCTTATCAGAAAAGACAGTCTTCCACCTTCTCTCCATCTTTATGGAACCACCAGGATTAAGGGGAAGAAGTAGACAAAAACAGAAAAATTCTTAATTTGCAAGGAATTCATGCATCATGTATGAGATATATGAAATATGCAACAGGCTATTGCTTTTAAGGGTTATTCCTTTGTTCACAAGGCATGTTTTTGGCAGCTTAGTGCCCAAAAACATCCAGACGTCCGTAATTCTTTGCTTTTTATTGTCTCATAGTGTCCTAATCCTTATTGTCCAAATTTTTATTACTCTAATTTAATTACTATTTTTATAACTATTTTATTACTAATAAAATTCTAAGATTTTGAAAAGCAAGTGATTGGTGTTTTTCACAATTATGGTAGCAGAGGATGGTTTCTAACACCTCTCTGCCAGTGCCTTACAAGAGTCAGGGTGAAGAAGACACGTCCTGCCCTGTTAGGCAGCCTCGCTCTGTTCCCCTAGTGTGACCGACAGACACAAGTTACAATCTGATAGACAAAAAGAGGCAATAAAACAAAGAAAAGGGAAAAGATTCCCTAAAACCGCAGTAATTAGCCCCTAAGACTAAAGTATACACAAAGAACAAAGACTCAAGGACAAAGAATAAGTAAGTGTTTGGACGGGGCAGATAAGGGGGGGATAAATGTGTATAAATGAGAGGCAGGCTGGTTATCCCAGACCTGCCAAGTAATTACAGTAGTCTCCCATGCTGTGTTTCCATCTTTTTCACAAGAACAGCAACCAATAAAGAATCAAAGCAAGCAAAAAAAGAAGTAAAAAAAATCCCCCCCCCCCCAAGAAACTGGGACTGGGTCTTAAAAAAGAAGTGGAACTCCGTAGAGAGAAGAAGCCAAGGGTTTTCTTGACATAATCCACTGGGAAAAAAAAAAAAAAAAAGAACAAAAGAAAAAAAAAAAAAGAAATAGGGTAGAAAGGGTCCCTAAAAATTCTGCTGGATTGAAGGATAAGAGTGCCCAAGAGCATCCAAGATTCAAACCTGCTGGGTTGAGGGATTAACATTCCAAGAGCATCCAGAGTTGAGTAAAATTCTACCAGACTGAGGATATGCCCAAGAGCATCCAAGGTTAAACAACACAGCTGGATTGAGAGATAAAAATGCCCAAGAGCATCTGGGGTTAGACAATACAGCTGGATTGAGAGATATCCCAGAACACCAAGACTGGCCAGTAACACCTAAAAGTGTAATAGGTGAATTGAAAATTACCTTGTTGTCTTGTTGTGTGTGTGAGACTGGGTCCCGCACCAACAAGCCGTTTCCCCTGCAAGTGGGGGCTGAGGCAAAACCTGCAAAACAAGTCTAGTTCCCCCAGGCATGAGGGGGAAGCTGTGACTGCAAAGTGTGAGTCACATGCAGACAGCCTCAAAGGTGAACTGGCACCAGAGGCAACCAAATTCAGGGCACTTCCCAGAGGCCTGGCAATACTGAAGCCCAGAGAGGCTGACCCCAAAGGAAAGATGGCACAGTATCATAAGACCTTTTAGCACCGCAGCTGCGCAGGGTAATCGTATAACCCATTCCCCCGGGGAGGGGGGAGGTGGAGAATCCAGATTGGGCAAGGTACAGAAGTCCGAACCCCTAACTCTGAAGCTATCTCTAGGGAAGAGGGATAACCAAACCTCGAAGAAGTGGAAGGGGTCGGGGTGGGGCTTACACAATCCACGATTCTCTGGTAACAGAAATCCCTTCGTGTAAGTCTAAGAGGTTTGCTAACGTTTCCTTCCTCTGTGCAATAAAATAAAGGGAAATGTAGAAGTGTGAATGAACAGGCCTGAGAGTGTGAATGTGTGTGTGAGAGTGAGTGGAAAATAAAGGTGAGTAAATGGAAATGAGTGGAAGATATGTAATGTAGATTGTTTATTTTGAGCTCTACTTTATCTCCTTGGAGGGAGGTGGATTGTGTTGGATGTTATTGTGAGAGAAAGGACTTTTTGTGTAATTGAAAGAAGGTGGTACTTAGGTCAAGTGGGAAAAAAAAAAAAAAAAAAAAGAAGAGAGAATGTGATAGAAATCCAGTAAAGAGAATACAGGTAAAAAAAAAAAAAAAGAAAGGGGAGTAAAAAATTATCAACGGAAATACACCAAGATAGCCCCCTAGGAGTTATGTTAGCCAACAGGGGAAAAATCCCTTGTACCAGAAAAAAGGAGAAGGTAAAAATGATACAATTTTGTATGCTCGAATGGCCAACAAAGGAAATAAAATCTGACCATGTTTATTGGCCTAGATATGGCTCTTTTGAAAGTTGGATTTGTCAGGCTCTAAATGTATTTGTAAATTCAAAGGAACCGTGAAATTCAGAAGAAAGATAATATGCCACATGTTGGACAGAAGATTTTAGGAAAATAAAAGTCTTTAAGGTATCAGAAACCTCCGAGGAAAAACAAGAAAAGAAAACAGGGAAAGAGAAGGGAGGGGAACAAGAGGGAAAAAGAGGAAAAGAAAAGGAGTGGGATCCTTTACAGGTTTTGCCCCCTCCGTTCCTGTTCGCGCCCGCTTCAGCTCCGCCTGTCCCAGTCCCGGCGCTTGTCTCAGGTCCCGGCGAGCCGCTTGCTTCGGCCCCGCCTGCCCCGGTGCCGGCGCCCGTCCCGGTGCCTGGCTCGCTGCCCGCTTCTGCCCCGGTTCCCGTCCCGGGTGTGAGCCCGCTGCCTGCAGCGGCCGTTCTGCCGGCCCCCGCCCCGCCGCCTGCTGCAGCCCTCCCGGTCCCTGTTTCGCCGCCTGCAGCTTCTGTACCAGTCCCCGTCTCGCTGCTCGCGGCTGCCCGGCCGGCCCCCGCCCCCATCCCGCCCGGCTGGTCTGTGGCCGCTCCGCCGGCCGCGCCTGGCGGGCTCCCGTCCATCCCGTCCGTCCCATCTTTGACCGCTTCTCCCGCGGCTGTTTTCTCTGCCCCATCCCCAGCGACTTTGCCCGTTCCTGCTGCGTTGGGCACCGCCGCTGCTGCTTTGCCTCTACTGGCCACCGCTGACCCAGCCGCCATTAAACACGTGCAGGCTGATCTCGCTCCCGTCTGGTACCCCCCCCGGAAACGCCCCCTCCTTTGGCGGTTCCGGCAGCAAACCCCGCCCATGCTCCGCCTTTGGAGGATCGAGTCTCGGCAGTGTGTCCTCCATTCACCCCCCTTCCTGCCCCGAGCCCCGTTCCTATGGTAACCGCAGCTCCAGCTCAAAGAAACTCTCTCTCTGGAGGATGCTCCTTATAGGAACACAAGAAGTTCAGTTAGAAGGCAACATTCTCCGAACTCTTCCTCACGGCACGGGAGAAAGGCTATAGAAAAAGACTGGGATAAAGAATTTGGTCTATTTCCATTAAGAAAGGTCCCGATGGGAGGGCGTGGAACTGGGTTTGTAAATGCTCCTTTGACTTCTTCTGAGGTCAGGAATTTTAAAAAGGAAAACAAAGGGATTTTGGAAGATCCCATAGGCACTGCTGAATAATTAGACCAATTCTTAGGTCCAAACATTTATACTTGGGAAGAAATGCAGTCTATACTAAAGATACTATTTTCTCGGGAGGAAAGGGAATTTATCAGAATTGCAGGCATAAAAGCCTGGAATAAAGAAAATCCACAGGGGCCTCCTGGAGAGGAGAAAATGCCAACTGCACCTCCTGAGTGGGGTCAAAACAATGAGGAGGGGAGAAAACATATGAATGAGTATCATAATTTAATAATCAAGGGAATAAAAGGGGCAGCACCTCGAGGGCAAAATGCTAAAATGGCTTTTGAGGCGCAGCAGGGGAAAGAAGAAACTCCAACTGAATGGTTAGACAGACTTAGGAGAAATATAAAACAATATTCCGGAATAGATCCTGAAACTGATGTGGGAAAAGCTTTGTTAAGGATTAACTTTGTTACTAATGCCTGGCCAGATATTAGAAAAAAATTAGAAAAAATTGAAGATTGGCATGATAAATCATTAGATGATTTACTAAAGAAAGCTCAGAAAGTTTATGTCTGGAGAGATGAAGAAAAAGCTAAACTAAAAGCAAAAGTTATGGCAGTCACCATGCGAGAAAACAATTACAAGAAAAATCAAAAACACACAGGCACTACTCCTAGATATGGCGGTTTTAGAGACAGGGGAACAGGAAAGAAAAAAAAAAAACAATACAAACCAAGTCACAGGAGCATTCCAGGAGTGTCTGCTTTTATTGTAAGAGTGAAGGACATTATAGCAAAGATTGTCCTAAGAGGGCAAAAGATTTGAAAATTTCCAAAGAGATGAGCACAGAGGAAGAATAGGGATGTCAGAGGCTCTATTTTTAGGGGACAAATACCATCTGGAGCCTGTGATAACTTTAAAAGTGGGTCCCCAAGAAGAATAATTGGAATTTGTGGTAGACACAGGGGCAGAAAGAACCTGTCTGTTAAATATTCCAAAAGGTTATAGTGTAAGCAAAGATACTGTAAAAGTAACAGGAGCAAAAGGAGAGAGTTTCACAGTTCCTGTCATTAAAAATGTGGTAATAGAGGGAGAAACTAGATTCTGGATGGGGGATGTTTTATTGGTCCTGGGGGCAGGTAGCAATTTATTGGGACGAGATTTACAAGTGAAATTAGGAATAGGGGTTATCCTAGAAGATGGGAAGATGACAGCTAGAGTTTTAAAATTAGGCCAAGAGGATGAAAAAAAAAATTAACAAGAAAGTTTGGGCTGGGGAAGGAAATAGGGGGGGATTAAATATTGACCCCATAAGGGTTACAATTGAGAGAGAAGATTGTCCCATACATGTACGTCAGTATCCTATATCCTTAGAAGGACGGGAAGGTTTGAAGCCAGTAATAGAAGGGCTAATAAAGGATGGGACACTGGAACCTTTTATGTCTCCTCATAATACCCCTATTCTCCCAGTAAAGAAGCCTGATGGGAGTTATAGACTTGTACAAGATTTAAGGGAAGTTAACAAAAGAACTCGGACTCGCTACCCAGTGGTACCAAATCCTTATACTCTTTTAAGTCCCTCCCCAGCATCAGTAGTTTAGTGTAGTGGACCTTAAAGATGCCTTTTGGGCTTGCCCCTTAGCCCAGGACAGCTGAGATATCTTTGCCTTTGAATGGGAGGATCCACAAACTGGGAGAAAACAGCAATTAAGATGGACAAAATTACCACAGGGGTTCACTGAATCTCCAAACTTATTCCGACAAGCTTTAGAAACAATACTACAAACTTTCCCCACTCCTCCTGGAATACAAATTATCCAATATGTGGATGATCTTTTACTATCTGGAGAGGCTGAAGCTGAAGTTAGAGAGGCTACTATAAAACTTCTGAATTTTCTTGGGGAAAAAGGATTAAGGGTATCAAAAGGGAAGCTGCAATTTGTAGAATCGGAGGTAAAATATCTTGGACATTTGATTAGTAAGGGTAGACAGAAGCTCAACCCAGACTGAATTGCAGGAATTCTCTCCCTTCCCTCTCCCTCTTCAAAGAGGGAAATTAGAAAACTACTTGGATTATTAGGATATTGTAGATTATGGATTGAGGGATACACACAGGCAGTTAAATTTTTGTATGAAAAATTGACAGAGGGAGATGATATAAAATGGGCCAAAGAAGATGACGATAAATTAGAAAAACTGAAGTTAAAACTAGCCTCAATACCAACTTTAAGCTTACCTTCACCAGCAAAACCCTTTTATCTGTACGTGAATGTAGAAAAGGGGGTAGCTCATGGAGTTCTGGTTCAGGAGTGGGGAGGAGTAAAGAGACCAGGGGCTTATTTATCAAAAATGTTGGATCCAGTAAGTCACGGCTGGCCAGTATGTATTCAAGCTATAGCAGCTACTGCAATCCTGGTAGAAGAAAGTCGTAAACTGACTTTTGGAGGTAAACTAATTGTGTGCACACCTCATGCAGTATGAAATGTGTTAAATCAAAAAGCTGAAAAATGGTTGACAAGACTAGAATGTTAAAATATGAAGCAATCTTGATAGACAGTGATGACCTGACACTAGAAGTAAATAGAAGTTTAAATCCAGCTCAATTCTTATATGGAGAACCAGCAGATAACCTAATACATGATTGTCTAGAAATTATTCAATACCAAACAAAAATTCGAGAAGATCTTGAGGAACAAGCCCTTTCAGAAGGGGAAATAATCTATGTGGATGGTTCCTCCAGATGTCTACAAGGAAAAAGAATGTCAGGGTATGCAGTAGTTGATGAAAAAAACATGCAAAGTATTGAAAAAAGGAAATTACCCTCAAACTGGTCAGCCCAAACGTGTGAATTATATGCTTTAAAAAGGGCACTGGAATATTTAGCACACAAGAAAGGAACTATATATACTGATTCGAGATATGCCTTTGGAGTGGTACATACCTTTGAAAAAAATTTGGGAAGAAAAAGGATTACTTAATTCAAGGGGAAAAGGATTAATACATGAGGGGCTCATCTTGGAGGTTTCAGAGGCACTTAAATTGCCTGAAGAGATAGCTATAGTACATATTAAGGGTCACCAAAAGGGAGTGACCCCAGAAATAAGAGGAAATAATTTGGCACATCAGGAAGCTAAGGATGCAGCAGAGAATGGAACTGAAAGAGTTATGTTAATATTAACCCCAAGTGAGGAAAAACTGGAGATTCCAAAGTTTAGTGAAGCAGAGAAGAGAGAACTAAACAAGATAGGAGGTGAAGGGGATGAATCAGGGAAATAGAAACTTCCTGATGGAAGACAATTACTTAATAAACTGCTTACTAGGAGAATATTAGAAGACATACATCAGAACACCCACTGGGGTACTCAGGCTTTATGTGATCATTTTTTAAGAAACTATGGGTGTATTGGGATTTTTGGAGTAGCAAAGTAGGTAACTGAAAGATTTATAACTTGCCAAAGAATAAATAAAAAGGTAATGAGGAAAACCACATTGGGAGGTCGTGAGCTAGCTCTTCGACCATTTCAAACTATCCAAGTAGATTTTACTGAACTTCCTCAAATTCAAAGATGGAAGTATTTATTAGTAATAACAGACCATCTAACTCATTGGGTGGAAGCAGTTCCCACTGCCAAGGCCACAGCCAGTGTGGTAAGTAAAACCCTTTTGGAACAGATTATTCCCAGATCTGGAATGGTTAATAGGATAGATTCGGACAGAGGAACACATTTTACATCAAGAGTGTTAGAACAAATAGTTCAAGCCTTGGGGATAAAATGGGAGTTAAACACTCCGTGGCATCCACAGAGTTCTGGTCGTGTAGAGAGGATGAACCAGACTTTAAAAAGAACTTTGACTAAATCAATAATTGAAACCCGAATGTCCTGGGTACAATGTCTACCTTTAGCCTTATTGAGGATCCGAACACAACCCAGGTCAGACCTGGGAGTGTCACCTTATGAAATGATGTTTGGGTTACCTTTTTTGACAACCCAGCATGAAAATGGTACCTATGAGGTAGGGGAAAAGAGTGTTAAAGGATATATTAACACTATTGCAAAAACTCTTGAAAACTTGCAGTTAAAAGGAATAATCCCTCAAACCACACCTTTAGACTTTAAAATCCATAATATTCACCCAGGAGAGTGGGTGTTGGTAAAAACCTGGAAAGAACAATCTTTAACTCCACAATGGGAAGGTCCTTTTCAGGTATTGCTGATGACCGAGGCTGCGATCCGGACCAGGGAACAAGGGTGGATCCATGCCAGCAGAATCAAAGGACCCGTAGAAGAACCTAAGGAGTGGATGATAACATCTGAACCGGGTGATACAAAACTAACTCTTAAACGGGGAATGGGTGGTAATGAACTGGGAAGACCCAAATGATCCAAGGAACATACACAGGATCACACCTAACTGGGAAGTAAGACTGAGCTTATATCAGTGGTTTCAAATACAGCCTGGACAAATTTTGAGACACCACCGATACCCTCCTTGGGAAGGAATACTGCTACTACAAACAGGAGGATCAGGACTGTTTCAGACAGAAAATTCTTGTATTTTGGCCTTAGCCTGTGATTTATACAAAGAGGAGGGTGAGTTACAACCTCAGTCAGTGCCACGTAATATACCCTGTTTGACTCACCCAAATACTGGACATGCTAGTTGGGTTAAATGTAAATGTTTGAATTGTGGAAAAAATTGGTATTGTAGTTCACAGAATCGACGCCCTTGTTGCAGGAAGTGTTGAATGCCAAATAGATCTCCCAATCCAGGTCGAACTCGAAGCAACTGAAATAATAACTTTGTTTTGTGGATGGGAATTATTAGTGCTTGTTGAATGGGAGATACCTGAGGAACGGTGAGAAACCACACTTAAGGAGTGTCGAAAACGATTTGCCTGGAAATTAGCTAACAGAAAGTGACAAGGAAATAGAGGGCAAGACCAGATTGGCCTCCGCGTTCGCCACCAAGAAGATCAAATACACCTGCTGTGGGTTGCAACCCCATAGGCATGGGAGGTGGGAGTATAAGCCATACTGGACCTCTTTCATTCCTGTTTCTGTCATTCATTTTTTGTCTTTTCCCTTTTGGGATATCAATAAAGCCATGCTACAGGTGTTACCGAAAGCTGTATATGGAAAGACACCGAGGTTCCTTTTTTATTTCTCACACTCATGTCACCAGTCACTGTTATAACACATCCAAATTAGGCAAGTGCATGCACAATGGGCAAAGGTACTGGATTGCGGAGAATTTAGGAATAAGTGGTAACAGGATGGGAAGTGAATGCCCAAAAGGGGAGAGATGGATTTGTTTCACATACATTATTGGGAATAAAGCACCAGATTTGGTAAAAGAGCAATTGATAAACAAAAAGGCTAAGCCAGCACCACCACCTAAACCTGTGCCAATCTCACTTGATGATCTATATAAAAAACTTGAACAGCAATTAGAGAAAGAAATAGATATTTCAAGAATGGGTAAAAATCAGTTTGTGGAGTTGGGGGAAAGAATAATTAGGGAACTTAACATAGCCAATTGTTGGGTTTGTGGAGGGGCTTTGATGTCAGAAGAATGGCCATGAAAAGGCAGCAGCTTAGGCCCAATTGAGCTCCTGAAGTAGAACTAGACAAGTATAAGTGGAGAAAACCGACCAGAGGGGTGGATTTTGAGTTCAGTAGTCATAGGGGAAGAATGCATCTGGCACAATGGGAGGAAGTTCCTTCACGAAGAAGGAAAAACTCCATGTAAAAGATATAAGGTGAGTAATGGAACTTCTGTATGGTGGATTCCAGAAGAACCTACCATGTACTGGACCCAGGAAAAAGTAAAGAAAGGAAATTGTAAGTATAATAATAAAATCAGACTTTTTCAATGTAATGATACAGGGAAGAATCCTTACGTTGGCATCCCAGAAATTTCCAAGTTTTGGGAGAATATAGATCAGCAAAAACCTGACTACTGGAAAGCTCCAGATGGCTTATTCTGGATATGTGGAAAAAGAGCATACCCAAAACTTCCCTCTCAGTGGAAAGGGAGTTGTACTCTGGGAATCATACAGCCAGGAGTTTTTATTTTACCAGGACCTGAGGGGGATCACTTAGGAATACCAGTTTATGAGGATCTAAAGAGAAACAAAAGATATTTGATTGGAGGATTTCAAAAATGGGGAGATGAGGAATGGCCCCCTGAACGTATACTGGAAACGTATGGGCCAGCCACATGGGCACAAGATGGGAGTTGGGGATATCAAACCCCAATTTATATGCTAAATCAAATTATAAGACTCCAAGCCGCTGTAGAGATAATAACGAACAAAACTGGTCGGGCAATGGAATTAATATCAAGGCAACAGACCCAAACAAGAGCATCTGTGTATCAGAATAGGTTAGCTTTGGACTATCTATTAGCTGAAGAAGGGGGTGTTTGTGGAAAATTCAATACATCAGATTGCTGTTTAAAAATAGATGACAGTGGGGATGCTGTCTTGGATATAGTCAATGATATTAGAAAAATAGCCCATGTACCAGTTCAAAAGTGGGAATCAATGTTAAATACTAGTTGGTGGGATAACTTGTTGGGAATAGAATGGTGGAAAAAGTTAGGCTTCTTCCTTTTATGTGCTACTGCCGGTCTAATATTTCTTCCTTGTTTGATCCCCTGTTTCATTCGACTCATCACCAGTGTAGTCCAAGTCATGTAATTAGTGACCATGGATCAAAAGTTAGATACAACAAAAAGGGTGCAAAGGATTATGGTATTAAAGAAACAAAATAATATAGAAGACCCCTTTCAAGAAACAAGATAGATTTGTGAAGAAAACAAGCGAAGAATAAAGGCTAGAAAACAATGAAAATTGCTGGAGCCAAATTAATTATAAAAAGAAAGAGGGAGAATTGTGAAACATGCATATTATATGGCTCTACGCAGATAGTTAATATATGTATTATGTTATATTGATTACTTGTGCTGTATTAACATTTTAATAGTATGGTAAATGTAGTTTTGTAGTTAAAATTAAGCTCTAGTAGTTGAAATAGAAACCATGTATGTGGGGTTTTTTTAAGGAATGAGATACTTGCTTCGAGGTAGCCATCACAGAATACATAAATCTTTCAGAGAAGAGGAATTTATGGTGTTCTTATCAGAAGAAGCTAATTTCTTCAGGCCTTGCTCAGACTCAAAGACTCTGTGGGGGTTAAAGGAAACAGTTGACATACAACAGACAGAGTTTCTTGTTTTAAATAGAATGTATGCATAACCATGAAGTATATATGAATATGCAACAGTGTATTGTTTTAAGAGTGATTCCGTTGTTCACAAGGCATGCTTATTGGGCTTAAGGGCCCGAGAGCATCCGGACGTCCGTATGTCTTTGTTTTTTATTGTCTTGTAATTGTCCTAACTCTAAATTTTTATTACTCTAATTGTATTACTATTTTTATAACCATTTTATTATTATTAAAATTTTAAAATTTTAAAAACCAAGTGATTGGCGTTTTTCACATATGGATGCATTGAGATTTTTTTAGAGTAGCAAGGCAAGTGACTGAAAGATGTATAACTTACCAAAAAGATAAATAAAAAAGTAATGAGAAAAACAACATTAGGAGGTTGCGAGTGTGAAAAAATTAATACCAACATTACACATATAATATTCATTGTAACATTTGCGAAAAGCCAATCATAAAATATGCATTTTTCATAGCGAGTTAGCTCTTTAACTATTTCAAAGTATCCAAGTAGAAGTTTAGATTTGTTAGGCTCTAAAATTTATTTATAAATTCAAAAGAACCGTTCAATCCAGAAGAAAGAATATACCGTATGCTAGACAAGAGATTTTGGGAGAATAAAAATCTTTAAAGTATCAGAAACTGAAATGAACAGGGCTAATGCCTTTATTAATGTTCAGCTCTTTATTAAAAAGATCAGCTGGGCAGGGGGCTCGACGCAGAGCTCGCCCCCGCGGTTGTAGCTTTCCCAGGCAGCCGGAAGGAAGGAGGCGCGCAGAGCCGGTCACTGGAGTCCCGAGCAGCAGCTGTCCTTTCTCCTTCCTTGTGGCACACCGGTGGCCCGAGGATGAGGAGGCGTGGCGTGCAGAGTCTGTTGCTGAAGTCCAGAACAACAGCTGTCCCCGCTCCTTCCGTGGTGGCAGCACCAGGGCTCTCTGTCTGTCTATCGCCCTGCTTCTCAGAGCCTAATATAGTATGTTCCTTCTTAGGTGATGGCGACGGTTAAAAGCCAGTCAGGGGATGTGTTTCCCTCTTCCTCAGCTAGGGCATTTATCTAGACTCCTCTATTGTGTTCAGTTTTTGATTTATATTCATTTTTATCTCCTAAAAATACTCCCATGATCCTAAGGGGTTTTTATTTGCATGTTAGTCCCAGAATGGCAGCGTGGAGGGGTGGGAGGCCAGGTAGTTTAGAGAAAACAAACAGAGCAATTGGCTAATTAGCATTTCAATATCGGTACTTGGCTAGAGTTAGTAGTTTTCTTTTAGTGTTGCCATGGGAACTAGGAAAGCCCTGCCCGCGTCTCTGGGGAACACCTGGAAACTGTTCATAACAAATCCCTCCTCTACTTCTTTGATCGGGCTTAAGCCCGCATCAACTTACAGTCTTTTGAGGGCTAACTTCTTTTGGCATTTGTATGCTTTTACTCAGGCCTGAGGGTAATTCTAGTGTTCTTTAGAAACCAAGTTGTAACTCCTTTGGCTAAAGGACACTTAGTCTTATTAAACAATTACCAAGTACTTAAACCTTTTCTATGGTACTTTAACTCAGAAACAGTTATTAACACCTTACTGTATATCAGTCTCTAGCAAGTCTTCCTTAAAGTTAATTTTAGGTCCTCTGGTTTCTTAATTACTGTCCATGCACAAGAGGAGGCGGGTGACGCTGTTGGGTCTGGTCCGGCATCCGAGGGTGGCACTGGTCCTTTGACTCTGGTGACGTGGGTCCAGCCTTTTTCTTGGGTCCGTACCGCAGTGTGTGTGGTGAGTAGTACCTGGAAAGGTCCTTCGAATTTGGGGGTTAATAGAGTGGTAGTGTACCAGGACTTTATCAACACCCAATCCCCAGGACTGATGTGCGCATTGGTGTCTAGAGGGGAAGTTTGGGAGAGATACCCCTTCTTTCGGAGGCCTTCTAGGGATTTTCCTATGACCTCTAAATATTTCTGAGTTGCTGCCTCCCCTTCTAGATAATCTGCTGTACTGAAAGGGGTGATTAAAAACAAAAAAAAAGGGAGTCCAAACATTATTTCATAGGGAGAGACCCCTGTGTCAGACCAAGGTCTGGTTCTGATGCACAAGAGAGCGAGAGGTAAAACACCTGAGCCAATTCATCTTTGTTTCTTCAATTAATTTAGTTAACACATTTTTAAGAGTTCTATTCATCCTTTCCACCCTTCTAGAGCTTTGAGGATGCCATGGGGTGTGCAACCTCCACCTTATCCCCAGGGCTTTTGTTACTTGATGTAAAGTTTGAGCAACAAAATGTGGACCTTAGTCCAAGTCAATGTTATTGACTAGCCCATATCGTGGTATGATGTTTTCTAAGATTATTCTTGCAACTTCCTGCAGTTTCCTTTTTGGTTGGGAAAGCCTCCACCCAGTGAGTGATGTGATCTATGATCACTAGTATATGTTTGTACTTTAATTTTCCCTTGCAGGATCAATTTTTGGGCTTCTTTTATCAGGATAGCTGCTGCTGCTGCGATTACTTTCCCACTTAAATACATTCTTAGGGCTTCTTTGAGCAACTCATTGATGTTCTTTGCTTGCCAGTCCTCTATCTTTTCTGGGTTTTGTCTAATATCGGGTCAGGATTTGGTGGCAAACTAGACCTTTAAGAGGACTTGACCCTCTGGGCTATCTGGGTCTATATGTGAATATAACTGGAAATTTCGTTTTAGTTGGTTAAGCAAAATTGCCGGGGTCTCATCCTTCTCCTGAGTACCATCAAAGGCCAATTTCGTGTTGCTTCCCCTATGGATACTCTTTGGTCCCTCTTATCATGAGGGACCTATAGTCTCTCATGTTTTGCCTACCTTCTTGTTGGCTGGGACTCCAGTTGGGGTCCACCAAGGGCATCCCCTGGTTCCCTGGGGGCCCCAATCCACCCTCTCTTTCCCATATCTTCACCCCTGCCGCTCAGATCATCTGGACCTTTCTCAGAAAGAACAGAATGCTTAGAATAGCTCAGGTCTCCCCAGGTACAAATACTCAGCCCTAGAAATTGGTCCAACTGGCTAGATATTCCAACGGGGTCTTCAGTGGAGACAGACACTGGAGGCCAGGGGGCATGCCAGGTGATGAACCAACCCTGGGCAAAGGTGGCCTCAGCTCCCAGGTGGGAGGAGGCAAGGAAACTCCAGCTGGAGAAGGGGAAGAGGGAGTTGGGGAGATGGTTGAGGAAACTAAGGGAAGGGGCGATGAAACAGAGGTGGGAAAACGGGGGAAAGGAATCAGGGACTCAATAGGAGGGGCTGAAGGACCAACTGGGGAAACTGTTGGGGAAGTAACAGGAGCAGAAGGGGACAGGCAATCGAGGGGGTCCATTCCTTTATTTTTCTAGTCTCCCCCTCTCTATTCCCTTTGTTTTCCTCTCTATTTCTTTGTAACTTGCATATTCTCACAGTCTCATTATTTATAAAATTCTTCAGCCAGCAAGCTGCATGAGGTAGTTGTTCTATATCAAGGGGCTGTTAGGGGGAATTCTCTTTGCTTTGGAAGGATTTGCTCCTTTGCTATAACCTCTTCCCAATTTCAGGCCTCAGAAATAAAAAAAAATAGGGTGCTTCTATCTAAAATGGAATATAGTGACAGGCAGCTAAAGCTCATCTGACCCTTCCCAACTTCGTATTTTGAATCACTTGACTAAACTTAATCTCTTTTAACTAAATTCCCCTCTTGGCACTTTACATTATCTCTTGGCCAGGACAATCACGAGTCACACTCTCATCTATTGTCTTCTGTACTTTTTCTCTTTGGATTAAGTTTTGAACTCCTTGATGGACTTTCTAGCCTTGTACCCCTGCTAAGTCCTGCCCAAACTCCTACTTGGCCATTTGCCTAACCTACTTACTAGGCTTGGGAAGCTTGGTCTCCCTGCCGAGGTAAGGTCGAACGTCCTGCCGAGCCTTACACTCGAACTCCAGCCAAGCCCCCTTGCCTGACTCTCCTACTAGGCTTGGGAAGCTTGGTCTCCCTGCCGAGGTAAGGTCGAACGTCCTGCCGAGCCTTACACTCAAACTCCGGCCAAGCCCCCTTGCCTGACTATCCTACTAGGCTTGGGAAGCTTGGTCTCCCTGCCGAGGTAAGGTCGAACGTCCTGCCGAGCCTTACACTCGAACTCCGGCCAAGCCCCCTTGCCTGACTATCCTACTAGGCTTGGGAAGCTTGGTCTCGCTGCCGAGGTAAGGTCGAACGTCCTGCCGAGCCTTACACTCGAACTCCGGCCAAGCCCCCTTGCCTGACTATCCTACTAGGCTTGGGAAGCTTGGTCTCCCTGCCGAGGTAAGGTCGAACGTCCTGCCGAGCCTTACACTCGAACTCCGGCCAAGCCCCCTTGCCTGACTATCCTACTAGGCTTGGGAAGCTTGGTCTCCCTGCCGAGGTAAGGTCGAACGTCCTGCCGAGCCTTACACTCGAACTCCGGCCAAGTCCCCTTGCCTGACTCTCCTACTAGGCTTGGGAAGCTTGGTCTCCCTGCCGAGGTAAGGTCGAACGTCCTGCCGAGCCTTACACTCGAACTCCGGCCAAGCCCCCTTGCCTGACTCTCCTACTAGGCTTGGGAAGCTTGGTCTCCCTGCCGAGGTAAGGTCGAACGTCCTGCCGAGCCTTACACTCGAACTCCGGCCAAGCCCCCTTGCCTGACTATCCTACTAGGCTTGGGAAGCTTGGTCTCCCTGCCGAGGTAAGGTCGAACGTCCTGCCGAGCCTTACACTCGAACTCCGGCCAAGCCCCCTTGCCTGACTATCCTACTAGGCTTGGGAAGCTTGGTCTCCCTGCTGAGGTAAGGTCGAACGTCCTGCCGAGCCTTACACTCGAACTCCGGCCAAGCCCCCTTGCCTGACTATCCTACTAGGCTTGGGAAGCTTGGTCTCCCTGCCGAGGTAAGGTCGAACGTCCTGCCGAGCCTTAAACTCGAACTCCGGCCAAGGCCCTTGCCTGATCCTACTAGGCTTGGGAAGCTTGGTCTCCCTGCCGAGGTCAGATCGAGTGTCCGGCCGAGCCTTACACTCGAACTCAGGCCAAGCCCCCTTGCCTGACTATCCTACTAGGCTTGGGAAGCTTGGTCTCCCTGCCGAGGTAAGGTCGAACGTCCTGCCGAGCCTTACACTCGAACTCCGGCCAAGCCCCCTTGCCTGACTCTCCTACTAGGCTTGGGAAGCTTGGTCTCCCTGCCGAGGTAAGGTCGAACGTCCTGCCGAGCCTTACACTCGAACTCCGGCCAAGCCCCCTTGCCTGACTCTCCTACTAGGCTTGGGAAGCTTGGTCTCCCTGCCGAGGTAAGGTCGAACGTCCTGCCGAGCCTTACACTCGAACTCCGGCCAAGCCCCCTTGCCTGACTCTCCTACTAGGCTTGGGAAGCTTGGTCTCCCTGCCGAGGTAAGGTCGAACGTCCTGCCGAGCCTTACACTCGAACTCCGGCCAAGCCCCCTTGCCTGACTCTCCTACTAGCCTTGGGAAGCTTGGTCTCCCTGCCGAGGTAAGGTCGAACGTCCTGCCGAGCCTTACACTCGAACTCCGGCCAAGCCCCCTTGCCTGACAATCCTACTAGCCTCTTGAAGCTTGGTCTCCCTGCCGAGGTAAGGTCGAACGTCCTGCCGAGCCTTACACTCGAACTCCGGCCAAGCCCCCTTGCCTGACTCGCCTACTAGGCTTGGGAAGCTTGGTCTCCCTGCCGAGGTAAGGTCGAACGTCCTGCCGAGCCTTACACTCGAACTCCGGCCAAGCCCCCTTGCCTGACTCTCCTACTAGGCTTGGGAAGCTTGGTCTCCCTGCCGAGGTAAGGTCGAACGTCCTGCCGAGCCTTACACTCGAACTCCGGCCAAGCCCCCTTGCCTGACTCTCCTACTAGGCTTGGGAAGCTTGGTCTCCCTGCCGAGGTAAGGTCGAACGTCCTGCCGAGCCTTACACTCGAACTCCGGCCAAGCCCCCTTGCCTGACTCTCCTACTAGGCTTGCTTGCCTTCTTGCCTTTCTGCTTACTCGGGTTAATGCCTGCTCTGACGGGGACATCCTGCCCTGCCTTCCAGGGACATTCCCCTATCTGTTCTGATGGGGACCTCCATCTATGCCTGCCATGGACATCCTACCTGCCCTGTTATCCTGTCCTGCCTGCTGTGGACATGCCCTCTGCCTGGCGGGACTTGCTGCTCCTGCTTGCTAGGACATCCCGCCCTACATGCCTGTTATTCTGTCCTGCCTGGCGGGGACATGCCCTCTGCCCGGGGGACATGACGCTCCTGCCTGCTTGGACATTCCACCTGCCCTGTTGTCCTGTCCTGCCTGGCAGGGACATGCCTTTTGCCTGTCAGGGACATGCTCTCTGTCTGCCAGGTACATGCCCTCTGCCTGCCAGGTACATGTCACTCCTGCCTGCTAGGACAGCCCGCCCTACCGGCCAGTGATATCCCACCTGCTGTCCTATCCCATCCTGCCAGTGCCAGGGACATGTCCTCCAGGACCTCCACATCCCACCTGCCCTGCTGGGGATATTCCCCTTGCCCTGATTGCCAGGGACTTACTTTGCCCATAGGGCACCTCCGCACGCTCGGAGGAGGGCCTGCTTTACTTCTAAGGAGACGCCTCAGTCGCTCCTCTGTTCCACTCGCTTCCCCCCGTTCCCGGCCGGCCCCTTCGCAGGAGTCCGGAAACGCGGTACTAGCGGGCCCCTCTCACTTCGGGGGTCCGAGCTGCCGGCCCCCGTCTCACTCACTCACTCATTCGCTCGTCTCCCGGTTTTTCTTACCCATCCGATGCTCCTCTGCGTTGCTCGTCTCACGCTGATCCTAGGGTCCGAAGGTAGCCAGCAACTCCCGAGGGTCCCTCGAAGCAGGTGGTCGAGCTGTCCAGCTGTCCGGGGGTCCTCTTTGGGCGTGGCGATCCCGGACGAGCCCCCAAATTGAAATGAACAGGGCTAATGCCTTTATTAATGTTCAGCTCTTTATTAAAAAGATCAGCTGGGCAGGGGGCTCGACGCAGAGCTCGCCCCCGCGGTTGTAGCTTTCCCAGGCAGCCGGAAGGAAGGAGGCGCGCAGAGCCGGTCACTGGAGTCCCGAGCAGCAGCTGTCCTTTCTCCTTCCTTGTGGCACACCGGTGGCCCGAGGATGAGGAGGCGTGGCGTGCAGAGTCTGTTGCTGAAGTCCAGAACAACAGCTGTCCCCGCTCCTTCCGTGGTGGCAGCACCAGGGCTCTCTGTCTGTCTATCGCCCTGCTTCTCAGAGCCTAATATAGTATGTTCCTTCTTAGGTGATGGCGACGGTTAAAAGCCAGTCAGGGGATGTGTTTCCCTCTTCCTCAGCTAGGGCATTTATCTAGACTCCTCTATTGTGTTCAGTTTTTGATTTATATTCATTTTTATCTCCTAAAAATACTCCCATGATCCTAAGGGGTTTTTATTTGCATGTTAGTCCCAGAATGGCAGCGTGGAGGGGTGGGAGGCCAGGTAGTTTAGAGAAAACAAACAGAGCAATTGGCTAATTAGCATTTCAATATCGGTACTTGGCTAGAGTTAGTAGTTTTCTTTTAGTGTTGCCATGGGAACTAGGAAAGCCCTGCCCGCGTCTCTGGGGAACACCTGGAAACTGTTCATAACAGAAACCACCGAGACAACGCAAAAAAATAAAAAAGGGGAGGAAGAAAAGGGCTGAGAACAAGGAGAAGAGAGGAAAGAAAAATATTAGGATCCCTTACAAGTGTTGCCTCCTCCGTCCCGTCTGTCCCATCCCCGGCTGCCCTGCCCGAGCCGGCTGCGCTGCCCGTGCCGGCTGCGCTGGGCGCCGCCACTGCTGCCGGGGCCGCCCCGCCTGCTTTGTCTCGGCCGGGAGCTGTCAAATCAGCCGCCATCAGCCATGGGCGGCTCAGTCTCCACCAAAAGATCCCCCTTTGGCGGATCCGGCAGCAAACCCCGCCTGCGCCTTGGAAGACTAAGCCTCGGCGCGAATCCCTCCCCTAAACCCCCCTCCTGCTCTGCGTTCCGTTCCCTCAGTAACCACAACTCCGGCTGTTCAAGGAAACTCTCTCTAGAAGAAGCACCTCCTGAGTGAAGGTCAAAATGCTGAGGAGGGGAGGAAGCATAAGAATTATTATCGTAATTTGATAATCAAGAGAATAAAAGAGACGGCATCCCAAAAGCAAAATGCAAAATGCAAAAAAAAAAAAAAAGTTTTTTGTGAAAAATGCATATTTTATGATTGGCTCTACGCAATAGTTACAATGAATATTATATGTGTAATGTTGGAAAGTTATGCTGTATTAATACTCTCAAGTAGTGTGTTGAATGTATTTTTAGGTTATAACATAATGTTAAAATAGAAACTATACTGCGTAAGATACTTTTTAACTAGCTCAAGAAAGAGATGAGATGAGATAATCAAGGAATTCTTCACACAAAGATAACAATTACAGAAACCCCTAAATTTTCCAGAGGAGAGGAATTTATGGCTTTCCTTCTCAACAGAAACGAACTTCTTCAAGCCTGACTTAGACTCGAAGGCGCCTGGGAATTAACAGAAACTTTTTGACAAGTACCAGAAGAATTTCTTGGTTTAAATAAAATATATGCATAATCATGAAGTGTTTTGTATATGCAACAGGCTATTGCTTTTAAGGTTATTCCTTTGTTCACAAGGCATGCTTGTCATGGCTTAAGTGCCCGAGAGCATCCGGACGTCCGTATGTCTTTGCTTTTTATTGTCTTGTAATTGTCCTAACTCTAAATTTTTATTAGTCTAATTGTATTACTATTTTTATAACCATTTTATTATTATTGAACTTTTAAATTTTTAAAAACCAAGTGATTGGCATTTTCACACTTTTTAAAGACAGCTTTTAAGAGAGAAAGAAGAATCTCCAACTGAATAGTTAAACAGACTTAAGACATTACAAGAGAAATTGTACTAATCAAGTAAAAGATCCAAAAATCTTCTGAGAGAGAGATACAAAAAAAGAATAGAGAAGTCATAAGCTCTATATTTTAGGAGATGAATACCACCTAGAGCCAGTGATAACTTTAAAAGTAGGTCCCCAAGAAGAAGAATTAAAATTCGTAGTAGACATAGTGTGATAAGTTAGAGAAGACTCTTTGTTCATCAAGACAGAAAGGAGAAGCCTTGTGTAGATAACAGAAAACCGCCAGACAGAAACTAGTTAGTATGTTGATTACTTAAGCTGGGTGTGTAATTAGAACTTAGGTGCATATGGAAAAGACCATTACAGGGCCGTGGACTTTCTCCAAGGAAGAAGAGAGGAGCCTTCGTCAAACGACCACCAGAGAGTGGAAGACGACCCCCTAGCAACAGAGGGCACAAGCGCAGAGTACACCCAGAGACACCGCGGCCCCGGAGAAAGAGAGTATAAAAAGACTGCGGGAAGGAGGAAACGGGGTGAGCCGTAGGCGGAGCGGGGACTCCCCGGCTGCACCCAGCACTGTTTGCTTGCCATCGCTTGCTGTAATCAATAAATTTCTGATTGACTCTTGAAAGGCTGAACAAATTATTCGCCTCAATTTATAACAATCTGGTGCCGTGACTCGGATAAGGGTTATCCGTTGGACGCTCCTCACGGGGAGGCGCCCTCGCTGCCTTGGCAGTGAGCCCCGCTCAGGAATCTTCCCTCTGAGACCCTTACCGACGAACCCAAATTCGGTGGCAAGCAAAGAATAGCCGGCAACCCCTTAATCTTTGTGCACGAAGTCCCGGGCGAAGACACAGGACTGTGTAAGTACCTTTCAGTAGTCCTTCGGGGCTACTGAGGTTGCTCCGTTCAAAGGGGACGGGGCCCGCTCGGTCGGGGTTGGGATCCCGGAGTGTGGTGAGTGAGACGTCTCTGTGACACTGTTATGAACAGTTTCCAGGTGTTCCCCAGAGACGCGGGCAGGGCTTTCCTAGCTCCCATGGCAACACTAAAAGAAAACTACTAACTCTAGCTAAGTACCGATATTGAAATGCTAATTAGCTAAGTGCTCTGTTTGTTTTCTCTAAACTACCTGGCCTCCCACCCCTCCATGCTGCCATTCTGGGACTAACATGCAAATAAAAACCCCTTAGGATCATGGGAGTATTTTTAGGAGATAAAAATGAATATAAATCAAAAACTGAACACAATAGAGGAGTCTAGACAAATGCCCTAGCTGAGGAAGAGGGAAACACATCCCCTGACTGGCTTTTAACCGTCGCCATCACCTAAGAAAGAACAGACTATATTAGGCTCCGAGAAGCCGGGAGATAGAGACAGAGAGCCCTGGTGCTGCCACCATGGAAGGAGCGGGGACAGCTGTTGTTCTGGACTTCAGCAACAGACTCTGCACACCACGCCTCCTCATCCTCGGGCCACCGGTGTGCCACAAGGAAAGGAGAAAGGACAGCTGCTGCTCGGGACTCCAGTGACCGACTCTGCCTTCCTTTCGGCTGCCTGGGAAAGCTACGACCGCAGGGGTGAGCTCTGCGTCGAGCCCCCTGCCCAGCTGATCTTTTTAATAAAGAGCTGAACATTAATAAAGGCATTAGCCCTGTTCATTTCAATTTGGGGGCTCGTCTGGGATAGCCACGCCCGAAGAGGACCCCCGGACAGCTGGACATCTCGACCACCTGCTTCGAGGGACCCTCGGGAGTTGCTGGCTACCTTCGGACCCTAGGATCCGCGTGAGACGAGCAACGCATCGGATGGGTAAGAAAAACCGGGAGACGAGCGAATGAGTGAGTGAGTGAGACGGGGGCCGGCAGCTCGGACCCCCGAAGTGAGAGGGACCCGCTAGTACCGCGTTTCCGGACTCCTGCGAAGGGGCCGGCCAGGAACGGGGGAAGCGAGTGGAATAGAGGAGCGACTGAGGAGTCTCCTTAGAAGTAAAGCAGGCCCTCCTCCGAGCGTGTGGAGGTGCCCTATGGGCAAAGTAAGTCCCTGGCAATCAGGGCAAGGGGAATATCCCCAGCAGGGCAGGTGGGATGTGGAGGTCCTAGAGGACATGTCCCCGGCGCTGGCAGGATGGGATAGGATGGCAGGTGGGATATCCCTGGCAAGTAGGGCGGGGTGTCCTAGCAGGCAGGAGTGACATGTACCTGGCAGGCAGAGGGCATGTACCTGGCAGACAGAGAGCATGTCCCCGACAGGCAAAAGGCATGTCCCTGCCAGGCAGGACAGGACAACAGGGCAGGTGGGATGTCCAAGCAGGCAGGAGCGTCATGTCCCCACCGGGCAGAGGGCATGTCCCCGCCAGGCAGGACAGGATAACAGGGCAGGTAGGATGTCCATGGCAGGCATGGATGGAGGTCCCCGTCAGAGCAGATAGGGGAATGTCCATGGAAGGCAGGGCAGGATGTCCCTGTCAGAGCAGGCATTAACCCGAGTAAGCAGAAAGGCAGGAAGGCAAGCAAGCTAAACCTAGTAGGAGAGTCAGGCAAGGGGGCTTGGCCGGAGTTCGAGTGTAAGGCTCGGCAGGACGTTCGACCTTACCTCGGCAGGGAGACCAAGCTTCCCAAGCCTAGTAGGGTCAGGCAAGGGGGCTTGGCCAGAGTTCGAGTGTAAGGCTCGGCAGGACGTTCGACCTTACCTCGGCAGGGAGACCAAGCTTCCCAAGCCTAGTAGGGTCAGGCAAGGGGGCTTGGCCGGAGTTCGAGTGTAAGGCTTGGCAGGACGTTCGACGTTACCTCAGCAGGGAGACCAAGCTTCCCAAGCCTAGTAGGGTCAGGCAAGGGGACTTGGCCGGAGTTCGAGTGTAAGGCTCGGCAGGACATTCGACCTTACCTCGGCAGGGAGACCAAGCTTCCCAAGCCTAGTAGGAGAGTCAGGCAAGGGGACTTGGCCGGAGTTCGAGTGTAAGGCTCGGCAGGACGTTCGACCTTACCTCGGCAGGGAGACCAAGCTTCCCAAGCCTAGTAGGAGAGTCAGGAAAAAGGCCAAGTAAGAGTTTGGGCAGAACTTAGCAGGGGTACAAGCCTAGAAAGTCCATCAAGAAATTCAAAACTTAGAACAGAAGGCAATAGATGAGAGTGTGACTAGTGATTGTCCTGGCCAAGAGACAATGTAAAGTGCCAAGAGGGTAGGACCAAGAGTGGGAATTTAGTTAAAAGAGATTAAGTTTAGTCAAGTGATTCAAAATACGAAGTTGGGAGGGGCCAGATGCGCTTTAGCTGCCTGTCAGTATATTCCATTTTAGATAGAAGCACCATTTAAGGTATATATTTTTTTGTTTTTGAGGCCTGAAAATGGGAAGAGGTTATAGTAAAGGAGCAAATCCTTCCAAAGCAAAGAGAATTCCCCCTAACAGCCCCTTGGGGCAACTATTAGACTAATGGGATTCTCGGGAGACTATGAAGGGTCTAGACAAGAGTAAGATGATACATTACGGTATAGGAAGTATGGCCAAAGTTAGAATTACAGGGAGAGTGGCCGTGGTATGGAACCCAAGATCAGTGGATGTGTAATCAGTTAAACCAACACCAAAAAAAAAAAAAAAAAAAAAAAACAAACAAACCACAAAACCACAACTGAGAGGGCCTTGATATAGAACAACTATCTCATGCAGCTTGCTGGCTGGAGAATTCTATAAATAATGAGACTGTGAGAATATGCAAGTTAGAAAGAAATAGAGAGGAAGACAAAGGGAATAGAGAGGGGGAGACTAGAAAAATAAAGGAATGAGACCCCCTCGATTGCCTGTCCCCTTCTGCTCCTGTTACTTCCCCAACAGTTTCCCCAGTTGGTCCTTCAGCCCCTCCTATTGAGTCCCTGATTCCTTTCCCCTGTTTTCCCACCTCTGTTTCATCGTCCCTTCCCTTAGTTTCCTCAACCATCTCCCCAACTCCCTCTTCCCCTTCTCCAGCTGGAGTTTCCTTGCCTCCTCCCACTTGGGAGCTGAGGCCACCTTTGCCCAGGGTTGGTTCATCACCTGGCATGCCCCCTGGCCTCCAGTGTCTGTCTCCACTACTATTTCCCTGCCTGGTGTCTTAGAAAAAGGGCCCTATTGTGGCACCCAATCCAAAGCACCAAGGGTGGAGGGGCTCTTTCCCGTTAGAGGGGTTCCTGTGGGTAGAGCAGCTGGGGGAGTTAGGTTTGTGGATGCACCTTTGGCAGTTTCCAAAGTCCGGGGATTTGGGAAAGAGCTAAGAAATTTAGTGGAAGACCCCATTGGAATATCTAGCCAGTTGGACCAATTTCTAGGGCTGAGTATTTGTACCTGGGGAGACCTGAGCTATTCTAAGCATTCTGTTCTTTCTGAGAAAGGTCCAGATGATCTGAGCGGCAGGGGTGAAGATATGGGAAAGAGAGGGTGGATTGGGGCCCCCAGGGAACCAGGGGATGTCCTTGGTGGACTCCAACTGGAGTCCCAGCCAACAAGAAGGTAGGCAAAACATGAGAGACTATAGGTCCCTCATGATAAGAGGGATCAAAGAGTATCCCTAGGGGAAGCAACACGAAATTGGCCTTTGATGGTACTCAGGAGAAGGATGAGACCCCGGCAATTTGGCTTAACCAACTAAAACGAAAATTCCAGTTATATTCAAATATAGACCCAGATAGCCCAGAGGGTCAAGTCCTCTTAAAGGTCTAGTTTGTCACCAAATCCTGACCCGATATTAGACAAAAACTAGAAAAGATAGAGGACTGGCAAGAAAAGAACATGAATGAGTTGCTCAAAGAAGCCCTAAGAATGTATTTAAGTGGGAAAGATAAAAAAAGCCAATAGCCTACCTCTCAAAACTACTAGACCCAGTATCCAGAGGATGGCCAACTTGCCTGCAAGTAATCGCAGCAGCAGCAGCTATCCTGATAAAGGAAGCCCAAAAGTTGATCCTGCATGGGAAAATTAAAGTACAAACATTTACTAGTGATCGTGGATCACCTCACTCACTGGGTGGAGGCTTTCCCAACCAAAAGGGAAAGTGCACAGGAAGTTGCATGAATAATCTTAGAAAACATCATACCACGATATGGGCTAGTCAATAACATTGACTTAGCCCAAGGTCCACATTTTGTCACTCAAACTTTACATCAAGTAACAAAAGTCCTGGGGATAAGGTGGAGATTGCACACCCCATGGCATCCTCAAAGCTCTAGAAGAGTGAAAAGGATGAATAGAACTCTTAAAAATGTGTTAACTAAATTAATTGAAGAAACAAAGATGAATTGGCTCAGGTGTTCACTTCTCGCTCTCTTGTGCAGCAGAACCAGACCTCGGTCTGACATAGGGGTCTCTCCCTATGAAATAATGTTTGGACTCCCTTTTTTTTTTTTTTTTTTTAAATCACCCCTTTCAGTACAGCAGATTATCTGGAAGGGGAGGCAGCAACTCAGAAATATTTAGAGGTCATAGGAAAATCCCTAGAAGGCCTCCGAAAGAAGGGGTATCTCTCCCAAACTTCCCCTCTAGACACCAATGCGCACATCAGTCCTGGGGATTGGGTGTTGATAAAGTCCTGGTACACTACCACTCCATTAACCCCCAAATTCGAAGGACCTTTCCAGGTACTACTCACCACACACACTGTGGAGCGGACCCAAGAAAAAGGCTGGACCCACGTCACCAGAGTTAAAGGACCAGTGCCACCCCCAGACACCAGACCAGACCCAACAGTGTCACCCGCCTCCTCTTGTGCATGGACAGTAATTAAGAAACCAGAGGACTTAAAATTAACTTTAAAGAAGACTTGCTAGAGGCTGATATACAGTAAGGTGTTAATAACTGTTTCTGAGTTAAAGTACCATAGAAAAGGTTTAAGTACTTGGTAATTGTTTAATAAGACTAAGTGTCCTTTAGCCAAAGGAGTTACCTAAAAACTTGGTTTCTAAAGAACACTAGAATTACCCTCAGGCCTGAGTAAAAGCCTACAAATGCCAAAAGAAGGTAGCCCTCAAAAGCCAAGGACTGTAAGTTGATGTGGGCTTAAGCCCGATCAAAGAAATAGAGGAGGGATTTGTTATGAACAGTTTCCAGGTGTTCCCCAGAGACGCGGGCAGGGCTTTCCTAGCTCCCATGGCAACACTAAAAGAAAACTACTAACTCTAGCTAAGTACCGATATTGAAATGCTAATTAGCTAAGTGCTCTGTTTGTTTTCTCTAAACTATCTGGCCTCCCACCCCTCCATGCTGCCATTCTGGGACTAACATGCAAATAAAAACCCCTTAGGATCATGGGAGTATTTTTAGGAGATAAAAATGAATATAAATCAAAAACTGAACACAATAGAGGAGTCTAGACAAATGCCCTAGCTGAGGAAGAGGGAAACACATCCCCTGACTGGCTTTTAACCGTCGCCATCACCTAAGAAAGAACAGACTATATTAGGCTCCGAGAAGCCGGGAGATAGAGACAGAGAGCCCTGGTGCTGCCACCATGGAAGGAGCGGGGACAGCTGTTGTTCTGGACTTCAGCAACAGACTCTGCACACCACGCCTCCTCATCCTCGGGCCACCGGTGTGCCACAAGGAAAGGAGAAAGGACAGCTGCTGCTCGGGACTCCAGTGACCGACTCTGCACGCCGCCTTCCTTTCGGCTGCCTGGGAAAGCTACAACCGCGGGGGCGAGCTCCGCGTCGAGCCCCCTGCCCAGCTGATCTTTTTAATAAAGAGCTGAACATTAATAAAGGCATTAGCCCTGTTCATTTCAAGACGACGTGAGTGTGGACCTCATAGTAGTGCGTTTCCCATACCCGGCGACGGGCTGGGCCACGAATTGAGGGAAGCGTAGAGGTGTGTGTGTAAGAAGGCACTCCGGAAGATGGGACAGAGGAAAAGCAAGCCCTCTGGTCCCATGGGTAGGGGAAACCCTGTAAAGCTTCCCCAAATTCCTCCAGATAGTCCATAAGGACTAATGATTAAAAATTAAGATGCCTTCCCCTCCAGGAAAGGACGAGGTAGGATACAGACCTACCCAATTCCACCCCTCCACCCTACATACCTCCTCCCCCTCCACCCCTACCTCCACATTCACCACAACATCCCTCTGCCCCGGTTCGGAGGGGGCTGAGGTGAGAATGAGGTGAATGTTGAGCTCCAGGGCAATAACCAGCGGGTAACTAGAAGCCAGACTAGGAAAAGGCGGGAGGACCTCCCCAGCTGATAGCGCGGCTCGGGGAGGGAGAAATCGCGATTTCAGTGTGTTGTGTGTTGTGTCTCAATTGCAGTGTGGTGTGCCCCAGTTTCGATGTGGTGTGTCTGTTACATCCAGACGTGTGTGCTTGTTTGTGTGTTTGTGTTTGTGTGTGTGTGTGTGTGTGTGTGAAGCGCGGTGCGGCTTTACTAAGATACAGAGACGCGGCGCGGCGGTGCCAGAGAGTGCATGCGCAGGGCAATCAGCGACACTACCTGATGGAGCGGGTGGTGCGCATGCGTAGTACAGGCTGTCCCTGGCGAGCGGGGGCAGCGCGGCGCGGGGCTTAAGTCGGGGCTTGCAAAGGTCCTTTAGGCGCAGCCTAGCTGATAGCGCAGCGGGCGCGCGGGCACAAACCGCGGTTTGAGGAGCTGCTTTGAATGCCACTAGCTGATAGTGCAGCTAGTGGGAGCGTATTACAAGTTGGGAGTTACAAGCACCGCTTAAAAGCATCGCTGGTTAGTAAAGGGCTTGCAAAAGTAGCCAGTGAACCCGGCTGGGCTAAGAGTTAAGTGTTTGTTTTGCAATAGCACTGCCCTTTAGTGTTAAAAGCTGTCACTGGGAGATCCTTTGCATTACAGGGCGAATAAAAGGGGGATGAATGTGTGTGAATGAGAGGCGGGCTGGTTACCCCAGACCTGCTAAGCGAGAGCGGTAATCTCCCATGCTGCGTTTCCGTCTTTTTCGCGAGAAAAGCGGCCAGTAAAGAGACGAAGCGAGTTATAAAAAGAGTGAGAGAACCCCCCCGGGTCTGGGTCTCAGAGAAAGAGTGGGACCCCTTGGTGAGGGGGGGGGGGAATAAAAGGTAATTAATTAGAAAAAAAAATAATTAAACAGTAAAAAAGAGGGTTTTCTTGGCATAATATATTGGGGAAAAATAAAAGGAAATATGTGTAGGAGGGGCCCCTAAAAATTCTGCTGGATTGAGGGATAAGAATGCCCAAGAACATCCAGGGTTGATTAAACCTGCTGGATTGAGGGATTAATATTCCAAGAGCATCCAGGGTTGATTCAAACCTGCTGGGTTGAGGAATCAATGTTCCAAGAGCATCCAGAATTAAGTTTTGCTGGGTTGAGATATTAATATTCGAGAGCACCCAGAACTGAATAAAAATTTTGCCGGTTTGAAGATAAATCTGAGAAGATCTGGAGTTGGGAACAACACAGCTGGATTGAGGGGTATCCAAGAACACTGGGGCTGGCCAGGGAAACCTAAAAGTGTAATAAGTGTGTTGAAAAATAAAAGGTACCTTGTTGTTGTAATTGTTTTGTTGTGCGTGAGAGTAAGTGAAAAATAAAGTTAAGTGAATGTGGACGAATGAAAGTATATGTATGCATCCTGCCCTGTTAGGCAGCCTCACTGTACTCCCCTAGTGTGACCCACAGACGCAGGTTATGATCCAATAGACAAAAGGACTACAGCTGACCATTAGAGAGTAACAAGCCAACCCAGAAACCTGAAGGTCACCTTGAAGAAAAACTGTCGGACTCAGTGTGGGTAATCCAGATAGACCAAGAAGGGGAACAGAAAAGATACACTTACCCCTTGGCTGATGACTTATAGAGTAGTGTGTAAAGAAATACATTGTGATTGTTATCCTTTTGTGTGCTTTGTTTGTAAAACTTGCCAAGAACGGTGGTGGGTCCATTGCCGCAAAGGAAAGCCACCTACTGGGATTTGCTCCAGCTGCTACAAGCTAGAGCGAGGATTAACAAGAAACATATTAGAGTTATGGGAATTAGAGAATAAGTGGGTAAGGTTCAAATCAGAAGAGTAGTGGGAGGTTTACAGAAAAGGGGTTAACCCTGAGAATTTTTGTTTCCACCTGAATGAACCTGCCCCCCTTGTTGCCCATATTGTAAACCGGTGTTGTCGGAAAGAGCTGAAAGAAATCCCGTGTGACTCATCCCCAGTCAAGGATAAGAACTGGGAGCAGTATAAGGCTAGAAGGGGAAAAGGGAATGGATGCGCTGGAGAGTACCGCTGCTGCCGAGAAGATGGTAATCCCCGCGGCTCGAAGCACCCGAGTCGGTGGGCGAGGCAGAGGGGAAAGAACCAGGCTCTTCCCAATCCCAAGTGGAATAATGCAGAGATACTCCAAATATTACCGACTGGGTATTGATAATCTCCCCAAAGGTACCGACTCAACCACTCCGGGTAGACAAAAAGGGCAACAAGCTAAAAGGGAAATGGTAGGAAATTATGAGTTAAGTACAAAACCAGGACTCCATCCTCCTTGGCAAGTTATCGTTATTGTAATTCTGATTATGTTATTACCAGGAAGATATTCTCAATTTTCACATCAACCCTTTAAATAGATATTAACCCGAGTAGATAGGAAGGAAATTCAAACTCAGATATTGTCCAGATCTCCTAGTTTTACATCGTCATTATGCACATTGGCCCCCATCGATGTGTCCAGCATCAAATCCAGGAAAGGGATATTGCAATTACCCCGGGGAATACTTCTGTGGATATTGGGGCTGTGAAACAATAGCATCAGATTGGTCAGTAGAAGGAGATCAATGGCTTACTGTTTCTTGGGGACCCCACGGCTGTAAAGCTCCACAGAAGGACTGGTCGGGTGGCATAGTCAATCAGGGGAATAATCAATTTGTGTATCTGAATGTAACTAAACCATCAGATCCAAGATAGACAGTAAGACGAACATGGGGTTTTCAGTACATAGAACCCAGTAAGAAGGAGCCTATCCCACCAGATACCCGGCCAGTAGGCCCTAACCTGGTAATAGCCAAAGATAGAGAGCCAGGTTATGTTGAAATAATCAGTAATCAAAGTAACTCAGGAATAGAAAATTCAACTAGTGATAACCAGACAATAATACCCACTAGCAAAGATTCTCGATTTAACACCCTTTAGAAACTAGTAGAGAGAGCGTACCTAACCCCCAGATTACAGAACATTGTTAGCTTTGTTTTCATGTTAAACCCCCATTTTATAACACTGTTAAAATAACTAAAAAAAAGTTTGATGAACAAAATAAAGAAAAAGAAAAGGGGGGATTGTGATGAGTTAGAGAAGACTCTTTGTTCATCAAGACAGAAAGGAGAAGCCTTGTGTAGATAACAGAAAATCAAAGGAGAAGCCTTGTGTAAGATAACAGAGAGCCAAAGGAGAAGCCTTGTGTAGATAACAGAAAACCGCCAGACAGAAACTAGTTAGTATGTTGATTACTTAAGCTGGGTGTGTAATTAGAACTTAGGTGCATATGGAAAAGACCATTACAGGGCCGTGGACTTTCACCAAGGAAGAAGAGAGAAGCCTTCGTCAAACGACCACCAGAGAGTGGAAGATGACCCCCTAGCAACAGAGGGCGCAAGCGCAGAGTACACCCAGAGATACCGCGGCCCCGGAGAAAGAGAGTATAAAAAGACTGCGGGAAGGGGGAAATGGGGTGAGCCGTAGGTGGAGCGGGGACTCCCCGGCTGCACCCAGCGCTGTTTGCTTGCCATCGCTTGCTGTAGTCAATAAATTTCTGATTGACTCTTGAAAGGCTGAACAAATTATTCGCCTCAATTTATAACAATCGGGGCAGAAAGAACCTGCCTGTTAAATATTTCAAAAGGTTATAGTGTGAGCAAAAATACTGTAAAAGCAATAAAAGCAAAAGGAGAGAGTTTCACAGTTCCTGTCATTAAAGATGAAGTAATTAAAGGAGAAAACTAAAATTTAGACAGAAGATGTCTTATTGGTTCCTGGGGCACCTAGCAACTTATTAAGAAGAAACTTACAAGTAAAACTAGGAATAGGGGTTATACCAGAAAAAGAGAAAATGACAGCTAAAGTTTTAAAACTTAGCCAAGAAGATGAAAAAAAAAACAAAAAAAAACCCAACAAAAAAACAAAAAAATCTGGGCTGGGGAAAGAAATAGGGGAGGATTAGATATAGACCCTATAAGGGTCACAGTTGAGAGAGAAGATTATCCCATATGTGTCCTATATCCTTTAAAAGGATGGGAAGGTTTGAAGCCAATAATAGAAAAACTAATAAAAGATGAGACATTAGAACCTTGTATGTCTCCTCATAATACCCCTACTCTCCCAGTAAAGAAGCCCAAGGGGAACTATCTATTATCCAAGGAAGCTGAAGTTAAGGTTAGAGATACTATTATAAAACTTTTAAATTTTCTGCAGGAAAAAAGATTAAAGGTATCAAAAGGAAAACCGCAACTTTTAGAACCAGAGGTAAAATATCTTAGACGCTTAATAAGTAAAGATAACTGGAAACTCAACTATTAGAGAATTTCAAGAATTTTATCTCTTCAAAGAGGGAAATCAGAAGACTACTCCGATTATTAAGATTATACAGATTATAGATTAATAAGTACACACAAGCAATAATATTTTTATATAGAAAATTAACAAAAGAAAATAATACTAAAACTAGCCTAAGTACCAGCTTTAAGCTTACCCTCATTAGAAAAACCCTTTGCATTTGCACATAAATGTAGAAAATAGAGTAACTCAGAATTTTAATTTGAGTAAAGAAGAGTAAAGAAACCAGTAACTTGTTTTTCAAAGGTGTTAGACCCAATAAGCCACAGCTAGCTAGTATGTATTCAAGTTATAGCAATGTGAAAAACACCAATCACTTGTTTTTTAAAATTTTACAAGTTTAATAACAATAAAATGGTTATAAAAATAGTAATACAATTAGAGTAATAAAAATTTAGAGTTAGGACAATTACAAGACAATAAAAAGCAAATAATTACAGACGTCCAGATGTTTTTGGGCACTAAGCTGCCAAAAACATGCCTTGTGAACAAAGGAATAACCCTTAAAAGCAATAGCCTGTTGCATATTCATATATCTCATACATGTTGCATAAATTCCTTGCAAATTAAGAATTTTTCTGGTTTTTGTCAACTTCTTCCCCTTAATCCTGGTGGTTCCATAAAGATGGAGAGAAGGTGGAAGAATGTCTTTTCCGATAAGGAGGCAGTAACTCTTCATGTGCCCTTTTGCTGTTATCTCTGTGCGAAGAATTTCTTGATTATCTCATCTCTTTCTTGAGCTAGTTAAAAAGTATCTTACATCACAGAGTTTCTATTTTAACATTATGTTATAACCTAAAACTATATTTAACACACCACTCAAGAGAATTAATACAGCATAACTTTCTAACATTACACATATAATATTGATTTTAATATTTGCAAAAAGCCAATCATAAAATATGCATTTTTCACAAGCAGCTACTGTGATCCTAGTAAAAAAAGGTCGCAAGCTTACTTTTAGAAGTAAACTAGTTGTGTGTACACCTCATGCGGTCCGAAGTGTGTTGAATCAGAAAAGGGAAAGAAGAAGGAAGTTAAAAAAGGGGGGAGGGGTGATTGGCAAACTCCAAAATGTTAGAATGTGGAGTAATGATGTCTTAACACTAGAAGAGGACAAGGGTTTAAATGCAGTCTCTTCATAAAGGGCAAAGAAGTGTCTTAACACATGGTTGTTAGAAAGTTGTTCACTGCCGAACTGGGGTCTGGAAAAAGTTTAGCAGAATGGGCCCTCCTTAAAGGGAAAAGAGGCTATGTAGACTAAAGAAAGAGAATGTCAAGAGCACCTGGGGATGACCAAGTTAAAGATTGTCAAAGTTAAGAAGTGTTTAGCTGCTCTTGTGTGAGCAGCAAGGTCTCAGGGGCTGCGGCAAAGACCAATTCATGGGGGCGACCCAGAGAAGCCACTGCCAGTGTTTTCCCACACAGTAGAAGCAGAACAAGGCATAAGTTGCATGAGGTGCCGCTGGGGGTTGGGAGCTGGCTTCGTTGTGCCAGGGTCCCGGAAAGTGCGGTGTGGCGTGGGTTTTCACTCTCCCCGGCTGCACGCGGCTCTTGGGAGCCCGGCTGTGGCGTAGCTTCCACGTGCTGCCGGGGTTTGCTGCCACGGGTTCCTGGACACGGCTCCGTGTCTCGGGCGCATGGGCTGGCCAGCCTCTGTTACCGTGCGCTAGGGATCCGGCAAAGAGGTAAGGAATTTGTCCATTTACTCCGTGCTTGGCAGGAACGGTTTATTGGTCACACATGGCGCGGTTCGATGGAAAGATGCGACCGCTCCCGGCACTCGCATGGGAGAAAATGGCGCTTGGGTGCCGGCGGGATAGGGTTTTATGGAGGGGCGGGGCGAGAGGATCCACGGCCTGCCGGCCAATAGGGGTGGTTGCCGTGGCGGTGATGCCAGCAACAGCGACCAACCAGAGAACCCCGCAGGGGCGGGCACCGAGCCGCGGGCTGAGCGGGATCATGTGGCTTGGGGTGGCCAGCACGGGGTTTCCCGGGGCCGGACGGCAGGGTGGTTACAGGAGCGGCAGAGGGGTAAGAATCCGGCAGCGGGCAGCATGGGGCCAGAAACCGCGGCGGGGACAACACGGGGGAAACGCGGGATTACAGAACTTGACTTATTTTAACATAAATTAAAACCCTAATCTAAACCCAAACTCCGGGATGCAATAGTGCGGCGTTGCCAAATGCACTAGCCACCCCGGCGGCAGTGCTCGGTGCAGATCGTGTAAGTTTGCCGCTAAGGAGGGGGCTGACTCCGTAGCAGAACTACCAGGGGTGGTTCCCAGCCTACCAAGGTCCCAAGTCCAGGGGGGTAGCCCCAGCAAGTGAGTAAAAAAAGAGGGAGAGAGAGAGAAGGTGAAAAAGAGGCAAAGTATACCCCCGGGCCCCCATGACCGTCTGTAAGTTCTGTCCCCGCCTTCCCGGCCCCGCTCCTGCTAAGCAAAGTGGCAGCAGCGAGGTAAGGGCAAAAGACAGAGTTAAACGCAAAGCTGTAAAAAAGAGGGAGAGAGGGACGACCGCTAGACATAAGATCAAGGCAGAGATAGCTGACTCTCACAAAATAGTTTATTTTTTTAAGCAAAATTTCTTTTTTCTTTCTGTTTTTATGTTGTTAGGAAGAAAAAGCTTTTGTTCTGAAGAATGGGTCTGTCAAGCTAAAACAGTTAAATGTTGTCCAAAAAGTAAAAAGCAAGAGATGTAATACATCTCATGTTAAAATTAGCCCAGTCTTTCTTATTTAACTAATTATAGCTCACAAGAAAAAGAATTTGCCCCTGCAGTATTGTAAAATGCAGGCAAACCCAGTGGGAAGAAATGATGATGTTTGACTCCGGTTCAGAAGGCTGAATGATTTCTTTATTATAACTATGCTATAATACATTAATATATTATATAAAGGAAGATACTAAAACTACAAACCTACTTTCTCTAACTACCATATCTAACTACTAACAACTTGTGACCTTCTCTTGATAGTCCAGACACAGGTGGATTTGATTTGCCATCAGGCTCAAACAATTCTCACCAGAATCCAATCAAGCAATCACACCAGGTAAACAATTCTCCAAACACATTCCACATAGGAAAAACAAGGAGCAGAAATAGAAATTGTTTTCTCTTTCTTTCTCTCTGTGCACCTCTATGAAAAATCCTGAGAGAGAAATGTGCTTGCCACATCTGCAGCTATTAACACAGCTAGATCCAAGAAGAAGAAGAAGCTGGCGAACGGGGAGTCTACAACAACAAGTTTCTTCATGTTGTCTTTCAGTTGCATTAGCTGTTTATAAATTGATTGAGAGTGGTCAGATAAATTCATGCAACACATGCCTTCAAATTCTTCACACCCATGTCCTTGCACTAAAAGAAGGAAGTCAATGGTGGCTCTGTTTTGCAGAACCGCATGATGAATGCTATCTACATCTGTGGCAAGCTCACTTAACATTTTAGATGTAATATTAATTTGTTTTCCTGTCCAGCAGGCTAGGGTTTTCAATTGTGTGAGAGCTTGCGCTGAAGCAACTCCTGGGGAGAAGATGGAGGCTAGTATTACAGATGTGCACCCCCATAATGATACTTGGTCTTGACAATTGGGGTCCAGTTGGAGAACACTCCGTTTGGCTCATTGAGGCTTCTGAGGCAATCCTAGAACTTGATGAATGGTGGGAGCAAACAGGGTTAATCTACTAATGTAACATGGGCCTCCCATAGCTTTTTGAGGCACTGCAGACCAGGCTCGATCCCCACAAATGAGGAAAATTCCTGGTGGCAGTTTTCTTGTGACACTTTTTGATGGTATCACGGATTGTGTCCAATTGTTACAATATTCTGAGTAGTTATAATACAATGAAGATCTGGGAGACAACCAAGTGTTGTCATCGGTTGGCTGTTTTTCTTTTTGTGTTGGTTTAGTAGCATGAGGTCCAAATATCAAACAGCAATTTCCTGGGACAGAACCCAAAAGATCGAATTCTTGAGGTTTAACACTAATAACTTTAAGATTTTGCACAACAGCAACAGCTTGCGCGCCTAGAATACTTTTTGGATTTATTTTGGCCTGAGTCCAGGCTTTAAACTCTGCCATGGAACTCAGTGGAACTCCAATTAAACAAGTACGAAAAGGATTGGACAGTGTGGTTAAAGACAGGCAGAACGAATCTTGCTTAGTTTGTTTGGCCCAAGTGATCCAAATATTTTGTCTCCTGTCAATGTCAAGAATTCCAAATACTTTAGTTACTAAAACACTACTTAATAAAACCACTTTGACCCACCACATCTTCCTCATGTTCTTGATTGCCCCAAAAAACAAACTTAATTCTAAATACAAACTATAACTTATGATAAGGTTATGCTTATGATTATTTAACTTATTTTCTTACACTCTACTAAATTCATTTTCATCAGAATTAGATTTGTCACGGGATGTTCCAGGTAAATTGTTGTCGTCAACGTTGTTATCACTGTTGGCGGGTATCTCTGCCTGTGGACACGCACAAGTAAATCTGTTCGGCACCCAAACTGGACCAGTACCTGTTGAAACACACATATAACCTCTACCAGTAAACAAAACAGGACTTGGCCCTTGCCATTCACCGGTTCGCATGTCCTTGTGATAAACATAGAGTCCTGGAATTGCTTGTGGTCTTCCTTCTTTCACTGCTTGGTGATGTATTACCACTGCAGGTTCTTCTCTACCTTCTGCCAAACACAAATAATTCAGGGTAAACAGTACTTTTGACAATCGATTAAAAACATCAGTCTCATCATTTTGCTTTTGTTTTGCTAGATATTCTTTCAAGGTACGATTGGCTCTTTCTACAATAGCTTGACCTGTAGATGAGTGAGGCATCCCTGTGGTATGTTTCACCCCCCACTTCTGCATAAATGTAGCAATTTGTTGACCAACATAAGAAGGAGCATTGTCAGTCTTCATTTCTACAGGTACACCCATTACTGCAAAGCAGGCAAATAAATGCCTTTTTACATGCAGAGCCCTTTCTCCTGTCTGTGCTGTTGCCCAAATGAACTTTGAGTAGGTATCTACAGTGACATGGACATATTTCAGCCTACCAAACTCTGGAACATGAGTTACATCCATCTGCCACAACTCTAAAGCCTTCAGTCCCCTTGGATTTGTGCCAAGTTGTTGCTGGACAAAGCAGCTGCAATGATGTGTCCTTGTTGTTGCATTGCGTCTTGGATGGCTGATGTGAATGCTGCAATTTGATTGCTTTGTTCTGCTCCTGTGGCTCTGACAAGCATCTTGTCGACTGGACAGCCTTGAGGAAGGGTGGCTAGAATAGTTCTTGTATGTGAGTTAGCATTTTCAAAGGCAAGTGAGTGAAACAAGTGGTCTTGCACATCTGCTGGCACATCAGGAGCATCTTTCAAAGTGGCTGACAACCTGTGAATAAATTGTCCATATTGTTCTGTGGTTCCTTGTTTTATGGTTGTATAAGGCGCTGGTTTCTTCTTATCTGGTACTGAAATCAAAGCTTGATGAGCTAACTGTTGCAACAATTGATGTATTTTGATTGGGTGAGTTGTACCCTGGTTGTTGCATAAGGTCCATGCCCAGTCAGCATATCTGGCTGGACTCCATAAAAAGGATCTCCTACCACTGCATGTTTGTTGGCTGCTTCAACTGCAAGACGTCTCCACTCCCTATCAAATATGAGGAACTGTGAAGGTGTCAGCAACAAGGATGCAGTGCTAGATGAATCAGACGGACAAAGCACATCTGCTGTAAATATATACTGAATGATGTTCCTGGCTGCCTCTGATCTGATCCCATAATCTGTGACTGTCCGTTTGGCTGATTGGAGAATTTTCCATTCATGAGGTTCCCAGGCTGCATTATTATTTCTTACGATGACAGGGCAGGCAAAAGATTTGGCAGTTTTCCAGTCCCCATCTAAAATAGCATTCTTCACCACTGAAGCCCACCGGGACTGAATTGGATTTTTTAAAACAACTGGCATTGTCAATTGCTGCTCAGAGGAAGGTTCCTCTAATTGAACCTGTTGATTTGAAAGGTTGGCGAGCTGGGCTATCTGTTGCTGTAAGGTATTTTTTCTTGGTATCTTATTCTGTGATCGCTTCTTTTTGCGATAATTAAAATTGGGAAGATCTGATTCTGATTCATCCGAATCAGAGTTTGATGGAAGGGGACATTGCAGCACTGCAGCGGTGTGACATGAATTGACTGCTGCAGGCTGTATCGCTATTGTCTGTGTTGTCGCTTCTGCCATTCCGCCACCGCGGCCGTGTTCGACTCAGCCCCCCCATGCATGGGCTTCTGCTGTTGTCTCCGAGCAACGCAGGGTGGCCCCCCCTCGCTCACGCGCAGCCGCCCCTCCACCCCCGGGGAGAGCGGGAGCGGCGGCTGCGCCTCGCTCCCGTCTCCACCTTGGTCCCTGCCCCTGTGTTCAGTCCCCTGAGCCAGCCCTGTTTCATCATCATCCCCGCCTGTCTCCTCGGGTTTCACCCCACCCCAAGAGTCGGGCGGCTGGCCCACTTCCTGATGCCCTTCATTCTGCTTGGCAACCGGCCGAGTCACTTCCGCTGCCTGCACGCGACTTTCAGTGCGGGCTACTACCTCTTGCACTGACGAGCTAACTGAAGTTTTTTGTCCCCGCATCGGATGCGTATTACTAACACCAAAAAACTTTTCAAACCGAGATGGCTCCTGCCCTTCTGTTTTCTCCACCACGGACTTTTCAAACGCCTGAATCGCAGCTTCTGCTGCCTTTTTCTCCGCGGACATACCTTGCAAGGTACGTATAATTTTCTTCCAAACGGCTCCGAATTCTAATATTGTTTTCTTATCTTTCCCGCCTTCAACAGCTGAATCCCAAAGTAACTGCCCTAGTTCTTGCCACTCGGTCTCGCTAAAAATGAGTGAGGGCTTCTGTAATTTGCCCTTATTTTTGGCCCATAGGACCAATTGCTCTAAATCAGATTCTTTTACTTTTTCTCCTCTCTTAGAGAGAATATGCAAAAGGAGCCGCACTGCTGCCTGTAGATCGCTATCCGTTTTTCTTTCACTCGCTTTGCATGCGGCTTACCTTCCAACCACTGCGAGGCGCCCCGTATCCTCCCACGACACAGCGGCGACACTCGCTCCAGCTCCCTGCTCTGTCTCGTTCACCTCCGCCGCGCTCCCGCCCATGCAGGCAATCCGTGAACCACGGAGTCTTCCTTGTTTCCCATCTAAGGAGGCTTTAACAGTGCTCTGGCATCCCAATCCCCGTCGCCATAAAGCGCCGTGGGATACCAATTCCTGTCGCTATAAAAGCACGGTGGAATCGAGATCCCTGCCGCGATAAGAATGATTCGGGATCTGAGCCTCTCTTCGCGCCCTCCTTCACGCGCACCAGAGGCCGTCTTCCGCCATCACAGAGGCGGTCTAGAGACTCATCGGAGACTTCTTTGTCTCTTTTCACGGGCGCCACATGAACTAGGGATTCATAAATTCCGGGAAGGCTGGACAGGACAAACGCAGATCCAAACCAATGTGGTTAATCATATGTTCTCCGTTTATTGTTTATAAGATGGCAGTTTATATACACTTCAATATAGTTTACAATTGTGAGCACACTCTCATTGGCAAGCAAACATTGTTTGTCTTTGTCTTAAGGTGGTTCACACTGGAAACCTATACTAATTCACACCCAAGAAAGCCCATTACACTGTGGTTATCTTAACATAATTTCTAACTGCGCCACAGACTAATTTCTCACTGTGTCATAGGCTTCAAGGCCTCACCAAGGCCTGTAGCTGAGGCCTAGGCTGGCGTTGCTCAACCTTCTAAACATGAATCGTGCCCTCTTTCTCTCAGAAATTCTGCTACAAGAAGCAGCTGTAGAAAAAGATTTTTCTTAAACTCAGAAAGTTTTATAGAAAAGTAATGGTAAAAGTTAATGCAGTATTGTCTTAACACTGTGTTATTAAGAAGTCCTTTCCAAGTACTACTAAAGCAGCAATGCGAACCACGGAAAGAGGGTGAATTCATGCCAGCAAAATCAAAGGACTTGTAAAGAAACTTAAAGAATAGACTATCATATTAAAACCGGGTGATACCAAATTAACTTTCAACTGTGACTGGGTGGTAAGGGTTTAGGAAAACCCAAATGATCCAAGGAATGTACAAAGAATAACACCTAACTGAGAAATAAGGCAAAGCTTACATCACTAGTTTTAAGCACTGCCTGAATAAGCCCTGAAATGCCTCTGACACCTCCTTGGGAGAGGAATACTGCCACTTCAAACAAAAAAATCAGGACTGTTTTAGTCAAAGAGTTCTTTTATTCTGGCCTTAGCCTGGGACTTGTACAGGGAAGAAGGGAAATTGCGATTAGTACTATACTGTATACTTTACTTGATTCATCCCAATACTAGACACGCTAGCTAGGTTATAAGTAAATGTTTAAATTACGGGAATAATTACTATTGTAGTTCACAAAATCTATGTTTTCGATGCAAAAAAATATCAAGTACTGAATCTATCCTCTATACAAATAGAACTCAAAACAACTAAAGTAAAAACTGTTTTGTGGATGGGAAATATTAGTGCCTGTTGACTGAGAAATACCTGAGGAACGGTGGGAAACCACAGTCAAGGAGTGCCAAAACCAATTTGCCTAGAAAAACAGAAAGTGACAAGGAAATAGAGGGCAAGACCAGACTGGCCTCTGTATTCGCCACCGAGAAGATCAAATACACCTACTGTGAGTCACAACCCCATAGGCATGGGAAGTGAGAGTATAAGCCATACTAGACCTCTGTCATTCCTTCTTCTATCACTCATTTTTTTGTCTGTTCCCTATTGGGATCTCAACAAAGCCATACAACAAGTGTTACCATGTGGTAGATGTCGGCAAACCCAATGGGAAGAATGATGATGTCTAACTCCATTTTAGAAGGCTGAATGATTTCTTTATTATAATTATGTTATAATACATTAATATGCTATATAAAAGAGGATACTAAATACTACATGCTACTTTCTCTATCATATCTCCCAACTCACAACTCGTGACCCTGTACGCCAGAGTCCAGACACAGGTGGATCCGATTGGCCATCAGGCCCAAACAATCCACCATGATCCAACCAAGCTCTCACTCTGGGTAAACAATTCTCCAAACACATTCCACAAGAGAAAAACAAGGAGCAGAAATAGAAATTGTTTTCTCTTTCATTTCTCTCTGTGCACCTCAATAAAAAATCCTGAGAGAGAGAGAAATGTGCTTGCCACATATCATCATTTTAGTATAAATTAAAAAAAAATAAAACAAAAAAACTGCATCTGCAATTCTTCTGCAGGGTCCTGCAAAAGAGAGCAAACACATCTCAAGAGGTCCCCTTATCAATTTGCTAGTTATCAGTCAAAAGCCAAATGAAATGCTGATGTGGAATGTTCAACGAGATCCTTTACCTGCAAACCATCTATCAAATCTCTAAAACAAAACTTACAACATAAAAACCCAAACAACAATTAAAAGAATGCTCAAATTTCAAGTCCAAACAACTCATTCTCGGGAGAAGGTGTCCATTGATTGGAAACGTTGATCTTGACATCCTCAAAAGTCCTTCTCAATGCTGAAACAGAGAACTGCTGAATCCTGAACAAAACAACTGAAGAAAGTCCAAACAGCAATTAAAAACCCATAAACAAAAACCAAATGTGACATCATATAATTATTTAATACCAAAACACTGAATGTCATCCCAGAGACTGCAACAACTGATAAAACCAACTCTGGGCTGATTGTCAACCATGCAAACATACCTTTCTTGTGCAAAAAACCATCACCAAATTAAAAAAAACTGAAAAAAATCTCTGAAATGCCATGGCCAAAACAATTAAATCAACCACTTTTTTTCTTGTTTTTTGTCTTTTCAATCACCTCTATTTAATTAATCTTAAATCTAATTTATTGGGGTTTTTTTTGTTGTTGTTTTGTTTTTTTTTAATCTCGGAATCAGAATGCCCAGCAAGTAGCAGGCTTTAAGACCCTGCGCAGCTGGCGGCCCCGGTCCATGCGGGCGGAGCCAAGATCCCAAACCCGGCCGTGGAGGGCACACACGGAGCCCTCCGGCCGGGGGCTGGACCAATCGGTCCCAGCCCGACCGGCGGGGCGGGATCTTCATCTTCACAGCCCGCCCCCACCACGCGGCCAGTGTCACGGCAAGTCTTCTAGCATTGTGTTCATTCCGCACCGCGCCTGGCCGTGGCTGCAGCCACAGCCTCTCAGGACGCGGTTGGCCCCGCCCCTCAAACGAGGGCATGACACAAGAACTGCCCCAGGGCTCAGCAGAGAAGGTGTTTTTCCCAGAGAAATGTTGATTCTCAGGACCTGCGGCACGGTTGGGCCGGCACGCAGCTCTCTGAACCCTGGCGGCAGCACCCCCACGCTCTCCGGGCACAAGACCAGCGGCAGCATTCCCAGAACTCATCCCCCCCGCCCCCCAAACGTGAGCGGGAGGGGCGAGGGGCCTCGAGCTCCGGCGAGAATCCCCCACCCAAGCAAGAATTGGACCAAGAAAAACACTGTTCCCCAGAAAGGCACTAAACTTCATAACTTTCACTTTCGCGGCAGCTGCAAGGAGCTGCCGAGGAGCGCCAGCAGCAGAGAACAGGCTGGGAGGGGACCCCGGGCTGATTGGAGACGGCGGGGTCCGCTCCAACGCGGCCCCAGGCTGCTGCTGCTCGCTGCTGTTGCTGTTGGCAGCGCCTGGCGACCCGGCGAAAGCCGCGGGAGGCGGCGGGGCAGCCGGGACCGGCGGGGCCGGCGCGGGGGCCGGTGCGGGCGGCGAGGCGCGCATCACAGCCGATGTCGGCGGCGGAGACGGCGCGGGGAGGTCCTCGGCCGGCGCCGCAGGCTGGGGGTCTGCTATATCATCACAGCTCGCATCGGGAACAGGCTCCGAGCCGGCGGGCGGGACCACCGGCGCGGCGGAACCGACTGCTGTGGAGGGATCGGCCGCTGGTGCAGGGGGCGCAGCCGCCGCCGCGGGAGCGATGACGGGCGGTGCCGGAGGCGTGGCTGACAATTCCGAGGCAGGGGCCGGCGCGGGAGCCGGCGCAGGCGGCGTCTCCGCCCCTGCCGAGGTGGCTTCAGGCTGGCTCTCAGCGGCGGGTGTGTCTCCCAGCTCCGAATGGGCAGGAGGAGGAGGAGGCACGGCTGCAGGCGGGGAAACCGGCGGGCGGAGCGGCGTCTCCGCCTCCGCCGGGAGCGGCCCCGCACCCTCCGAAGGGACGTGGAGGCGGGGCTCACACGCTGCAGGAGAAGGAGGAGGTGGTGGTGGAGGATGCTCTCTCTGCGCAGAAGCAGAAGAAAACTTCTGAGCCACGGACAAAGGCTCTGCCCCCCCGCCTTTTCGCGGGGGGGCACCTGCAGCAAAGACTGGATTATCGGAAAAGGGGTCCATTTCTGGACTATCGGAAGAAGCTCTAAATAAACTTGCATATATCGAAATGCCCAGAGATCTCGCACGATGCTTTGCCTGATGAGGAAATACAGGGATCTCCAAGCCTCTGTATTCAGGGAAAAAGCCAGATCCCCGAAGAAAACACGACTGTCTGCATATTCAAGAAACTCCAAAAAATCATCATCAGGGATAGAAATTCCATTGACCCGAGCCAAATCTCTCCAGAGGGCAAGTATAGGGCCATGTACACAAGAAAAACCAATGTCGAAATCTGCAGACATCTCTTCCCAAGGTTAAAGTCCACCCCAGATCAGGGTAGTACTATTATCAGAAAATCAGTACCTTTCAAAGGAAGGCAGAGGCGTCCAGTTACGGCAAACTGCTCGGGGCTGCACCTGGTCCTATAGAGAGGGTTCCCACGGCATCTTACCTCCCCTATCCCTCGGAGGGACGTCGGACATGCCTTTTCAAGAGGGTTCACCTCCTTTCCCGTGTTAAATCACGGCTGTGGACCGATCCAGGTCCTGGTTCTTCATCCAACGTTCGGGGTCACCACTTGTTGTAGATGTCAGCGAACCCAATGGGAAGAATGATGATGTCTAACTCCATTTTAGAAGGCTGAATGATTTCTTTATTATAATTATGTTATAATACATTAATATGCTATATAAAAGAGGATACTAAATACTACATGCTACTTTCTCTAACTCTAATATCTAACTAATTCACAACTCGTGACCCTGTTCTCCAGAGTCCAGACAGAGATGGATCCGATTGGCCATCAGGCCCAAACAATCCACCATGATCCAACCAAGCTCTCACTCTGGGTAAACAATTCTCCAAACACATTCCACAAGAGAAAAACAAGGAGCAGAAATAGAAATTGTTTTCTCTTTCATTTCTCTCTGTGCACCTCAATAAAAAATCCTGAAAGAGAAAGTTCCTTTTTTTGTTACACACACCCATGTCAACAGCCACTGTTGTGACCCATCCAAATTAAGTACCTGCAGGCAAAATAGAGAAAAATATTAGATTACAAAGAACTTAAGAAAAAGAAGCAATAAATAAAGCATTGAATGTCCAAAAGGAGAGACATGGATTTTACATTTAATCTTAGAAATATAGTCCAAAATTCAGTAAAAAGGCAATTAGTAAACAAAAAGGTAAAGCCAGCACAACAATCTAACTCTGTATTGACCCCAAATTATATACTGTATCATATTATAAGACTCCAAGCAGTTTTAGAGAAAATAACAAAAAAAACCTCCTCAGGCATTAAAATTAATGTTGTATCAGCAAAGCCAAACAAAAACTGTAGTGTATGAAAATAAGTTAGCTTTAAACTATTTATTAGCTAAAGAAGGGGGTGTTTGTAAAAACTTTAATATATCAGATTGTTAAAAATAAATAACAAAAAAGAAGTCATCCTAGAAAAAACAAAATATATATTAAAAAAAACCCCAGGTACCAGTCAAAAAAAAATTAAAAAACAATGTTAAAAACTAACTAGCAATGTATTGAAGCTAAGATAATGTTTAATTTAATTACCAACAGAGTCCAAAGAATGCAAGTGGATTAAAAAATATTGCTCAAGACAAATGATTTATAAAGAATAAGAGGGGGGATTGTGAAAAATGCATATTTTATGATTGGCTCTTCGCAAATATTAAATTGAATACTATATGTATTATGGAGGGTTATTTTGTAATACTGTATTAATTCTTTTGAAGTAGTGTGTTAAATATTGTTTTAGGTTATAACATAATGTTAAAATAGAAACTCTGCGATGTAAGCTATGTTTTTACTAGCTCAAGAAAAGGGATAAGATAAACAAGAAACTCTTTGCACAGAGATAACAGCGACGAAACCTGAAGAGTTACAGCCTCCTTATCAGAAAAGACATTCTTCCACCTTCTCTCCATCTTTATGGAACCACCAGGATTAAGGGGAAGAAGTAGACAAAAACAGAAAAATTCTTAATTTGCAAGGAATTTATGCATCATGTATGAGATATATAAATATGCAACAGGCTATTGCTTTTAAGGGTTATTCCTTTGTTCACAAGGCATGTTTTTGGCAGCTTAGTGCCCAAAAACATCCGGACGTCTGTAATTCTTTGCTTTTTATTGTCTCGTAGTGTCCTAATCCTTATTGTCCAAATTTTTATTACTCTAATTTTATTACTATTTTTATAACTATTTTATTACTAATAAACTTTTAAGATTTTAAAAAACAAGTAATTAGTGTTTTTCACATTCCAGTTTTAAAATAATAAGCCTTTTGCTTTGCTAAAGGACACGGAAAGCAGTTAACAAGGTAGTCAGGCCTTGTTCGTGCAAGAATTAGTCACGCGCTCGCAGCTGCGCCTTCCCCACGCATGATGGAACTATTTAACCATTCTGCGTGCAGCGTCTGGGCCGTCGTGCTTGCTTCCTCCGTTATGCGATCTCCCCATCGCAGGATCTATGATCCAGTCCCCTGGCAGCCTGGGGCGGGTAGTGCGTGTGAAGGAAGGCCGGGGGAGGAGGTGGACGCGGTCCCGTCCTGGTAGTGGCGGCCTGTGTAGCTCCTTGGGAAACCGGAGGGAAGAGAGGTTTTTTTTCCCCTCCCTTCTTTTGCAGGGGAACTCGGAGTCCCGTCGGCGCGGAGCGAGGGCGCCCGCTCCACCGCGAGCCGCAGCTAGCACGGGAAGAAAGGCTGCCCGCCCAGAAACACCTCCAGGGAGCAGTCGAGTCCGCCGCTAGAGCGCCCGCACGCTAGGACGCTCTGGCAGGCGCCAAGCGCTTCTCTCTGTCGTCCGGCCCGCCTCTCCGACTGTGTGGCACTGTCGCAAGCGGAGCAGTCGTGCAGGCTCCGCCATGATGAGCAGTGGAGGGATCGGAGTGCCGCTAGGCTTCCCCTTGGCCCCCACGTCTGTCATCCAGATCACGAACCTCTCCTCGGCTGTGACCAGTGAGCAGATGTGGACTCTCTTCAGCTTCCTGGGAGATATCGAGGAGCTGCGCCTCTATCCCCCGGAGTAAGCAGGGTCTGCGTCGGCCCTCAGAGCAACAGAGATTTAGGATGAGGAAGAGGCTTAGAGGGGTCTAGGGGATGGAGGGAAAGGAAGAGGCAGAAGGTCCTATGTGCTATCTTGAGTGTGGGCATCAGTCTCCCGCACGTGGGTGTGTGTCTGTCACGTGGTCCCACCCCTTTGTATGGGGCAGGAACGTTAGGAGAAAGGGGCTATGCCTGGACCTAAGATGGTTGCCTCGGTCCGGAGGAGGGGAGCAGTCGCGGTATCTCTGGAGCGGCCTGTAGAAACACGGCGAGTTTTGTGTTCTCGTGGTGGCGGTCAGAGCCGCGGTCACCCGGTGGCGGCTGTCGGCACTGAGTCACGGCCTGACAAGACGCGTGCTCCAAGGTTGCCACGAAGCGCTTCCTAGGTGCAGGTCTCGTTTCCCCTGTTTTCCTGAAAGCCTGTTTTCTGTGCCCCACCTTTCTCTTCGCTCGGATTCATCCCAGGGGGAGGGGGCGAGGGCGGGCGGGAGCGCCCCAGGCCTGACCTCCGCCCGGCTATCTGGTCTCGCCGGCCGCGCCACTCGGGCGATGAGTGCCGGCGAGACCAGCTCTTTTTGTTCGAACGGCTGTTTTATCCCGCGAGAAAGGGTCACTCGAACAGAAGTCAGCGTAGCTGTTAACAGAGGAACGGTGCCTGGCCTGTGCTTAGAAATGTTTCCAATAGGACGTTTGCAGTACGTGAAAGTTAATAACGGACATTACACGTTTCTCTAAATTGTAGCTGTCTTCATTATGTCAACTGCATGCAAGGGATCTGCTCTAATGAGAGATAATATTATTTTGCAAACCTCAATGTTTCTTCCAAGCAGATGGAACAGAAGAGGAAAATAAATATTTTTTCTTAACACATCTGTTGTATTAGGAAGTGAATGGCAGACTGGCCCTTTCAAACCAATTTTATATACATATATATATAAATGAAATAGGAATATCAGGGGCAGGGGGAGTCATTCACATTCAGACTTCAATTTTAATACAAAGAAGACAGGAATAAAATTTCATTATAAAAAAACTAGCAAAAGAAGATGGTATTGGTCCATTTTAATGTGTTACTAGATTATACATAGCTAGGTTTGGATGAGGAATGTTCAGAAAAATGTGAAAAACGCCAATCACTTGGTTTTTAAAATTTTTAAAGTTTAATAATAATAAAATGGTTATAAAAATAGTAATACAATTAGAGTAATAAAAATTTAGAGTTAGGACAATTACAAGACAATAAAAAGCAAAGAGTTACGGACGTCCGGATGCTCTCGGGCACTTAAGCCACGACAAGCATGCCTTGTGAACAAAGGAATAACCTTAAAAGTAATAGCCTGTTGCATATACAAAACACTTCATGATTATGCATATATTTTATTTAAAACAAGAAATTCGTCTGGTACTTGTCAAAAAGTTTCTGTTAATTCCCAGGCGCCTTTGAGTCTAAGTCAGGCTTGAAGAAGTTCGTTTCTGTTGATAAGGAAAGCCGTAATTCCTCTCCTCTGGAAAATTTAGGGGTTTCTGTAATTGTTATTCTTGTGCGAAGAATTCCTTGATTATCTCATCTCTTTCTTGAGCTAGTTAAAAAGTATCTTACATAGTATAGTTTCTATTTTAACATTGTGTTATAACCTAAAAATACATTCAACACACTACTTGAGAGAATTAATACAGCATAACTTTCCAACATTACACATATAATATTCATTGTAACTATTGTGTAGAGCCAATCATAAAATATGCATTTTTCACAATCCCTCCTCTTATTCTTTATAAATCATTTGGCTTGAGCAATATTTCTTACCCACTTGCATTTTTTTTGGACTCTGTTGGTAATTAAATAAAACATGGGATTAAACAAGTAAGAAACATCAACACAGTTGTAACATATAAAAGGAAGAATCTTAATCTACCATCTCATTTTCAATACATTACCCCACTAGTTGGTTTTTGACTTTGTTTTCCCATTTTTGGACTGATACCTGGGTTATAATTTTTTTTATGATATCCTTTGTTTTTCTCAGAATGACCTCCCTATTGTCATTTATTTTCAATGATCTGATATATTAAACTTTCTACAAACACCCTCTTCGACAGCTAATAAATAGTCTAAAGCTAACTTATTCTGATACACTACAGTTTTTGTTTGGCTTTGCTGACTCGATATTAATTCTAATGCCTGAGCGGCTTTGTTTGTTATCATCTTTATAACTACAGTTATATAATACGATTCAGTATATAATTTGGGGTCAATATATAGCTAGATTGCTGTGCTGGTATCACCTTTTTGTTTACTAATTGCCTTTTTACTGAATCTTGGATTATATCTCTGAGATCAAATGTAAAACAAATCCATCTCTCTCCTTTTGGACATTCAATGCTCCATCTATTACCGCTTTTTCCTAAGTTCCTTGTAATCTTGTATTTTTCCCCATTTTGCTTGCAGGTACTTAATTTGGATGGGTTATAACAGTGGCTGTTGACATGGGTGTGTGTAACAAAAAGGAACTTTGGTTTTTTCTATGTAAAAGACAACACATGAGAGACAGAAACAGGAATAACAGAGGTCTGGTATGGCTTATACCCCCACCTCCCCTGCCTATGGAGTTGCTTCCCATAGCAGGTATGTGTGATCTTCTCAGTGGCGAGTACAGTGGTCAATCCAGGCTTGCCCTCTGTTTCCCTTGTCACTCCTTTTTACTAGTATATATATTATTTTTTTTTTTGGCAAGTCCTTTTTGACACTCCTTAACTGTGGTTTCCCACCGTTCCTCAGGTTTCTCTCAGTCAACAGACACAGATAATTCCCATCCACAAAACAAAGTTTTTTACTTCAGTTGTTTTGAGTTCTATCTGTATAGGGGACAGATTCAGTACTCAATACCTCTTGCAACGAGAACATAGATTTTGTGAGCTCTAATACCAATTATTCCCATAATTTGAACATTTACTTATAACCCAGTTAATGTGTCCAGTATTGGGATGAATCAAATAAAGTATACAATATAGTACTAATCGCAATTTCCCTTCTTCCTTGTACAAGTCCCAGGCTAAGGCCAGAATATAAGAACTCTTTGACTAAAACAGTCCTGATTTTTTTGTTTGAAGTGGCAGTATTCCTCTCCCAAGGAGGTGTCGGAGACGTCTCAGGGCTTATTCAGGCAGTGCTTAAAACTGGTGATGTAAGCTTTGCCTTATTTCTCAGTTAGGTGTTATTCTTTGTACCTTCCTTGGATCATTTGGGTTTTCCTAAACCGTTACCACCCAGTCCCAGTTGAAAGTCAATTTGGTATCACCCGGTTTATATGTGATAGTCCATTCTTCAAGTTTCTTCACAAGTTCTTTGATTTTGCTGGCATGAATTCACCCTCTTTCTGTGATTTGGATTCCTGCTTTAGTAGTACCTGGAAAGGACTTCTTAATAACATAGTGTTAAAAGAAAGACAGTACTGCATTAACTTTTACCATTAGTTTTCTTCAAAACTTCTTGGGTTTAACTCAAACTGTTTTTCTACAGCTGCTTCTTGTATCCAGCTGTGTTAATAGCTGCAGAGGCCAATTAAACACTAGGCCAATTCTAACACGAGATGTATCACATCTCTTGCTTTTTGCTTTTTGGGTGACATTTAACTGTTTTAGCCTTACAGACCCATTCTTTAGAACAAAAGCCTCCTCTTCTTAACAACAACAAAAAAACCAGAAAAAAATCTTGTCAAAAAAAAACCCCTACTTTGTGAGGTTTTGGAGTGCCAACTATTTTTGCTTTAATCCTTATCTCTTCTTTTTCACAGCTTTGCGTTTAACTCTGTTCTTGGCCTCTCCCCCTACCTTGTTGTCACTCTATCTAGCGGGGGAGAACTTAAAGACAGCCACGGGCATGGTGACTTTGGGGGCTTATTTCACTATCTCTTTGGCTCTCTCTCTCTCTTTCTCTCCCTTTCTCTCTCTTTCTTGACTTACGTGCCGGGGCAGAGGCTGCTATCCTGGACTCGAGACCCTGGCAGGCTGGGAGCTGCCCCTGGCAGCTCCGCCACTGAGCCGGCCCACTCCTGGGCGGCAAACCCGCACAACCCACGCCCAGCCCCACTACTGGGCCGGCGAGCGCCTCTGGCAGCTCCTCGCTCTCTGGGATCCTGGCACAACCCAGCCAGCCCCAAACCCCAGTGGCACCTCGTGCTGTGCCACTTCTACCGGGTGGGCCAAACACTGGGAATTGCTGCGCTGGGTAACCCCCATGAATCAGCTCCGGCCGCAGCCCCTGAGAGCAGCCAAACACTTCTTCTTCTAGCACTAAGACATCATCACTCCACATTCCAACATCCACATTCTAACATCACTCCACATTCTAACATCCCGGAGAGGTGAGTCTGCCAATCACCCCTCCCCCCCCCTTTTTCAACTTCTTTACAAATTAAATTACCTTTGTTATGTGTGTTCTGCAAGCATGCAATTCACAGCACCCTCCACCAAGGCTACCAGCCACTCACAGCTGACACAGTGCTAAAACTAACGACTTGCTTTGCTATCACAATTTTTTCATTCACAAGCTTGAAAGGGTAGCAGGAACAAAGTAAACTACAACTTAGTTTCAAAATGACCCTGCCTGCACAAAAAATTTGAGGCAATGCTAGTTAGTGCAATGCAATTTGCAACCAGAGTTTTTCCATTCACACATTTCCAGCCATAGCTCTCAAGAAATACTTCACTACCTCCGTTTTACTGAAACAGAGGAATTCAAGGAACTCTATCACTGAAAGGCAAAAGAAATGGTCAAACATCAGAACAAGCATTTCTTCTATCACCAATTGCTCAGGACACTATGAACTCACCCCTGGGCAGAAACACTAGTTCTGATGACACCCTTGTATCAACATCCTACGTCCTCTGAGGTAAAAACGTACTGTGGCACCAGATTCAATGGACTGAGAACATCCCTCCATAAGGCACAGAGTGGAGTAATAAAGCTAAGGTTTGATTTGGGAAGGGCATCTGAGGACACAGAGCATGAGTTTTACAAATCTATATTTTGAAGAGGGAATGGACAAAATATGAGTACAGTGGGGGGACATCAAGTAAGGAATTTGTCTCTGCAGTACCCTCCCTTTGACTGCTAGGAAACACTGTCCAAAGAGGCTCCTGTGGTACAAACAATAACTGGATGGGAAGAGGCACTCTTGACTTTAAACCTTAATGTCATAATAGGAAATAGCACCTGAGTACTGCAGTGGTGAAACACCTTGCCTGCAAACTCACCAGAGGCAAGCGACTGCTGCCACGCTGCAGGGCTACCTGCAGCACAGAGGGAATCATGACCAAGCCCTCCGTGCAGGCCTGGATAAACCACACAAGGAACCCACAACTTCCTCACAGCTCTCCAACTCACTCAAGAAATAAAACTACAGCAAGCAGAGATCTCCCCCCACTATTTTTTTTTTTATGTGTGTGTCACACACCCACAGTAATGCTGAAAGTAACAAATTAACAGCTTACATGAGAAGATACTGAAACCTTTTCTTCATCTAGCTTTGTAGGTTCCCTTTTATATATGTAGTCACCTCCAGTTTTGGGTAAAAAAATGAGCCTTATTTTTCAGAAGGGCTATGCATGCACAACTCTAGCCGCTGTTCCAGGTGCACTGCAAGTAATCAGTACTTCCAGAAAAACTAACAAACAAACAAACAAACCAAAAACTAAAAAAGAAAAAAACACTTCTGGGTACCTGAAAAAGGATGGCTGGAAGGAAAAATGTTTTTCATTGACCTACTAATCAGCTGGTGTTACTTTTAGTTTAACTTTACACACTGAGAACTATTTGATTGAATAACCTGGCCTCAAAATAAATTAAGACTAGGTTTTGCTATGTCATAGCTGTAAACTAGTTTTTCAGTCTTAGAGTACAGCAAGTTACGTATTTGAAGATGAAAAATCACGATGCAAATTGGAATAAATAGTTTAAACTACTTGTACACAGCAAAGGGAAAAGAATTAGCTGAATCAACAGCTCAATGAAGACATCTGCTCCGTATGAAGCATCCTCCCCTATTTCCTTCCCCAGCCCAAACTTCCTTGTTAATTTTTCTTTATCTTCTTGGCTTAATTTTAAAACTCTGGCTGTCATCTTCCTATCTTTTGGGATAACCCCTATTCTTAATTTCACTTGTAAATCTCATCCTAATAAGTTGCTATCTTCCCCTAGGACTAATAAGACATCCCTTAATTCTTAAGAAAGCTTTTCCCACATCAGTTTCAGGATCTATTCTGGAATATTGTTTTATATTTCTCCTAAGTCTGTCTAACCATTCGGTTGGGGTCTCTTCTTTCCCCTGCTGTGCCTCAAAAGCCTTTTTCTTCGAGGTGCTGCCCCTTTGGGCCGGTCGGGCAGCCACGAGCAGCGAGGCGGGGGCCGGCACCGAAGCGGCGGGCGGTGAAAGAGAGCGGGGGGGGCTGCTGCGGGCAGCGGGGCGGGAACCTGCAGAGCCGCCGCCGCGGGCAGCGAACTCACGCCTGGGACAGAAACTGGGGCATTAACACGCGGCAAGCCAGGACCTGGGGTAGGCGCTGGGACCGGGACAGGCACCGACACCGGGGCCGGCGGAGCTGAAGGGAGCAGCTCGCTGGGACTTGAAACCGGCGCTGGGGACGCAGGTGGTGCAGGCGCGAATGGGAAGGGCGGGGGTAGAACTTGTAAAGGATCCCATCCTCTTTTTTCCTCTTGCTCCCCTCCCTTCTCCTTCCCTTTTTTCTTTTCTTGTTTTGTTTCGGGGATTTCTGCTACTTTAAAGATTTTTGTTTTCCTAAAATCCCCTGTCCAACATACGGCATATTCTCTTTCTTCTGGATTAAACGGTTCTTTTGAGTTTACAAATACATTTAGAGCTTGACAAATCCATCTTTCAAAAGACCCATATCTAGGCCAATAAACGTGGTCCGATCTTACTTCCTTTGTTGGCCATTCAAGCGTACAAAATTGTATCATCTTTACTTTGTCCTTTTTTCTTGTACAAGGGTTGTTTTCCCAGTTGGCTAACATAACTCCTAGGGGACTATCCTGGGGTATCTCTGTTGATAATTTCTTACTCCTGGATTTCTTTCCTGTATTCTCTTTACTGGATTTCTGTCCCATTTTTCAAGATTTTATCTATTCACCCCCTGCCTCTGTTTTTCACTTTTCTCTCACTACCTAAATACCACTTTTCTTTCGACTATATTCTCAAAAAAACCCTCCTTTTTCTCACACTACTTTTCAATACAATACACTTTCCTCCGAGGAACTATAATAAAGCTTAAAATAAACAATCTACATTACATATACTTTCATTCGTCCACATTTGCTCAACATTATTTTTTTTCGCTTACTCTCATACACAACAAAACAACCACAACAACAAGGTCACTGGCCAGTCCCGGTGTTCTTGGATACCCCTCAATCCAGCTGTGTTGTAAAACAACCACAACAACAAGGTACCTTTACACCTTTCTCTGGCCATTCCCGGTGTTCTTGGATACCCCTCAATCTATCTGTGTTGTTCCCAACCCCAGATCCTCTCAGGCTTATACTCAATCCTGGGTGCTTTTGAATATTAATATCTCGACCCAGCAAACTTAATTCTGGGTGCTCTCGAATATTAATATCTCAACCCAGTAAGCTTGAGTCTGGGTGCTAACAAAACAACCATGACAACAAGGTACCTTTACACCTTTAGGTGTCCCTGGCCAGTCCTGGTGTTCTTGGATAGCCCTCAATCCAGCTGTGTTGTTCCCAACCCCAGATCCTCTCAGGCTTATCCTCAAACCGGCAAAATTTTTGTCTTCCACTCATTTCCATTTACTCACCTTTATTTTCTACTTACTCTCGCACACACATTAACACCCTCAGACCTGTTCATTCACACTTCTACATTTCCCTTTATTTTATTGCACAGAGGAAGGAAACGTTAGCAAACCTCTTAGACTTACACGAAGGGATTTCTGTTACCAGAGAATCGTGGATCGTGTAAGCCCCACCCCGACCCCTTCCACCTCCCTGAGGTTTGGCTATCCCTCTTCCCTAGAGATAGCCTCAGAGTCAGGGGTTCGGACCTCCGCACCTTGCCCGATCTGGACTCCCCACCCCCCCTCCCCGGGGGAATGGGTTAAACGACTACTTTACGCAGCCGCGGTGCTAAAAGATCCTACGATACTAAGCCATCCTTGCTTTGGGGGCAGCCTCTCTGAGCTTCAGTACCGCCAGGCCTCTGGGAAGTGCCCTGAATTTAGTTGCCTCTGGTGCCAATTCACCTTTGAGGCTGGCTGCATGCGACTCACACCTGGTGCGAGTCACAGCTTCCCCCTCACGCCCGGGAGAACAAGGCTAGGTTTGCGGTGTTTTGCCTAAGCTCCCACCCGCGGGGACTTGTTGGTGCGGGACCCACCCTCGCGTACACAACAAGACAACAAGGTACCTTTCTCTGGCCAATCCCAGAGCTCTTGGATATCCCTCAATCCAGCTGTTTTCCAACGCCAGATCCTCTTGGGCTTATCCTCAAACCGGCAAAATTTTTATTCCATCCTGAGTACTCTCGAATTTTCCCCAATACCTTTTATTTTTCCCCAATAGATTATGCCAAGAAAACCCTCTTTTTACCTTTTATTAATTTAAATTTTTTTCCAGTTAATTACCTTTTTATTTTCCTCCCCCACTAAGGGGTCCCACTCTTTCCCTGAGACCCAGTCCCAATTTCCCGTGGGAGTTTCTCTCACTCTTTACCACTCGCTTCGTCTCTTTACTGGCCGCTTTTCTCGCGAAAAACACGGAAACGCAGCATGGGAGACTACCGCTCTCACTTAGCAGGTCTGGGGTAACCAGCCTGCCTCTCATTCACACACATTCATCCCCCCTTTATCCACCCCCGTCCCAACAAATACTTACCTATCCTTTGTCCCTGGTCTTTGTTCTTCGTGTACACTTTAGTCTTAGGGGCTAATTACCGCGGTTTTTAGGGAATCTCTTCCCTTTTCTTTGTTTTATTGCTCCCTTTTGTCCATCGGATCAGAACCTGCATCTGTCGGTCACACCAGGGGAGCACAGTGAGGCTGCCTAACAGGGCAGGACGCGTCTCCCTCACTCTGACTCTCCTAAGGCACCGGCAGAGAGGTGTTAAGAACCATCCTCTGCTGCCACAATTGTGAAAAACGCCAATCACTTGGTTTTTAAAATTTTTAAAGTTTAATAATAATAAAATGGTTATAAAAATAGTAATACAATTAGAGTAATAAAAATTTAGAGTTAGGACAATTACAAGACAATAAAAAGCAAAGAGTTACGGACGTCCGGATGCTCTCAGGCACTTAAGCCACGACAAGCATGCCTTGTGAACAAAGGAATAACCTTAAAAGCAATAGCCTGTTGCATATACAAAACACTTCATGATTATGCATATATTTTATTTAAAACAAGAAATTCTTCTGGTACTTGTCAAAAAGTTTCTGTTAATTCCCAGGCGCCTTTGAGTCTAAGTCAGGCTTGAAGAAGTTCGTTTCTGTTGATAAGGAAAGCCGTAATTCCTCTCCTCTGGAAAATTTAGGGGTTTCTGTAATTGTTATCCTTGTGCGAAGAATTCCTTGATTATCTCATCTCTTTCTTGAGCTAGTTAAAAAGTATCTTACATAGTATAGTTTCTATTTTAACATTGTGTTATAACCTAAAAATACATTCAACACACTACTTGAGAGAATTAATACAGCATAACTTTCCAACATTACACATATAATATTCATTGTAACTATTGCATAAAGCCAATCATAAAATATGCATTTTTCACAAAAATTAAATGTGATTTAACATATATAAAGTATGTATAGTAGGCATCCATTCATGTCAAGATAAAACAGCTTTACCTAAGTTTTAAACACTCTAATAGATTTATTGTGATTTTTGCACAGTTTTCTAGGTTATTATTTTTTTATTGTTCCACCATTCACTTAATACACTTATCAGAGAATAGAATCATAGAATGGCTTGGGTTGGAAGGAACCTTAAAGATCATGCAGTTCCAACCCCCCTGCCATGGGCAGGGACACCTTCTGCTAGACCAGGTTGCTCAGGGCCACATCCGGTTTGCCTTGAACACTTCCAGGGATGGGGCATCTACAACTTCTCTGGGCAACCTGTTTCAGTGCCTCACCATCCTCACAGTAAAGAATGTCTTCCTAATATCTAATCTAAACCTATACTTTTTCAGTTTGAACCTATTCCCCCTTGTCCTGTCACTATATGCTCTTATAAAAAGTCCAGCCTTCTTGTAGACCCCCTTTAGGTACTGAAAGGTTGCTATAAGGTCTCCACAATGTCTTCTTTTCTCCAGGCTGAACAGCCCCAGCTCTCTCAGCCTGTCTTCATAAGAGAGGTGTTCCAGCCCTCTGATCACCTTCATGGTCCTCCTCTGGACTCTCTCCAACAGGCCTATGTCCTTCCTGTGCTGGGGACCCCAGAGCTGGATGCAGTGCTCCAAGTGGGGTCTCACAAGAGCAGAGTAGAGGGGGAGAATCACCTCCCTCACCCTGCTGGCCACACTCCTTTTGATGCAGCCCAGGATATAGTTGGCTTTCTGGGCTGTGAGCACTCATTGCCAGGTAAAACAATGTGATGAAACAAAGTTGTATGTTGCATTGTGTAGAATTGTAGCCTGTTTTATCTCTTATTCTGTATTGCAAATATTCAGCATACACACAAAATATTTTTACTTAGTCAAGCATGAGTTTGCAGAGTACAATGAAGTTGTGCTCTCTTCTATATGCATAATTTTGTTTATTAAAAAAAAGGGCATTCAAGTTTAAAGATTTACTGCAATATTTGTAATCCCATTGCCTTTGCTGGGCATGTTTCTTTCTGATAGATATGAACTTGTAGCTCTGTTGATGTTCAATATTAAACAGAATATATAGACATTATATGTATATGTGTATATACACTTGATAAATCATATAAACTCTCCTTTTTCTAATTCAGCATTATGATCTTTCAAAAAAAAAAAAAAAATTCCTTCACCTCTTCAAAATCAGTCATGTTTGTCAGCCTTCTACTTTTTCCCTTAATCTGCTGAAGTCTAATACATAAAATCTTATATTAAATACTCAGTAGTGTTGTTATTAATATTTTTTTTTTTTGCTTGAAAGGAAATAGATCTCATTCTGGTATTTGTGAATTAACTTGGTCAAGGACATGGACCATTTTGAAGTATTGATCTTGGTAATTTAATTTATTTTTGGAATATTTTTCCCCATTCTTGAAAGATGCAGCATTACATGTTTAACTTTGGATTATCTTTTTCTTCCTAATTCTCTGATATTTTACTCTGTCAGAGCAATCCAAGAGATTTATAGAAGTGGTGAATTTGATCAGGTGATCATTCCAACTTTATAGGAAATTCCTTTCATAATACTGTTCCACTATAGTTAATTGTGCAGCACCCTACTGCTGACTTGAATGGAAAAAAAAGAGAGAAGATTTATGACTTACTGGGGAGTGAGGATGATGTATCTTGTACCTATAGGCTCTTCAGTGATTCTAGAACAAAGTATAGGGCTGTGCTGTGAACTAGCATCATGAGAGAGAAGTTGCTTTTCAGCAATTTTCTACATTTTCCCAGTCTCCTTTTATTGTCTCTAAAAGTGGGATTCGTCATTTGGTGTGCATTAAGACAATCTCACATACAGAGACAAGGTATTTGGTTAGTTCATATTTGCACAAAGGTGGGTGCTGGGTGGTAAATCCACAAAGCTAGCACACAGAGCAGAGAACTTGATAATTATTTATACAATGTTAATCTAATATATTCCACCTATCTACTACATATTCAATGTTTGCTACTCTACTATTGGTTACTCATAAAAGGGCTGATTGCATAAGGTATTTTGTAATTCATTATTCGCTACTGCACATTCTCAGGGCTCTTTCATTTGAATTGAGGGTCGTTTTGTGGTCGTGATCTCCCCCTGAAGAAATTACCTTTTACCCAGTTGGACCTGCTTTCAGTACAGTTGATTAGTTGTCTTTGTTAGTTTCTTCTTATCTTGGGCAAATGTCCTTTTGGTCTGTAAATTCTGCATTCTTTTTGTCCATTATCAGTAACCTCTCCCTAGGTCTGTGGCCCCCAAACCATGTCAAGCCCCAAACCCCAACAAGGCAATTCTATTGACAAGCAACCCATCAAAGACATCACTGACATTAACATATCCCTTGATTTTATAGGGTGCAACGGAGAATTTATTTTAAAAACTATCAGCTAGTCTAAATTGTTGAATATAATTACTTTAAAGAGAAAATATGAATGTTGGATTAGTTCACTTAAAGTTCTTGTAAGGATGCACAGTGTGGAGAAGAGAGAGAAACCACCTCAGTTTTTTAATGCATTAAATAAAAGGCAGGTTCTTTAAGATGACTCTTCAGTATTTCTAGTGAGCTTCCTGCACCCAGTGACTTTTCCTGGCAATTAATATCTTAAGACTGGGGTTTTAAAGTAGCAGTTTCTGAAAAAGTCCTATATTTTGTATACTGAAATGATTGGGATGACTTTTATGAATGTTGAGCTAAATCACACTATGCTCTTTGGTAGTTTGTCACTTCATGTTTTATCTTCATTCATCAAAGCCCTTCAGTTTCTTCAGTCACTGTTAATCAGACATCCCATTAAGAAGGATGGATTTCATATCTGTCATTTTCCTGAAAGCCTAGTTCTTTGTGAGGAAGTGTCTCTCTCGTGTATGAGAGGTTTTTGCACTTTAAGCAGTTGCCAGTAAATGCTATTTTATTATTATTGTTATTTTCTGAAGAGGTCTGTGTGAACTGTGAATAAGCTGCTTTCAGATTCAGCATTGAGGGCATAGGAAACTCTTGGTACTGAAGAAGTTTCCATATGGTCATCATTCTGATTTTAGCTACTTGTCAGTGAGACTTCATTGACACTGAAAACAATATTTCTTTTTATTGAAAAGCTATGAATATGTATCATATTTCAGTAGGTCATAATGCTTGGTACTGGTGGCTGTTTGTATTTACCTGTTTTCTTACAAGAAAAATTTAAATTTGACTTGACTACAACTATATACTGTTCTGCTCTCTGGAAGGCTTTCCATTGAAATTTTAATCTAAAAATTGAAAGCACCTATTTGAGGAACATCAGTAAACAAGTTATGTGGAGGTGGGAAGAGGGTTGTTTTTTTTTTTTTTGAAATCTACTCATTTTACTCTTAAGTAATTTGTATTTGATTATCAAATCTCAAAGAGACCAGCTGAGTTTATATTTTATCTTGTTGCAATTGTCTGCTGTATTGCTTTAAAATTGGTGTCATAAACTTGCCCAAGAAACTTTGACTTCATGAGATTTTTAACCATTTCCTCATAAGACCTGTCTCTTATAGACTGCTGTAAGTAGCTTTCAGTGCTCAAAGACCTCTTTTATTCAATTTCATTACTATTGCAAATCATTTTGGTCACCTCTTCTTCCCTGTCCCACAAACAGAGCTTTAGCCTCGAGAAGTATGTTCAGAGAATTTCTGTTTTTTTTTTTTTCTTTTCCTAACTGCTCAGAAATGAAAGTAAGGGATGCTTGTAAAATCCTTTCAGAAAATAGGATTTCTATGTTGTTGGCTTTTTTATTTACTTGTACACATTTTTCCCTTTTTCTTGCATCTTGAGGAAAATAGGACTTGTATTGCAGGTTTCTAATTTTACCAAATGAGATCTGGTTTTTTTTTCTGAAGATAAAGATTTAAATATCATAAAGAAAAGTTAAAGATGTACATGAAAATCACTTGGAAAATTGTTGTTAGATAGGGTGAAGCAGTTAACAAGAACATAAGATAATATTACAGTCACAGCCTTGGTAAGAGAATTTATGTCCTACGAGTTGTTACTACATCAGGGCCTTGGTGTGGATTTGCCACTTGTGTGTAGAAGAGGGTGGCTTTAGTGGGGCTTCTGTCATCTTCAGTGATGTTTTATCATCAAAGTCTGAGGAAAAACTCCTGACATTTTGAATATCTGTGTATGGTCCTGATTTAGGTAGAGATCTAAATTCTCATGTTGAGAATGGAGAATTGCTGTCACTGTTTAACAAGTGCTCCTCAGTTTGCCATTTGCAAAACCATGCTTTTGCATTAGGTTTGTCACCCAGTTGAAATCCATGTTTCAGAGAAGCCTTTAAAATTACATTTGTAGTGATAAACCTTCAAATGTGGCTGCAAGAGGATTTTTGATTAGTTAAGTATTGAAAAGCTTTATGGAAATTGAACTTTTGCAGAATGAATTGTTCGAAAGCAGGGAGGCACAAAATGTCTGCATTAGGTATTGAAAGCCTTGCTATAATACTATTTGCTTATGGGTGTTCTGGAGTTGTCTTGGAAGCTAATAGACATGAGTGTTTCTTAGATATTGTTATATCCTGCAGTGGCTGCAGTATAGGTAAGGCCTTTGAGATAAAATACACAGAGCTTTATTTAAATGTGATCTGCACAATTATTCCAGAACATCTTATTTTGACAAGTTATTAATTTCTGTTGTCTTCTCCACCATCAGCACCCTGAGAAAATTTGGACCCATAGAGAGATATTTTGTAGCCTTTTATTTGATTTTTTACTATAGGTTTCGGAATAGGTCATTCTTAAGTTTTTGGTTGGTTTTTGTTCTGTTGGGGGATGGATGTTTTACTGTCTCCCTACAAAGGAAAAGAAAAATGGTAGAAACATCTGAATACTATTTATATCTTTATTTCCTTTTCGAGTTTTCTTGCATTTCTAAAGAAACTGGATTATAGTAACCTTAAATCAGAGATGTAGGACTTGCTTTTTTGCAACGATGCTTTGTAACTGTAGGAAGAAGGCTATGAGACTACCTCAATTCAGCCTTGAAAAGGTTTGGCAAAAAAAAAAAATCAAAAAAAGGGATTAAGACAGAATAGGATTTTTCTGCTTTAAGAAAGACTTCTTATGATGCCGCGTCTCGTCCCCACTTTGCAAGAGCAGATCTCTTGCCAGCCCCGGCTAGCTCTCCACGGGGCGATAGGGCAGTGAGAGGCACTCTTTGCTGAACCCGGCAGGGCTTCAGAGAGTGCCTCTGTGGGTCCAAGGACACTGCTGATCCCACCGGCAAGGAAGGAGGCGACACTCTTCTGGGGATAGGTCCAAGATTTATTGTGACTCTGAGGAGAGCCCCAGAGCCCAACAGCACTCGAAGAGGTCCCAGAAGAGAGTGAGCTCTGAGCCTCAAACAGGCCCTGATATAGGGAGGGCGGGGAAACCCGATCAGCCAATGGGAGAAGACATGGGAGTGGCCCTCCGAGGGAAGGACAACCGGGGTATCCACTTAGGAGGGAGGAGGGGAGGGACCCCAGGCCATTGTCCAGTCACCCAGAGACCCCGGCAGAAGCCTCCAGAGAAAGGGGAAGGATGGACAAGTCACCTGGGAGGGGTCAGGGGCATGAGTCAGGGTTTTTGGGATTGATGGACACACAGGTGCTGATGGGAAAACCTGGGATGAACCAAAAGGGCACAAGGGGGGGTACAGAGGGATAAAACATTTTGAACATACATATAGTGGAACCTAAAAACACAACTCCACATTACGAAGACTACCGGGGAAGTTTAGGAGGTCCGCTTTGCAAAAAAAGAGGACTCAATCACTGTGAAACTTTTTAGAATTTCAGAACTTTTGGATCTTAATCGTCTCCCTCAATGTAGATGCAGCATTGATGTGTTTTCAGCAGAGGTGGTCTCCTTATTAGAGAATTTTTCCTTTTCATCACTTCTCCAGTGAATCTCATGATTAGCTTAACTTTCAGAAAACACTTTGTAGCAAGGCTTTCTTTTAGAGCCTTGTTGCAGTAGTATTCTTATGTTAATATTTTTAACCTACTTCTCAGATAGCTTTTGTGATTGAAATCCAGGAAATACAGAGAGGGAAATATAGAAATGACACTTGTCATAACTGGCTCTGTAGTTGTTGGAATTTATAAGGTTTATTTATGGAGCCTGTAACTGCCTGGAACAGAATTATGTTTTTGAGTTACCAGTGAAAACAATAAAGAAAAAAAGCTAAGAGATGTTAGAAGTTTGAACCAGAGAATCTTCAATGGAGGCTTCAACCATTTGGGTTGTAACACTGGCATATGTATTTAATAACAAACAAACCCCAAACAACAAGAAAAAAACCAAAAAGACCCTCCCCCTCAAACTTACCCACACAGGCCTCTGTCCCCCCAACCCAAAACAAACAAAAAATCCTGTGGCCATTAAAAAAAAAAAATCTTTGCGATGAGCAAAGTCTGTCTTTTCAGAATATGTAATATTCTAAGTTGCATGCAAACATTTCTGCTGAGTACTGAGATAGTCATAGCTCTTTGTCAGCTCTGATGTAAAGTGTCCTGAATCAAGACTTTACAGATGGCTCAAAAGCCATTTTTATACATTTATTTCCTTCCTGAATATGAAAGCTTGAAACTGGGAAAGCATTGTCCACTACAGACAGACTAATGGACAGAAGAAATGTAGTAATCTTGCAATGTTTTTATAAATTGCATAAGGTTGACTTTCATATTTATGTTTCTCCCCTTCTCTGCTTATTTTTCTCCCTCAATGTTTCTGTTTATACAGAATTTTCCATCATAAATGTTTCTGATTGCCATTCTGAAGTTGACCAGCTCTCTAGATATTTTATCTAGATGTTACCTTTCTGGTAATCAGAAACATATCAATCTGCCTGCCTCAGACTAAGTTCTGGGTTCATTTATGCAATTAATATGATGAAATAATGTGCCTAAAACTTGTGAGATTTTATTTAAATACTAAAGCTTAATTAATTCCATCCAACAACTTTGGGAGTACCTGATTGGAATTTGAGGGACTACAAGATGGATTGGACTAAACTTGAACTCCTGGTACTTCTGAAAGCTGACAGGTGTTATAGTTGAGAGGGTCAAGATTAAACAGTTCAGGCAGTGTATTTTCTATGATTTACTACTTTTCTATAAGGTAGATTTTTTTTTTAATGGAACGTGCTGATGATTCAGCAATATCCTTTTGTATTCTGTCTTTGAAGGTTTTACCTGTACTTACTTCATATGAAGAAATAAACTAATTGTGTAGAGTATAAATCTTGACTAGGGAATACATATTTTAAAGCAAACTTTGTTTTTGATCAAGATTACAAAGTTTGCATATTGTGCTTTCTGATCAATCTGTTGGTGTACTTTCTAATGGAAAAGCAAGTTACCCAACATACGTATTTTTCATTTCCTTTCTTTATTCTAGTCTAATAGTAAATTCTTCCTACCTCCTCCAGTGTTATCCTGTACCACACTAGGCCAAACTAAGATAAGATGATAAAAAGGATTTTTGTTACATTAGTGAACTAAGATGTAACAATTGTAAGAATTCTCAAGAATGTGTTTTTATCTTAATATGATTTAACAACATTTCTTTTGTCAAGGCCTAAGAAAGAATATCAGTTAATATGGGATAATATCCAAACGATACACTAAAAATGACTGGGCTTATTATCTTAGAATTATAGAATACCCTGAGTTGGAAGGGACCCACAAGGTTCATCAAAGTCCAACTCCCAGCTCTGCACAGCACCATCCCAAGAATCACACCATGTACCTGGGAGTATTGTTCAAATGCTTCTTGAACTCAGTCAGGCTTGGGGCTGTGACCAATTCCCTGGGGACCCTGTTCCAGTGCCCAACCACCCTTTGGGTGAAGAACCTTCTCTTAATATACAACTGTCCTGGTTTTGGACAAATTAGGGGAAAACACCTCCAAAGGAGCCCCCTATAGGAAACCAAACCCTCCGCAACCTCCCCCCCACCACCGGGTTCGGGAGGAATTCCTTCAGAGGGGAAAGTGGAAAAAACTTGTTTATTAAGGCACAACAAAAAAACACTCCCCAGCACAAGAGAAATAGCCCAAGATGACCACAGATGTTTTCACCAGTCCAAGAGGGTTGAGCTGTATCTCTCTTCGCCGCAGAGGGTACGCAGCTTCTTTCGCAGACCCCGGGGGAGCTCCTGCCCGGAGTAGGTCCGATGTCTTCGGCGGTGGGGGGGAAAGGGAACAACGGAAACCGGGAAAAGGGAAAAAAAAAAAAATGGCCAAAAAGCAAGCCAGCGAAAAGCAGAGAAAAAAGAGAGGAAAGCAGAGCCAGCAAAGCATGCAGCCAGCAGCAAGCAAAGCAGCAAGCAAGCTAAGCGGCAAGCCAGCAGCCAGCCGGGGGGGGGGGGGGGGGGAAGGAAGACAAAACAAACTGAGGACAGGGAACAAAAACCACGATTGGGATAATGAGCATGAAAATGTCCTGTCCCCACGACAACAACCTAAACCTCCCTTGGCACAACTTTAAGCCATTCCCTCAGGTCCTGTCACTGGTCACCACAGAGGAGAGAGCAGTGTCTGCTCCTCCTCCTCACAAGGAAGTTGTAGACTGTGATGAGATCCCCCTCAGTCTTCTTTAGGCTGAACAGACCAAGTGACTTCAGCTGTTCCTTATACGGCTTCCCTTCAAGGCCCTTCACCATCCTCTTGGCTCTCCGTTGGACACTTTGATGTTTTTAAACAAGGTTTATTTGGAGGATAAAAGATAAACTATACATTATTTACTCGACAAAAGTGTCCTGTAAATATGCTATTTACAATAGCAGTGTAATTTTGTTTAGCAAGATTTGTAAAGAAAATCAGCCTTGTTAATTTGGGCTTTTGGCTTCTGTAAGTTTCCATTAAAAAGAAGGAGGGGCTATACTATGAGTTTTTAAGTGACAAGGCAAATTAGTAAATTTGTAAATGCTGTAAAAATTAGTAAATTTTTAAGTAGGCAAATTAGTAAATTTCTATACTTGTCTTTTGGGTAACTTTTCCAGGAAATCTAACTTTTGTTTTTTAAATTAAGAAATAATAGTTGAAAATATATGCATACATTTATTTAATATTTCTAATTGTTGTTTTTTTTCCTTTTATCTTGCAGCAACACACCTCTTACTTTTTCCTCCAAAGTATGTTATATTAAGTTTCGTGAAGCATCAAGTGTTGGTGTGGCCCAGCATCTAACTAACACGGTTTTTATTGACAGAGCTTTGATAGTTGTGCCCTGTGCAGAAGGTTGGTATTTTAGACATTCTTCTGTAATGTTGGTCTTTGTCCTGTCTGCTAATTGTTTTAAGCTTTCTATCTAAAGAGGCGGTGCTCTGTTATTTTATTTTATTTCTGTAAAAAAAAGCCTTGAAACAAAATTGAAAATCAAATGAAGAAACCAAATTATCATTATCTAGATTAAATTGAAATCCAGCATTAGAAAAAAAATAGTTGATTTAAATTAGAATAGTTCAATTTTCCACAGTTATTACATATTTTGTGTGAAAATAATGTAAACTAATACTCTTCATTATGGTTTGTATTGGCAAGCTTATTCCCACACAAAGTTCCCTCTGAAGTCAATGGAGCACTGCAAAGATAAAACAATTTCCTGGCACTGTGATAACACTGCAGTTTGGATCTTAATGTGTTGCCCTTGGTGTGGTGTTTTGGTTTGGGTTTTTTTTTTTAAGATAGTAATTATTTTTCAATTTTTTAGACCAAATTCCAATTTTGTCTTGTAGATGTTATATATGCATTTAACTATTTTAGATTAATCTAACCTTATGTATTTTGCATTTGTGATGATAATTGCTATTTGAATATAAATATTTACTTTCCAATTTAATAAAAAATGTTTCAATTTTTCTTTCTTGTTCCTGTGGAAAATATTACTTTGTGTGCAATAAAAAGGCTTTCTTATGCATACTGGTACTCTTCTTTGATTTTAGATATCTTTAAAAATGCAATCAACTGTACAGAATGCTTCTAGTGTAAAATATTTTTATAACTCTTAGTGCTTGGTGAATGCTAAATTTACAAGTGTTTCTTTAACTAGCTTCGAGATCCTGCTTTTACATGTGTTGAATACAAGGTAGTTCTTATTGTTAGTATACTATCCCAGATTTAAATGCAGTTCTATGAAGCATGACTCTACCTACTGTAGGCAGATCACTGGAGTTAGGCAGAGCCCCATTGACTTCATTGTGATAATTGTGGGAATTGAGCATTTGCCCATTTGAATCTGGATTGCCTCTTTGGAGTGGAGTATTCCAGTTGATGGAGTAAAGATAACTTCACATGATAGCTGTTTTTCCATGAACAAAAATATTTAGAAAGATTGATCCATAAACTGCAGCAAGTTCAGAAATATCTGATATTAACAGGACTTTTCTAACTTCAGTAGTCAGGTTTTGGTTCAAAAAATACTGTTGACTTTTTGGAGTTTGTTAACAGTGGTCCCAGAGTGCCATTTTTTGGCATGTTTGCCAAAGGAGAATAAAATCAAAGTTCTGAGAAATCTTGTTCCAACCCTGTTTGTAGCTGACTTATTAGGCATTTTTCAGAAAATGTGTTACAGAAAAACTGTCACTGTTCCAGACCATTCTGGACCCCACAGAGATTTATATATAATTAGGTGAACAAGTGATTGGGTTGTAAGGTCAATTTCTATTTTCAAGTCAGAATACTGTTTCCATGTAACTTTCTAGCAGAATAACTAATTTTAATTTGCAAAGATGTGAATTCATATAGGTTTAACTTTCTGAGACCATAGTGCAACATTTTTTATTCACTATGCATTATTGTTAATGGAATCAGTGGAGTGTACAATGGGCTTTAAAAATAACAATGGCTATATTCTACTAAAAGGTTAAATTATATCGGTAGCCAACAGTGCCAGCAATAAAATGTTTCATGTGCTGAATCAAACATATAGAAGGGGTAAAATGAAACTCTGAAAACTTGGTTTTAGAAAACAGAATAAAATCTGAAATTTGTAGTGTATTTAAACAGTGGTAAATGAAGAGTATGAGGAAGGAATCACTACACAATGAAAACTGTTCATTTTGTGACATTTAATAAGCAATTTAACAAAAATATAATTTTAAATTAATTAACATTATCAAGTTGTCAAAATATAACTTTCTTTTGTGTGTATCATTAGGTCTTTCTTTAAACATTATAGTTTGAGAACACAAAAGTTGAAAGATAAACAAAGATACCACCCTAATAATTCTAAATTTTATGTCCACATTGTCTAGTAGATGGATTTTGACTATTAATTTGGTTTTGTATGTTTTCTCTGTGTGATATTTGTGCATTATTAGATGACTAGACTGGCCAAGGCAGACCTGTTACACTTGCCTGAGTTAGGCATTGTTTGCCATGCCACTAAACCTGCCGCCAAGTGAAATCTTCATGGGGGAAATGAGATTGAAGTCTGGCCTGCTGAAGATGGACGCCCTGTCTCTGTTTTCATTTTATTTTGCTTTCCTTCCTTTGTTTCTTTTATTTTCACTTTTTAATTTTTTTCCTTTTTGTTTTGTTCTGTTAAATCCCTTACCCTTGTACTTGTGAACTGGTAATTCAGCTCTGAAAAAAATTATGCTTTGTAAAGGATTCATATTGTTTTATTTTGAAGTTGACCTGAAGCTACTTGTGGATGGTATACAGAGAATTTAGGATATGTTTATGCTATGAATTATGGATAAATTTTGTTTGGAATACATTTAAGCATCTAAATTCAACAGATGAACACATTGTGTCAGACTGGAATGGTGAAAACGATAAATTTTAGGATGCATTCTTTCATATGTTATGCTTTGTGAGCTTATCTTGAAAGAAAAGTTAAAACTTTCTGGAGAAATTAACTTTACAAAGTAAAATCATTATTTTTCTCTGCTATTTTTCCTTTTCTGAGCAGAGTACTTTTAGGCTGCATGATCTGTTTAAAAGAAGGCTTTCTATTTATATCTAATAAGAAGACTTTAAAATAATTATTTCTGATATTGAACTTTCATGAGTATTGAATGTCATGAAATATTTGTTTGCTTCTGATGAAACCTTGCTCCGGTGAGGTCAGTAGCAGTAAGATTTCATCCTTTTGTTTTTGTAATTTTTAGAAAAAACTGTTTACCACTCATAAGTACAAATGCAGCCTGAGATTTTTGTTGGAATGTGTTGTGAGGCACATTGTCTTTCAACACTGGTATTCATGGGAAGATTGAAAAATTTTGTGTGCATGTATGTGTGTATGTGTGTATTGCACTTTTACATGCTGCAGTGGTCATTATTTCAAGAAGAGGTTAAAAACAAAGTATCATCTCACAATCTCAGAAGCCCTGGCAGTTCATGCTGGAGTGATTGAGAAAGTTCTTATCCCTAAATGATGTTTGTTCTTGTGAAACAGAAGCCCTAAAACAGAAGTGCTGGACCAGGTAATGTGTCTAGTCCTCAAGCATTACTCTTCCCAGCCAGCTGCATTGGGACCAATTGGCTTGATTCTCATAATGCACCAAGCTGAGAACTGTAGCTGGGAAGAGCTTTGTGATCTCTGTTGGATTTAGCTGTGCCAGTTGAGGTAATTACAAGTAGTTGTGATCTCTTTAATCTCTGCTGCTAAATCCAATAAGAATCATGAACTGAATCACACAGAAATTATTTTATTTGTAAGTGTGCATTTCCCATTGATTTAAAATAGAAAAATAACAATTCCTTTAAAAGTCTTTCAAGTAAATGTAAAAAGAAAGTATTTAAAAAAGAAATGTACTTAGTTATTTTTGAAGCTGTTTTGGGGTGATGGGAGGATTAACCATGTAGTTTCAGTATAAAGAGTAAGAAATTAATTTCTGAGCACATGGACAGTGATAAAAATACTGTGATTAGTACCTGCTTAACACAGATTTTTCTGTTCAGCATTTAACAAAATGGATTCTGGTACAGACTAGGTTGACTAGGGCTCTTAAGCGACTAGGGCTCTTAAGCACTTAGGAAAACTGTACATTTCTGAAGAAGCATAAGGTATCTCTAGTTAATACAGAGCTAATCTACATTTGCTTCCAGATTCCTTTGAAAAGTGAAGAATAAATAAATAAATGATCATAGAATCTAATTTACTAAACACTCATGCATTCAAATAAATATTTCTAAGGATGCGGTATAGATGTGGCAAATTTATTTTGCTTGTTTCCCTTATTAGAAAATAAATATATTTGCCTAATTTCCATTCAGCTTTTAAATACCATGAGTTTAAAAACCAAAACAGTTATTCTTAAAGTGTCCTAATTTGTTATGTCATTACTGATATATTTTGTTGTATTTTTGTGAGCTTGTATCCCTTTTTAAAATAAATTAATGGAGGCTGTAACTTCTGAGGTTATTTGGCCTTACATATTAATTTGTTTTTCAAAACTGTCTAAAAACCAGGGAAATAAATTTGCAATATATTTCAGGCTTTTGGTTTTTTTTTTTTACCCTCAACAGTGTATTTTCTATAGGATTGTTTAAAAGTTTAACCTGATTTTAAAAACTTAAAACCTAGAAAGGGATGTATTTTCAAAAGACAGTATCTGAAAATACAAACAAATTTTCAGGGTTCTGTCTGTAGAGGTAGACCTTTCTTCATTCTTGAATAAAATAAATGAACAGATCTTTGTGGCATGGACCTGATCAACTAAATTTTGTATTTAACATTAAACGTTATGTTGTTGAGGGACCAAAGTATTCTGGAAATAATGCTGCTAACTTTATATATGTATGTAATTCATTTTTTTGAACTGTAATAGTTTATTTAACTGAAATTGTTCAATTGATTCCTTAAGCAATGTTTGAGCAAATGAATAATTACAATTATTTCAGTAAGGTGAACCATATGCTTAAAGTTTAGAATTGTATTTAAGTACATTTCTGAACTTGACTCCCTGCCAGTTTAGTTATATGCATATGCATAACTCATTCCCTATCTAAAAGGGCTAAATGTCTTAAGCATCTCTTAAGTTTATCTGGTTAAGTGTGTATTGAATTGGCTGTATGTAAGTGCATACTTAAATTAGGCATATGCTTATGTATATTATTGACCAAGGATCTAAATTGCAATGCAGATGTACCACTTTAGGAGCCATTAAATTTACTTGAGCCATGTCTGTTGATCCTGTAGAAACCTCTATGAGTATCCAGTTAATTGCAAGATGCTGGCTCAGCAATCATTTGAAAACGCTTAAGTATTTTGTTTTTCAGAAGAACTGGTATATAATTGTACGCCTAATTTGCACACACAGTTGTTGGAACTGTATATTTGGAAGCCTGTTAGCTACATAGTAGGCAGGATGTGAGGCAAGGTACCTGATTCTCATGAGCAGTCTGGCAAATCAAGTACACCTCTCATTGCATGCCTGACTTCAAAATGAGACCTGTTAAGAGTGCTCAGCATTGTGATGATGACTCAGATTTATGCATGTTTTTCTAAAAGCCCTGGAAGACATAATAGCACAGTTAATTCTTAATTGTTAATAATTTTCCTATTTTTCTTCTTTAGATAGCAAAATAAAGTGGTTTGTTACATGTTAAGGAGCAAGGTGCCTCAAAACTTAAATAAAATAACTCTAAATAGAAGCTGTGAGAAAAAAGAAGAGTACTGTTATTTTATCTTTTCCAATCCACTCATGCTATATATAAATTAATTTTCATTTATATTTGTTTTGTCCTTTGTATCTCTAACTCTAACCAAGTCCTTGCTGCAGATCTGTAGAACAGGTTTGCAACTTTTGTCTTTTTATTTTTTTTAAGTAGTATGATTCCTGTGCAGTTTATTTTCACAAATATAGCTAAAATTGCACAGTGTTTTGAAAATAATATAATAATTTGGGTTTTGAAAACAATATTTATAATAATTTTAAAATTCTGAAGTTAATGGCTTTATAGTTAAAACACATAAAGTTTGAACCAAAGCAGTAAAAGCCACTGGCACAGTATTTGTATATACCTTAACTTTTAAAACAATGTTTAAATAAAAGCATTTACATTATTAAAGTGCATGGGATAATGTCAAAGGGCTCAGATGGGTAGCATATATACAGTTACTCCAGTAATTTTGAATAAATCATAGATAACTAATGTAATTAGCATTTCTTTTCTTTATTTTTTCAGTTCAGTGTTTAATATTTGTACCAGTTTAAATGCCTTTGCATTTCAAATTTAAAACATATGTTTAATTACATTTGAAATTAACTATTGCATCTTTTGTTTTTTGAAGATTTTTATGATTTATTTAGCAGTCTAATTTTAACTAACTTTGAATGAAACCTATGTTTAGTTCAGATTAGATATTGCTTAAACTTTTTTCATGACAGGGAAAATATAATATGGTTGAAATAGTAGGAAATACAGGAAAATATAGCTTGCTTAGCTGATCAGTTATGATTCTCTTCTATTTCAGTAAATTTAAAGCTAATTTATCAAAATTTTAGATAAACTGAGGTGACCTAGAATATAAGACAGTACAAATATGAATTTTTCAGCCCTCCCTCCACTCCCAACTTCATTTGTAGTATGTCTTGTGTGGAGTCACAGTAGGTTTTTTTTTTATTTTATTTATTTTTACATCAAAAATAGATAACACCAGAGGGTGAAAAAGCTCATGAATTTCAGTTAACACATACTTTGTTTCTTTCTTTTTTTTAACTGATTTGGTTACTTGCCATTTCTGGGGATTAAACTTTAAAAAAATGTTCTTCTTTTCTGTATCTGATGTTCTGTGTGCTATTAGTGATGCAGCCAACACGAACGGTTGTCATGTGTAAAACAGCTTTCGATCACCGTGAAAACACCGCCCCGGGAAAGCGTCCATGCTTGATATCGTTTGGTTCATGAACATTAAGTTTCCAGTACAGGTGACCCATAGCTCCAAGTGTTAAATAATTGTGTACATTATTCAGTTTATAAATAATAATCCATTAATGACATTGCTAGTCTTTGAAGTTCTGCTCACTTTTGTTTTTCCTAGTAGACACAGGGTAAAAGGAAATACTTAAGTTCATATCTCTTTCTTTGTAAGGATCTGGTAAATAGATTCATTCTTATTTATTACTTTTTTAAATGCAAGGGTAATTGTAAAATCATAGAAAGTGTAACATCTGTGTAGTGTTCTAACTCTGTGTAACGCTTTCCTTTGCTTCTTCAGGTAAAATCCCAGATGAAGCCAAAGCCCTTTCTCTACTGGCACCTGCTCCTACTATGACAAGTCTGATGCCCGGTACAGGGTTACTTCCTATACCTACACCAACCCCTTTAACTACAGTAAGTAAAATTCAATCTCTATTTGATTTCTGGTATTCCTTTATACTCAGTAGCCTTTCTCTGTTCAGAGAACAAGAACTATCTGATCTGTGGATGTTGTCTTCTTATATGCTAAATCAGTGAGGATTTAGCTGTGGTGCCAAGAGGGTAGATCACAAGATGTCCATGCACTACCTTTCCTGGGTGTTTCTTTCAGATTCTCGGTTTGCAAAATAGTGAGTAAATACTGGGTTTGGTTGTGTTCATTTTAGTTGTTGTCCCTTCACTATACCCATTAATTTGATCCACTAGCAATGCCATCCACGTCCTAATAAATTATTAAAAGATCATAGTTAAATTGAAAGAGTTCTTCATAATATTAAAATGCTGCAATAGGATGTTTTTGCAATAGGATACTTTGACCCTGGTGGAAGCTGAGGTGAGCCTGACTGGAAATGAGTGGAAGAAACATTCCATTGTGACTGGCCCAGAGGCCCCGTGCATTTTGGGCATAGACTTAATCCAAAGTGGGTATTTCAAAGACCCAGAGGGACTCAGGTGGGCATTTGAGATAGCTGCTGTGGAGACAGAGGGCATTAAGCCATTGAACACCTTGCCTGGACTATCAAAGAACCCATCTACAGTAAGCCTTCTGAAGGGGGAAGAGCGACGAGTACCAATTGCCACCATGACAGTGCACCACCAGCAGTACCGGACAACTCAAGATGCTGTGATTCCCATCCACAAGATGATCCGTGAGCTGGAGAGCCAAGGGGTAGTCAGCAAGGCCCACTCACCCTTCAACAGCCCCATTTGGCCTGTACACAAATCTGAAGGAGAATGGAAATTGACTGTGGACTATCGTGCCTTGAATGAAGTGACTCCACCATTGAGCGCTGCTGTGCCAGACGTGTTAGAGCTCCAGTACAAGCTGGAGTCCAAGGCAGTGAAGTGGTATGCCACTATTGACACTGACAATGTGCTTTTCTCCATTCCTCTGGCAGCAGAGTGCAGGCCTCAGTTTGCCTTCACCTGGAGGGCCATGCAATACACCTGGAACCAACTGTCCTAGGAGTGGAAGCACAGTCCAACCATCTGCCATGGACTGATCCAGACTGCACTAGAAAAGGGTGAGGCTCCAGAACATCTGCAGTACATTGATGACATCATTGTGTGGGGGAACATGGCAGCAGAAGTGTTTGAGAAAGGAGAGAAAATCATCCAGATTCTCCTGAAAGCCAGTTCTGCCATCAAGAAGAGTAAAGTTAAGGGACCAGTTCGTGAGATCCAGTTCCTGGGAGTGAAGTGGCAAGATGGATGGCATCAGATTCCCACCAATGTCATCAATAAGATCACAGCAATGTTTCCACTGCCCAACAAGAAGGAAACACAAGCTTTTTAGGTGCCATAGGCTTTTGGAGAATGCATATTCCTGAGTACAGCCAGACTGTGAGCCCTCTCTACCTAGTCACCTGCAAAAAGAACAATTTCCACTGGGGCCCTGAATGGCAACAAGCATTCGCCCAGATCAAGCAGGAAATCGCTCATGCAGTAGCCCTTGGCCCAGTCAGGACAGGACCAGAGGTGAAGAATGTGCTCTACTCCACAGTCGGGAGCCATGGTTTGTCCTGGAGCCTTTGGCAGAAGGTGCCTGGGGAGACTTGGAGTTGACCACTGGGATTCTGGAGCCGAAGTTACAGAGGGTCTGAAGCCAACTACATTCCCACAGAGAAGGAAATCTTGGCCACCTATGAAGGCGTCCAAGCTGCCTCAGAGGTAATAGGCACTGAAGTACAACTCCTCCTAGCACCCCAACTACTGGTGCTGGGGTGGATGTTCAAAGCAAAGGTTCCCTCTACTCACCACGCCACCAATGCCACATGGAGCAAGTGGATTGCTCTCATCACACAGTGCACCCGTATCGGAAAACTGAAGCGCCCTGGGATCTTGAAAATAATTACAAATTGGCCTGAAGGTGAAAACTTTGGTCTCACTGATGAAGAGGAGCAAGAACAAGTGACACGTGCTGTGGAAGCTTCACCATACAACCAACTGCCAGCACAAGAAACATGCTACGCTCTTTTCACTGACATTCCTGTCACGTTGTAGGGATGAAACAAAGGTGGAAAGCAGCCGTATGGAGCCCCACACAACAGGTTGAAGAAGTTACTGAAGGAGAAGGTGGATTGAGCCAACTTGCTGGACTCAAAGACGTTCAGCTGGCCCTCAGGTGGGCTTTTGGGATTGCTGTAGAGACAGAATACATTAGACAATTGAACACCTTGCCTGGTCTCTCAGAGGACCCTTCTGTGGTAAGACTCCTGAGCATTGGGGCAACGCAGCAGAGGAATTTTTTGAGAAAGGGGAGAAAATAATCCAAATCCTCCTGAAGTCCAGTGTTGCCATAAAGCACAGTAAGGTCAAGGGACCTGCCCAGGAAATTAAGTTCCTGGGGGTAAAATGGGAAGACAGGTGCAGACAGATTCCAGCTGAGGTGATCAATAAGATAGCTGCTATGTCTCCACCGACCAGAAAGAAGCAAACATAGGCTTTCCTAGGCATCGTGGGTTCTTGGAGGATGCATGTCCCAGAGTTCAACAAGATTTTAAGCCCTCTCTATCTTGTGACATGAAAGAAAAATTATTTCAGGTGGGACCCTGAACAACAGTAAGCCTTTGAACAAATTGAATAGTAGATTCCTCATGCAGTGGTCTTTGGGCCAATCAGGACAGGACAGGATGTGAAAAATGAGCTCTACACCACAGTCAGGGAGAATGGTCCTTCCTGAAGCCTCTGGCAGAATGTACCTGGAGAGACTTGAGGACGATCTCTCAGGTTCTGGAGTCAGGGATTCAAAGGATCTGAGCCCAGCTACACCCCAATTGAAAAAGAGGTTCTTGTAGCCTATGAAGGGGTTCGAGCTGCCTCAGAAGTGATTGGCACCAAAGCACAGCTTCTGGCACCCCAGCTACCAGTGCTAGGCTGTTTAAAGTGAAATTCCCTGCAAAACATCATGCCACTTATATGACGTGGAGTAAGTGGATTGCTCTCATCCCACAGCAAGCTTGTATAGGAAATCTGAATCGCCCTGGGATCTTGGAAGACATCATGAACTGTCCTACATGTGAGAATTTTGGGTTATCATCTGAAGAGGAAGAAGAGCAGATGACATATGCAGAGGAGGCACCACCATATAACCAACTACTGGAGAGTGAGAGATGATACTCTCTCTTCACTGATGGATCTTGCCATATCATAGGGACCAGTAGGAAATGGAAAGCAGCTGTATGGAGCCCTACGCAGTGAGTCACGGAAGCTACTGAGGTGGATGGCGTCACATTGCAGAGCTGAAAGCTGTCCAGTTGGCTTTGGACATTGCTAAATTAGAGAAGTGTCCAACATTCTACCTCTGTACTGACTTGTGGATGGTAGCAAATACTTTATGGGGGTGGCTGGAAAGATGGAAAAAGGCCAACTGGCAGCACAGAGGGAAAGCCCTTTGTCTGCCAGAGTGTCGCAAGACATTGCTACCCAGGTGACCATGAAAGTCTGTCATGTGGATGCACATGCACCTAAGAGTCAGGCTCATGAGGAGCACCACAACGATGAACAGGTGGATCAGGCTGCCAAAATCAAGGTGTCACAGGTAGATCTGGACTGGCAACATATGGGTGAGTTATTTCTAGCTCAGTGGGTCCATGATGCCTCATGTCATCAGAGAAGAGATGCAACGTACAGGTGGGCTCATGACTGAGGGGTGGATTTAAACACAGACACTATATTCCAGGTTATCCATGATTGTGAAACATGTGCTGTGATCAAGCAGGCCAAGCCGGTAAAGCCCCTGTGGTATTTAGGGCAGTGGTCTAAATAGAAGTATAGGGAGGCCTGGCAGATCAATTACATCACACTGCTGCAAACCCGCCAAGGCAAGAGTTACATGCTTACAGTGGTAGAAGCAACCACTGGATGGCTGGAGACAACCCCATGTCTCACGCCACTGCCCAGAACATTTTTTTGGGCTTTGAAAAGCAAGTCCTGTGGTGACATGGCACCCCTGAAAGAATTGAGGAAGACAGTGTGACTCATTTCACAAATAGCCATATAAACATCTGGGCTAGACAGCACAATATTGAGTGGGTGCATTATATACCCTGTCATGCACCAGCCACTGGGAATGTCAAATGGTATAATGGACTGATAAAAACAACATTGAAGGCACTGGGTTGTTGAACTTTCAAGCAGTGAGATCTGCACTTAGCAAAGGCTACGTGGCTAGTCAACACCAGATGTTCCACTAACTGAGCTGGCCCTGCACAATCAGGATCCCTGCATACAGCAGATGGAGATAAAGTCCCCGTGGTGCATATGAGAGGCATGTGAGGAAAGACAGTTTGGATTAATCCTGCCTTGAGGAAAGGCAAACCCATCCATGGGATTAATTTTGCTCAAGGACCTGGTTACACTTGGTGGGCAATGCAGAGGGACGGGGAAACACATTGTATACCTCAGGGGGATTTGACTTTGGGTGGGAACAGCCTGTAATGTTGAATTGCATATGTAACACTGGTTGCTGAATGTCATTGTCACTGCATGTCGTAACTACCATGGACAATGAGAATGGACTGCTCCAGTTATATCAGTCATGGATCAAATGAATTCAATCCATATCCTGGAGGATAGTCAGTGGCTACTGAAATAATAATTGTATTTGTAAATATTTATATGTATACATGTGTACAGGTGAGAGGTATTCATTTGGGCAGGAGTAGATGATATGGAATAAGAACTGGATGATGTCCTGGGTAACCAAAAATGTTATTATATTACACATCCATCTGTGCCCAAAATTGTTACTGTCTCTTTAAGACCTGGCAGCTGAAAAATTGAATGGTAGGGCAGGGGCTGGGGGGTGCCCCAGGATTTTTAGAAGTCAGCGGTCTCTCTTGTCTCTTGCCTCTCTTGCCTCTTGGCTTTTGCCATAGAGCTGAGGCAGCATGGGTGGAGGCTCCCCTTTGGGTTTCTTTTGGTCTTTTTTCTTTGAGGGGGTGCTACGGGTGTTTTTTTTTTTTTTTCAAAAGGCTTTGTTTTGCAGTCCTGGACTGCCTCAAGGTAAATTCTGCGAGTGCCTGACTACAGCTGCAGCATCACACCGAGAAGAACATAACAGCCCTGCTCCATATGGTTGCCCCAGCACACCAGCAGCGCCCGGTCAAAATGGGAAGGCATGGAGTCTGAGTTACCCCAGCCAACTGCTTGCCATCTTCTGCCAAGAAGGCAGCAAAGTCCCTTCACAAGTTTTAGACATTGACCAAACTCCAGCCACTGGAGTGTGCCAGCTGCTTTTTACCAATAGAGCTGCCACTACTGGTAGAGACATAAGAGGGGATGGGCTACTGCCATCTTTGTCTCTCCACATGTGGTCATCTGCAGAGGGCATCATCTTGGGAGGGGGGTGGGGGTGGTGTTACGCCTCCATTTTGAGTTTCTCTTTGTTCCTGGGCAGTCTGTGAGATTTCAGCAAGTTTGTAAGTAGTGACTATTACTGTTATTTTCTGCCTGTTGCTATTTTGGGTTTTTTTAATAAACTGTTATTTTTTCACTTGTATCTACTCATAATCTTTTCTTATTGGTGGAAAGGGATTGGCTAAAACACTTAAGAGGAGGTAACTCATTTTGAAGTGTCCACCTCTTAAATTGTCTTAAATCAAGACATCATACTTAAATGATTCCTCATCTGTCTCCATGACCAGAAACATTATTCCCACTCTCATATTCTTAGCTGATACTGATCATCATCCTAAAAGAAATTCCTTCCTTCCTTCCTTCCTTCCTTCCTGCCTTCCTGCCTTCCTGCCTTCCTGCCTTCCGAACTGCCTCCCTTCCTTCCTCCCTTCCTTCCTCCCTCCCTCCCACAGAGATCACTATCCATTGTAAAGGTTGTGGTCCAAGAGCTGTTTTAAAGTGTGCAACTTTTATAATGAAACAGTGTATCCAATGTTGCCAGTCAGAGGTTTAGGCTACTTCTGTTTATGGTTCATAACTGTCATTGTATGAGAGACATTGGATGACTTTGAAAATAATTTTTAGTTCACAAGAATGTTGGCATTTTTTTGTCTTAAAATATGTGAAGTAATAGTTTAGGTATTTCATTAAAAAACTGTGCTTACTCAAGCTTCCACTGCATAATTGTTGGTAATGAACCCTAAATAATAATGGAATAATTTAGGTTAGAAAAGACCTCTAAGATCATCAAGTTCAACTGTAATACTAACACTGCCGAGTCTACCACTAAACCATGTTCCCAAGTGCCATGTTTACACATCTTTTAAATAGCTCCACAGATGGTGACTCAACTGCTTCCCTGGGCAGCCTGTTCCATTGTTTGACAAGCATTTGCTGAAGAAATGTTTTGTAATATCCAATCTAAACCTCCCCTGGTACAACTTGAGGCCATTTCCTCTCATCACTTGTTACTTGAGAGAAATGACTGACACCCACTTCACTACAACCTCCCTTCAGGTAGTTGTAGAGAGTGATAAGGGCTCCCCTGAGCCTCCTTTTCTCCTGGCTAAATAAACCCAGTTCCCTCAGCTGCTCCTCATAAAGACTTGTGCTCCAGCCCCTTCACCAGCTCTGTTGCTCTTCTTTGGATGTACTCCAGCATCTTGTCATGAGGGTCATGAACCTGAACACAGTATTAGAGGTGTGGCCTCACCAGTGCCGAGTACAGGGGAAGAATCACTTCCTAGTCCTGCTGGTCACACTATTGCTGATACAAGCCAAGATGCCATTGGCTTTCTTGACCACCTGGGCATAGGCTGGCTCATGTTCAGCCAGCTGTTGACCAACATCCCCAGGTCCTTTTTTGCCAGGCAGCTTTCCAGCCACCCTTCCTCAAGGCAGTAGTGTTTCATGTGGTTGTTGTGACCCAAGTGCAGTACTCAGCACTTCACCTTGATGAATCTCATACAGTTGGCCTTGGCCCATCAATCCAGCCTATCCATATCCCTCTGTAGTACATTCCTACCCTCCAGCAGATCAACACTCCCACCCATCTTGGTGTTGTCAAATTTGCTAAGGATGCACTTGATCCCCTCATCCAGAGCATTGATGAAGATTGATATATTAAACAGGACTGGTGTAATTGTGGTGTTTAGAGACATTTGTTTCTAAACTAACCATCTGTAGTGGTTTTGGAAAACCATGACACTATCTAAGGTAAATTCACTTTGTTTTTAATATGCATATTTAATGAATTATCTGTGAATTTTAGAATATCAAAGAGGAAGTCAAGCTGTATAACTTTAATGGGTTGACCTTGGCCGGGCACCAGGTGCCCACCAAGCTACTCTACCACTCCCCTTCCCAGCTGGACAGGGGAGAGAAAATACAAACTTGTAGGTTTAGATAAGGCAGTTTACTAAAGCAAAAGTGAAAGTTTGCATGTAAACAAGCAAAGAGAAAAAAAAGTTTATTCTCTACTTCCCATCAGTGAGCGATGTTCAGCTGCTTCCCAGAAAGCAGGGCTCCAGCATGTGTAGTGGTTGCTCTGGAAGGCAAACATTGTAAATAATGAATACACCCCCTTCCTCCTCCTTTTCTTAGCTTTATATCTGAGCTGACATCATATGGTATGGAATATCCCTTTGGTTAATTTGGGTCAGCTAGCCTGGTTGTGTCCTCTCACAAGATCTTGCCCACTCCCAGCCCCTTAATGGGGGGAATGTTGAGAGACAGCGTTGATGCTGTGCCAGTGCTGCTCAGCAGTAGCCAAAACACTGGTGTGTTATCAACACATTTCTAGCTACCAATGCGAAGCACAACACTCTGAGAGCTGCTATGGGAACATGAACTCCAGCTCAGCCACACCCAGTTTAATAATAAAAGGATGATTTCAAATAAAGAGAGCAATTTTGTTACATAACAAACTACTGGTGGCTAGAAACTTCATTTGCTGGAAAGGAAGTTGATTTTTGGATGGAGAAAAAGTTCAAACCAGGAACTCAGCAGACCAATTTAGTAATCATTTTGAAGTGATTTTTTTTTATAACATTCCCCAGGAGAAATTTCAGTTCCCAATTCTGGGACCTTACAGTTTAAAGTCTTACCTATATTAATTAGGTTTATTTTTACAGAAATGCACAAAGAAGGCAAGTATTAAAAGGTGAAGTGTCTCCTGTGCTTGGTTGCGAAGCATATACTATTTTTCTATTTTCCAGCTTGGTGTTTCACTTGGCACTTTGGGGGCTATACCAGCATCAGCATTGGACCCTAACATTACAACACTGGGAGAAATACCACAGCCACCAATTATGGGGAATGTGGACCCATCCAAGATTGATGAAATTAGAAGAACAGTCTATGTTGGAAACTTGAATTCACAGGTAGCTTTTTTTGTTTTTGTCGGTAATAATAATGGAAGATACAGAATTGTTAATTTGTGAATTACAATCTTACATTTTAAGAGTTTTCATTAGGTGATGCCAATAGAAGTTTACTAGAGATATTTCAAATTCTTGAATGCTCTTTTGCCAATCAGATTAGACCAGACTGTTGGAATTCATTCTAGCAGGAAAACAGAGAAATCACACTAACTGCATTCAAGAAACATTTATGATTGTGGGTGTTGATCAGATGTCCAGCTGGATTATATTAGCTGAACAATGCCTCAGAATTTGTGAGAGCATGGTAGCTGTCCCCCACAACACTGTGCAGTTGCATAAGTACAGTAAGAAGAAATTATTGGTCCCAGTAGAAGTTGAAAAATTAGCATAAATATATTTGAGTTGCTCTGACAGGAAAGTTGGGTCTGTCAGAAATTTCTTTTTCAGCAATTGATTGAATTGATTGAATTGATTGAAAAACAATTTGATTTTGACTGATGGAAATATAAGTATTTGATTTTTGTGTTTTTTGACTGCCAAAGTAGCTACTAGAGTATAAAACTATTATTGATCACAATAAAATAAAACAAGCTTGAAACTAGTAGAAAAACAGATAAAAGTGAAGTCTTGTAATACTGCTTGGATTTTTTTTTAGTTGATCAGAACTCACAATCAGTATCTTGGACATAGATGTATCATCAGCTATTTCAAATAAGTTGTCTGAAAACTACAAAATCCTGTACAAGTGCTTTTTTTAACCTAGATGTAGGACTTCAGGGCTCGTGGTTGCACTATTTTAACTTGTAATATATTTTTTAGATTAATGGAAGAAAAAAATACCTTTCTCTCTTAAAGTGTAACATCACCAAATTCATGTCACCTGTGTAATGATGATGAGATGTCTTTCTAAAATCTGTAGCTGTTAGATTATCTGATATGTTGAATAAGTGGTTTTCATTATATATTTTACTTCAGCTGATCTCTTTGACTCTTTCTAGACTACAACAGCAGATCAGCTGCTTGAATTTTTTAAGCAAGTTGGGGAAGTCAAATTTGTACGAATGGCAGGTGATGAGACGCAACCAACACGATTTGCTTTTGTGGAATTTGCAGACCAAAATTCTGTACCTCGAGCTATTGCCTTTAATGGAGTTATGTTTGGAGACAGGCCACTGAAGTAAGAAATTAATTATCCATATGAATATTGAATGAGAGATGTCTTAGTATCCTTATACATTTATGACTCATGTGCAGGAAACTGCTGTGATTAATATTTTATATTTTTATTATATTATTTAAAATATTAATATAGTATCAGTGTAAAGACCTATTGTTAGTAAACTGGAATGCTTTTATGAACTCAAATTTCAAGGTTGGACATAACTTTTTTTCCAAGAAGAATATGGTTGGCATTGAATAAGATATTTCTACATCCAATCTTGAATTGGTGAAAGCCATAACAGTGAGAGAATCTGCAAAGTCCTTTGTACTAATTAAACTTTATGTATGATGTGTATGTAATTAGTAGGTACTAATGTAGAAATTTGATCTGAAATAGATTTATAGACTTGTACTAGAAAAAAATTTAACACAGAAATATTGTGCCACAATTATTTAAAAGCCATAAGATTTGAAAGCAATAAAAACCAGACATTTCATATACTTAGAAAAGATGAGTGTTAGAGGAAAAATTTGTAGTTTTGCTGAACTTTGACCTTTTTAGTCATACATGGAAGTTTAGGTGCTTTCATTTTTTTTTTCATTTTTCCTTTTCAAGAGTTTGGAAGTTAAAGTTTTTATTTTTGTCTTAATTTAGAATAAATCACTCCAATAATGCAATAGTGAAGCCTCCTGAAATGACACCACAAGCTGCTGCCAAGGAACTGGAAGAAGTGATGAAGAGAGTAAGGGAAGCCCAATCTTTCATATCTGCTGCTATTGAGCCAGGTAGGTATATTATGTTCATTACCTAACAGACGTGTTCTGTGTGTACATTGACGCATGCTTTTAAGAACACTTTCAAACACAGGAAAAGGGTATTCAGAGGTGAGCAACATGTATGTGGAAAAACAAAAGAAAAGAATCAAAATTGTTTTCATGCAACAAAGCAGTGGAATGAAGTGGACTTTATTTCATCATGCCTGATTTTCATATAGATGCTCACTGAATGTTTTCAAAAATGCTAAGTCAGTACTAAATATTTAATGTTGGTGCTTTTAAAGTTCAAAGTACTTACAAACTTAAAAAATGCTTTATATTTTGTTTTCTCTTCTAGCACCCATTAATACCATAGTTTCATGATCAGAGTGAGCTAGTGTGCTGCTGAAAGCAGCAATATTATGCTTTTCTTTGGCAGGTTAATTTTATCACTGTGCTGTGCTCTTTTTCATACTGCCTCAAGACTATATGCATCCTCATAGCAAATGGAATCAGAGAATGAATCTGGGATAAAACTTAACATATTGTAACAGACTTTCATTCAAATTGGTTCCCTGATCCCTGTTAACACTGAAATGCCAGGTCAAGGAGGAAGGTGTCAGTGGCTCAAGTGGTTAAGCAGACACTTCAGTGCTGATTTATGCTGACTTAAAGTGATTACAACACCTCAATGTAAAGCTTGTTACACTTGCACTTGAAATCCTCCCTCTTTTTTTATCAGCAAGATTTTGTCTTTCTTCTTACAAAAAGACACAGACATTAGCTTATGTGGGTTAGATAGCTGTTCTTGTTTGAAAGCAAAACCAGTGAGAGACTCCAAGTCAAACATACAATATTTTAGGAAAAGAAAAAAAAAAAAAAAACAACAAAATACATGCAATAGCACAAAAGAAAAACCACTGACAGAGTCAGAATACAACCTGACCCCCTTTTGGTCAGGGTGGTGGTAGCAGTCCAAATTGGAATGGCTGCAGTCCTCCTGGAGTGGCAGATGTGGTTCTGTCAGAGCAGTGATCCTGTAGAAGGGTGTAGTCTTCCTCTGAAGGTCCATTCGAAAGACCTAGCTGTTCCTCTGGGAATCCAGTGGAAAGGCTGAGTCTGGTGCCCCAGAAACTCAGATTATATCCAGTTAGGAATGCTTGGGTCCTCCCTCTGGGCGGAGCATCTCACAATGGGATGCTGTAACTTTTATCAGTCATGCAGTGACATTCAATAGGCCATTAACAGCAGATGTCTCCCCGGGGGGGAGGATTGGTTTGTGGAAGAGATAAAGAAAACTGTCCAATTAAGAGAAGATAACTGCCACACCTCTAACAGATGGCAA